>NW_023416379.1:10709671-11235117 GCF_014108235.1 Myotis myotis | reverse complement strand
CCCTGCGCACTCTCCAGGCTGCGGTGGGGCTAGTCGCCACAGTCCGGAAGGTCTTGGTAGGAGTAGCCAGGGCAGCCTCTGTGGGCTTTGCAAGCGATGAGCAGGTGGTAAAACCCGGGCAGCAACACCAGGATGCCCACGATGAGAATGGCAATGGCCCGGCTGGGTCCTGCTTCGCTGAGGTAGCCCGCCAGCAGGAGGCAGCCGGTGATCAGGAGAACAGCGCCGATCAAAAACTGCAGGGCGAAGCAGGCAATGGCCTTGTAGGGAACCTTAGCGGGGCTTTCCTGACACTTTAGTAAGTGCGATCTCGCCACTCCGGGACATCTTTGGGGTTTACAGCCATCTTCGGCGGGTAAAGTGTCCTGAGGGTTCATGTGTCCATCGTCAGTGCTGGAGAGCATTGAGTATTTCACTTTGCTCCTGGGGATCCCAGCAGGCACGTTGGTGCGAGCGGGCACCATAGCCACAGAGGGGTGGGGAGCTCGCCTGCTGCCCCACACAGAGGTGTCTGGGTGCACGCGCCCCCCGCCCGCCAACGGCTCTCGGACCACGCGGAGGATTGTCTCAGCATCTCATTCACTTACTCCTCCCCGCAACCCCCCAATTAACTCCTGGTGGGCGACAGCTGGTTTCTGATGGAATCCCTCTTTTATCATGCAAAGCTACAATCCTTTGGTTTGATGGTATATTGGTTCTATTTGTTACATTCTTAGGCCACTACTAGTAAACTCCCAGACTTTATCGTTAAATTTAGATGGAATAGATTATATTAGGTTTATTAGATTTCATTCAATTTCACAGGATTTCCATTTCCTCTAAAAGTTCATAATCACATCTCATTCTTGTCTTATCTTCTCTTTCATTAGTCTAACACAGTGGTTCTCAACCTTCCTAATGCCGCGACCCTTTAATACAGTTCCTCATGTTGTGGTGACCCCCAATTTCATTATTACAAATTGAACATAATTAAAGCATAGTGATTAATCACAAAAACAATATGTAATTATATATGTGTTTTTCGATGGTCTTAGGCGACCCCTGTGAAAGGGTCGTTCGACCCCTCAAAGGGGTCGCGACCCACAGTTGAGAACCGCTAGCATGAAGCAAGCATAGCTAATCTGATCAGCCTCAAATGGAACCAAACCTGAGTGAACTCCTGGCTCTGCTTCTGGTAGGGGATTTGGGGACTGGAACAGGCCGTGTTCCCCTGGGCAGGATCGCTTCCTGGGGCTCTTTGTCCATCAGAGTGGACGAATGAAACCACAGAGGGAAGATGGTATAGCAAAGGTGGAAATTGAAGAACAGGCAGAGACTCCCACTTGGGAAGGGGGAAAGAGTCCCACCTAGTTCCTTTTTCCATGGTTTATAAAGGCTGCAGGGTTTGGGGTTTTTTTTGTACCTCCATATCCCCTCTGATTGGTCGGTATTCCCTTTGATTTGGTTACTATAGTAACTCCTTAGCTCAAAGGTCAAACCTCACCTGGGACTGTGAGGCCCTCCTCCCTCACTGTTCTCCTATTCCCTCTGGGCTTTCTTCCTCCTTCTTTATTTTTAAATTTAGACATTTTGCTACTCCCAGTTCCCTTGTCTTATGGAAATGTAACTGCTGCCTCTTCCAACTGCCTGTCTGATGGAAATGTAACCTTTTGTAACTCTAACCCTGTGTTTTTTTCATGGGTCCCCTTAATTTTAAAAATTCCCCAAACCTGCCTATTTCACCCCTAAAAATTCCTATTTTACTACTTCCTTCTGTAAAATGGGCATTGTAACATGCGCTGCGTAAGACTCTGAATACTTACTGAATGAAGTCTGCAAGCTGCCTTGCTTATAGCAGTTGCTCTCCATAAAACTTCAAGGCATTTCATCCCTACTAGTATTGGGGGCTCATTATATAGATAACAGCTCTCCTGCAAGTTGTATTACCTGGACATTGAACTGGATGCCTTTGGGGGGTGATGTGCCCTTGGGAATACTAGGGCTTGTTCAGAAGCAGGGTGGTTTTATATCAGGCTTTTGCAGAAGTGGTTTCTACTCAATGAGAGGCTGAATTGGAAACCTCTATATTCTTCTCTCTCAACTCCTATTAGAGTTTTGACCTGAACAACAGCCTCTGCTTCAAGGTGTTAGGTGGCTCAGGAGGCACTGTAAGAAATAAAGAGAGCCGAGTCAATCAGAAAAGAAAGAAAAAGAAAGGTTTTAATCTGCGTCCCCGGGCGACCCAGGAACACCAAAGACAGGGCCAGTGGATTCGCACCAGCAGGGAAGGGGGGTTTCTTTTTATACAGGTGTTTAATGAGGGGTGAGGGCATGAGCTGAGGAAGCGCCCACCTAGGGGGCTATCAGGGTATTCAGCTGAGGAAGTCCCGGCCACAGGTGTGGGCAGGGCATTCAGGAAGGAGTCAGTATCTGTGTGGGGGTCGTCATGGATTTCAGGGAGGAGCCTGTATCTGTGTCTGGCATGCTGACCTGTTAGAAATTCCAGGGAGGGTCCATTATTTCATCACACACCTGCATGTAACCGATTCTGGGCTCTCCGACCTAACACAAGGTTCTTCACCCAACAAATGTATGATTTTCCCCTTTTCTGTGCTGATTACTTCCTACTAATCTGTTCCTTCTGTGGACTAAAGGGGCCACATGCTGACCTGACAAGCTCAGGGGAGGCCTGCATGGCGGACTTGCAAACTCAGAGACCTACAGTAATCACAAAGCATGGCCTGAAATTAAACTTTAACCAAAAGCAGTTGTGGTGGGTAGTTACATCCTAGGCCGGTATCTTCACTAACAAGGTCAACCTTTACCTTAACTGAGCCTATCTGTCTTTTTGCATCTACAATAGCATATCCTTGAAGTGTCTGGGTAACTTGAAACTTCCTTTTTCCTGGACCCCTTGGGGCACAACCTAATGTGCCTGGGCTCCAGGACAGAGACCACAATTCCTTCATTGTTATCATGTTCATTGTTCCTGCACCCACCTAAGTATGTGTCCATCATTTTACTTTTCATCCAATCACAGAGGTTTCCCTGCTTTGCTTTCTCCCGCCTCTCTAGTCTATCACCAAAGAACTTCATGTAACACTCCTCTGATCGCAATGTATAAAAATAGAGAAAACCCGCCATTCTCTGGAGCATTATCTCACTTCATCGAGGTTCTGCTTCCTGGCAATTTTGACAGTTTGGCTCAAATAAACACAAAAAATTCTTCACAGGTTTGAATGTTTTTTTACGTTAACACTTCTTAGTAGAGTACAATTCATCTTAAAATTTATCACCCACTATAGTCATTATGCCATTTAATTCAATTTAACCTCATTTGGAATATGTATTTTAAATTCAAACAGTGACTTCCATTTTCTAAATGTATTCTTTTGTATTTGGTATTACCTTGCTATCCAAACTAGAATATAAACTTCTCTGCGGAAGTAACTGTATTTCTTCAAAATTTTCTTAACTACAGAGAGCATAGCAGTGAGCCCGTTGCTTTTAGTAAACCCAGTGTTCATTGGTTAAATTTGATACAAAATGTAAATATATAACAAGACAAGTCTCCCTTCAAGTATTTAAATTTAAATTATAATATTACTATTATTATCACAGTATTTTATAATGCCCAATCTCTTCTCCCTAACATCTCTCAAACATCATCCCCATACACCAAGGTTGTGGGTTAGATCCCCATCATGGCACATACTAGAATCAACAAATGAATGCATAAAAAAGTGGAACAACAAATCCATGTCTGTGTGTGTGTGTGTGTGTGTGTGTGTGTGTGTGTGTCTCACAATCAATATTATTTATTTTTTAATATATATTTTATTGATTTTTTTACAGAGAGGGATAGAGAGTGAGAAACATCGATGAGAGAGAAACATCCATCAGCTGCCTCCTGCACACCTCCTACTGGGGATGTGCTAGCAACCAAGGTACATACCCTTGACTGGAATTGAACCTGGGACCTTTCAGTCTGCAGGCAATGCTCTATCTACTGAGCCAAACCAGTTAGGGCTCAAAATCAATATATTAAAAGAAATTTTAGTGATCTGGTAAAGTATTAAATAGATCCATGTGCTTTCATAAGAGTTCTTTATTTCAACATTCACAATTATTTTAAATCAAAGAATTAATGTTTAATTACATTAATAAAATAAATTTTAATGTTTCACTGATACTCAATTTAATTGTAGTTAAAGAAAAAATACACACTACAGAAAACTCAGATCATTTATAATTCCTATTACATGCTTCCTGTTTTTCAATTTTAATACAGGATATCAATGCAGACTATCTCCTAAATCATTTTAATTTTTGAAATTTCAAAGTGTTTATCAATATCCTGACAACTAATCTAAACACAGTTTACTCATTTTTTATTAATAAAGTATTATAATTAACATTTGCATAAGAACCACAAATTAATGTGTATATTAAAATAGCCTCTCTAGTTAGATTTTTTTAGAATTCTTTTACACTGATTTTACTCCTCATTTAAATCCCAGATGAACTTCAAAGGCACACCTTTCATATCCCTTTGGAATATTTTGTCAAATCTTTCATTTTGCTCTACTGACAAGTGATGTTTCCAGTCTCCAACGGTACCTAGAAATAAGCACATGATCAGCACCTGGGTGAGTAGGTGGCACTATCAGGGCAAGAGTTTCTTCCCACCCACTTTCATCTCCTCTTCAAGCCACGCTAAATATCTGGTAGTTCTCCATGGGTTTGATACTTCATGTTTCCTTATACAGAATGAACTAAGAAACAAACTGAAAAACACTTCTGTAGTTCACTATCCTTAGCTATTATGCTTTCACCAACCACTACCATTAAATTATAACCTTTATTGAGATGGTATAACAAAAGTAAAATAGAGGACTAGTTTAGAATTTTTTCATATATTTTACTAAATTCCAGGCACTAAAGAAATACAAGTACCATATCATTTCACTCATATGTGGAATTTAATGAACAAACTGAACGAACAAGCAAAATAGGTAGATTCATAGATAGAGAGTAGACAGATAACTCTGATATGGGGTAACTATTGGGAGTGTAGGGTGGAGAGAATGAGGAATAAAAAGAGAAGGAACTCATGGACATGGACAACAGTGTAGTGATTGAGCGAGGGAGAGAGGTGGGTAGAGGTGGAAGATGGGATGAGGGGATAAATGGGAATGTTGAAAGAATAAAATAAAGAGAAAATATATATCTAAAATTAAAAAAAATAAATGCCGGGCACAGTAGTTGGCAAACTATATCTATCATGTAAATTAATTCTTAACACAACTCCACAATATCAGCATTTCTTCATTTTTAAAATTGAAAGAACTGAAGGGATTAAGAAGTACAAACTGGTCATTACAAAATACTCATGGCATGTAAAATACAAAAAGACTATATGGTCAATAATATTGTAATAACTATGAATGGTGCCAGGTGGGTACTATAATTTTTGGAGGGATCACTTCATAAATTATATAAATGTCTAACCACTATGCTGTGTACCTGAAACTAATATAAAATAATCTTGAATCACAACTATAATTTAAAAAGTAAAAATAAATGAATAAAAAGCTAAAGATAAAATAAATAAAATTGAAAAGAAAGCCGGGCCAGCAGTGCTCAGTGGTTGAGTGTTCACCTATGAGCCAGGAGGTCACAGTTTTATTCCTGGTCAGGGCACATGCCCGGTTGCAGGCTCAATCCCCAGTGTGGGGCATGCAGGAGGAACCAACCAATGATTCTCTCTCATCATTGATGTTTCTATCTCTCCCTCCATCTCCCTTCCTCTCTGAAATCAATAAAAACATACTTTAAAATTTTTTAAAAAAATGAAACCCAAAGATTTTCAAGTAATGAAATCAAGGTCACAGAGGGTATTCAGAGCTGTCATTGCTTCAGTTTTACTTGCTGGAACTTAGAAACTGTCATTAAACCAATTTTTAAATGAAGATTATTTGGCATCTTCAAGTATCAAATTTTCTTATTTAAACAGTAGAGGACCAGTGCATGAAATTTTGTGCACTCGGCAGGGGTGGGGGGTCTCTCAGAATGGTCTGTGTCCTCTTGCAGTCCAGGACTCCTGAGGGGAGGTTCACCTGCCAGCTTAGGCCTGCTCCCTGGGGGGACGGGCCTAAGCTGGCAGTCAGACATTCCTCTGGCAGCCTGGGAGCCCTTGGGGGATGTCCAACAGATGGCAGCGGGCCTAAACCATCAGTCAGACATTCTTAGTGATGCTGAGGAGGTGGGAGAGGCTTGGCTTGTGGCTGAGCAGAGCTCCCCCTGTGGGAGCACACTGACCAGCAGGAGGCAGCTCCTGCATTGAGCGTATGTCCCCTGGTGGTTAGTGCATGTCATAGCCACCTGTCATTCTGCCAATAGGGTCAATTTGCATATTACCCTTTTATCATATAGGACTAGAGGCCCAGTGCACAAAAATTTGTGCACTCGGGGGAGGGGGGGAGAGTCCCTCAGCCCAGCCTGAGCCCTCTCGCAGTCTGGGACCCCTCGAAGGATGTCCACCTGCTGGCTTAGGCCTGCTCCCTGGGGTATTGGGCCTAAGCTGGTAGTCATACATCCCTCTGGCAGCCAGGGAGCCCTTGGGGGATGTCCACTTGCCAGCAGGGAGCAGGCCTAAGTTGCAGTCAGACATCCTTAGTGCTGCTGAGGAGGCAGGAGAGACTCCCGCCACTACCCCTGTACTGGCAGTCATCAGCCTGGCTTGTGGCTGAGCAGAGCTCCCCCTGTGAGAGCACACTGACTGCCAGGGGACAGCTCCTGCATTGAGCTTCTGCCCCTGGTGGTCAGTGTGTGTCATAGTGACCAGTCATTCCCAGTCGTTCTGCTGTTAGGGTCAATTTGCATATTACCCTTTCATTATATAGGATTACCATTGGCATTTGGAACAGTTGGCAAGATATTTATGGGCATTAGAATTACTTTGTATTTGGTCTAGTTAAGCAATGAGACTTAAAAGCTGATAATAAATGGGACAAAAAAGAAACACTTTTTAAAAAAATATAGCAATTTCAAGATCTTCATTACCTAAGAATAAATATCCCTCATCAAAATGCTAAGTTATGGATAAATTAGTAAATAAAATATGAATAAAAGAAGCACAAATTATGTTCTAGAAAAATGTACATTAAAAGATCAAAAAAATTTTTTAATTGAAATTAAGAAATATCAGGGGGAGAATATATTCATTCTTAATTCCTGGCATGTCATAGAGCACAATAAAAATTAATTGCATGTTGTTATTGAATACTTGAATTCATAGCGTATTGGTTTCATGAAGTATTATTCTACTTTTTACATTGAAGAAATATGATACATGAGGAAATAACTGTAACTCAAACTCCCTTCCCCACAACTAAATGCATGTTGGTTTACTTCTAGAATGTTCTAGAAACATCTAGAAATAAAGCAAAACAATAATTGGAGCTGTCCTGGTCACACGTATACATCACCTTGAGGTAAGACTTACTAACCAATTTTAAAGAGTAGGGACACGTAGACTAAAAGGAAGGAATGCAATATTGATTAATTAGGTTCAAGTGTTAGACTATGTACTGAACCATTGTGTACTTTCCTGGGATACTTTTCAGGGCCATTGGCAGTTAAGATCCTTGATTCTCTCCAGGCTCCAAATGACAGTACTTAGAGAGACGCGGTAAAAACACGCCTTCATTAGTGTAGGGGCCGCGCAATCACGGAACTCCCAACACTTTTGCTTCTAAAACCCCTGAGCATCACCTTTGCGCAGAAAATGTCCCTCATCTGTTCTTTTCCCAACTTCATATTTTAGAATCTCATCGTAATTGGCTCTGGGGTCAGACTGCATGTTCTGAAATGTAGCCTGTTCCACAATAGCTTCCACATCCTCTTCACCCAGTTCTTTCTCAAGAAAACGGCTGATTTTAAGCACAGAACTTCTGCGATCCTGAAAGAATTGTGGGTATGAGAAACTATTCAGCTTACAAAGAATGCACGAGTTACATCCCAACATCTTCATCACATTTTGGAAAACTGAAGGTGATTGGACTTATTGTAAGTCTAAAGTTTGACAAAGATACATTACTTCCCTATTCCTTCTATGAAAATGAGTGCTCCGCTTGTCAGCTTTGTTAGAGCTTTCTACTGTTTGATTTTATAAGGACAACTCACCTTCATTCACTCATTCATTCATTCAACTAGCACTTTTAGGAATGTTAGGTTTCAGAAACTGTGTTAGGTGCTGGAGAAGTTTAAGAGAACAATAACGTGCTATCTGTGCTTGTTAAGAGTTGACAGTTTCATGAGGGAAAGAGTAAAGCAAGTAATTAAATACAATGGTTACAAAAAAGGAAAGTCCAAGTTTGGTGGCTTCATTGGTTATTCTACCAAACACAAATTAAAGAAGAATTAATATCAATCCTCAAACTCTTCAAAAAAATGAAAGAGGAGGAAATACTTCCAAACTCATTCTATAAGGCCAGCATTACCCTGATACCAAAGCCAAATGAGAACACGACAGGAAAAGAAAACTAAAAACCAATATTATTTATGTAAGATAAGATACAAAAATCCTCAAGAAATCACTAGCAAAACAATTTAAGTACTGAGTTAAAAGAACTGTACATTATGAACAAGTGGGATTTACTCCTTGAATGCAAAGATAAACAGCCCTACTTGGTTTGGCTCAGGGGGTAGAGCCTCAGCTTTCAGACTGAAGGGTCCAGGGTTTGATTTCAGTCAAGGGCATGTACCACAATTACAAGCTCCTCCCCAATCTGGGCCCTGGTTAGGGCACGTGCAGTAGGCAACCAATCAAGGTGTTTCTCTCACATCAATATTTCTCTCTGTCTTTCCCTTTCTCTGTCTTTACTCTCCCTAAAAATCAATGGGAAAATATCTTCTGGTGAGGATTAACAACTACAACAAAAGATCAGGAACAAGGCAAGGATGCCAATTCTCCCCATTTATATCCAGCCTAATACTGGAAGTCCTAGCCATAGTAAATAGACAAGAAAAAGGCATCCAAATTTAAAGAAAGACGTAAAATTATGTGTTCACATACACTATGATTATATACATAGAAAACACTATAGATCTACAAAAAACAAACAAACAAAAAAACCCTGTTAGAACTATACTAAAAAAAACCCCCAGCAAACTTTTAGATACCAAACCAACATCCTCAAATCATTTGCATTTATTTACACTAACAATGAAAAGTGGTTTACCAAAATGGTCTCTAACTAGTTTGCCTATATTTACTATTATCACTTTTAAACCCATTAGAGGGAATTACATTCTGAAGGTACTAATTCTATCATTGCTATTCTTCTAATAACTGTCAAAGGGCTCATTATTGCTTTTAAGATGAAGAAATTACTATCACTAACAAAGACTACAGACCTTGCATGGTCTGGCTTCTACTGTATACACCTCTCTATCTTAATCTTTCATTCCATCCACCTTGCTCTTTAACTTCTTCCTTCCAAGATATCATGCACTTGACAGATTCAGATAATTTGCACATTCTCTCTTCTTGACTTAGACTTCTCTTTTACTTCTCTGCCAACTCATATCTATTCGCTTGAAGTTGTCATGTTACTTTTCCAGAAATAATTGCCTATTACTTATTCCAGATCAGTATATTTCATGTACTATCATACCTGCACTTTTCCTTGATAACAGTTATCACAGGTTTGAAGTATATATACCTGCTTAGTGAATACTTGTCTTTCCTGTTGGATTATAAATTCTATAAATAAAGGGTTCAGTTGTCTTTGTCTGATGATTTAGGGTCTGTCACATAATAGGCATTTTATAATTTTGAATTAATGAGCAAGATATGTAGCAGTGAGTCAATATATCAACCAGAGATCACAAAATAGTGAACTTCAAATGTGTTTGGTTTGGTTTACACAATGCATTAAGACAGTTTTCATTGGATGCCAACATGTAAATATTATGTGATTTCCATGAAAGCTACATTTCAAGATTCTCTTTAATAAAAACAACAACAAAACACAAAGAACTCGCATCACTGGGCACACAATTACCTCTGACTAATGGGCCAAATCTTAGTGGTTTCTCGCCCCAGGGTTGTTTTTGTTTGTTGTTTGTTTGTTTAATATTTTTGTTGATTTTTAGAGAGAGAGGGAAAGAGAGGTAGAGAAACATCGTGCCTCATACCAGGGATCAAGCGTGAAACCCAGGCCCTGCCTGGGGATCGAACCAGCAACCCTTTAGTGCATAGGATGACAATCAGCTAGTCACACTGGCCAGGGCTGGCCCCACTGTTTCGAAATGCCTTTTCTCTTTTTTCAATCACTAGTCATGTGAGTTTGCCCTTATTGACACAGATGGGTGCATGAAAAGGAACCACAAAAGATGACTGTGTACAGTGGGAAGAGAGCCCTGAGGAAACCAATAATTGAGGGATGGGCAGGAAATGAGAAACCCCTGAAAAAGCATGAGAAGTAGTTAGGTTCCAAGAAAACTGGGAAAATGTAGTTCATTAAAACCAAAATCAAAAAGGGTTTCAAAGAAATAATTTTTAAAAATAACCTTTGCCTCTTACCTTTTTCATTTCCTCATACATCATAAACAGAATACTGAAGTCATGTCTGTGCTCATACCAGCCTCTGACGTGATCAAACCAACGGCTTCCTACCACTGGGGATGGAAATTAGTAAGTGACAAGGTAAAGATGCTGCACTCACCAAACAGCAAACCTGAGTCTTTCTTTTCTGTTTTGGAATCCCCTGGAAGGAAAGTACAGCCCCCACCACTGGACATCTATGTTACCTGGTAAAAATGGTGCTTTGGGAAACAATTTCATGATTTTAATGGAAATCTGCCTCTCCTATGCATGTAGGAAAAGCAGCAGAGGAGAAAATAAGCCCAAGCAACTCATTGTGAAGATTGAAGGGAAGCTCCTTACTTTCTTACTTCTTCCACCTGAAAATCTGTCTTTATTTCTCCTTTTATTATCTATTTTAAGATGTCTGGATAGCAACTTCAGATATCTATAAGACAGAACCTGAATCTAATCTTCTAAATAAGTGAGAGTCCCAGTTCCACATTCCACAAGCCTCTCCCATCAATCTATCCTCCTCAGTGTTGAAATGAATATTGCACCGCTGCCATATAAAGCCTACCATAAGTCCATGACAGAACACAAACACTACATCCGCTTTGAATGGGTACACCATTGTGGTTCTCTTACGATCTGGTCAAACTGTTTCTTAAACAACATGCCTTTGCAATCATAGCAATCCCCAAAGTGGTCCTGGTGAGAATAGAAAGGCCATTGGGTGGCAAATTAAATTAATAGAGCAGTAACCACTTATGTGCATCCAGCTTCTATCATTACTCTTCTTTCTTTCCTTAAAATGTGTTCCCCAGGTTTGAGAATTTGGCTAAATGGCAACATGGCTTCATAAACAAGTTGAATGCATAAATTCATAGTTACCATTTCCATCTAGAAACCTTTTCATGAAATGTTCCATATCATTCGCAGCTTCAAGTGCAACCACCATATTTGAAAAGTGAAAGAATGAAGTCATAACATCCTTGGGGTTTCTGTAGACGTAAATAATCTGCAGGAGGTATAGTAAAATAATTTTAACAATTCTTGGTTGTCCTTACAGGTTGTTTTTGTTTTTGTCATTGTTTATTCACACCAACATATGTCACTATATGAATAGTGACACTAGATGAATAGTTGTTTCATCCAGCTTATTACTCATGGAAATTTAGTTTATACCTAAATAGGTTATACCTTTTATTTCTAAAAGTACAATTATTCATTTGTAAGGTTGGTTAATATTACAAATTACCCTGCATAGAAACTCTTTCAGCCCTAACTGGTTCTGCTCATTGGAGATAGTGTCGGCCTGCAGACTGAAGAGTCCCAGATTTGATTCCTGTCAAGGGCATGTACCTTGGTTGTGGGCACATCCCCAGTAGGGAGTGTGCAGGAGGCAGCTGATCGATGTTTCTCTCTCATCAATGTTCCTAACTCTCTATCCCTTTCCCTTTCTCTCTGTAAAAAATCAATAAAATATTTTAAAAAAGAAAATATAGACACTGTTTCAATGTACCCTCTGTTAGCGTTAAGAGACATTTGATAAAAAGCCCAGATAGCATTTGAGAGCATTTCAAAAAGGAAAAACTACTTAACAGGTGATGTTGAAACAAATAATTATCCTTATAGTATACAACTGGAATTCTAATTCATACCTCACACCAGACCAAAAAAAAAAAAATCATTTACAAATGTAATAAGGATTTAAATATGAAAGCAACATTTGACATCTTAAAAATAAAGAATATATTTCTGGACTAGAAAAGGAAAAGATTTCTTTAAAAAAATTTATTTCTGTTAAAATAAAAATTAATCAATTAAATTATATTAAGTTTTAAAGAATGCTATTAATCATAATAGATAACATAAAGTTACAAAAAGCAACAAAGGATGAGAAAAGCAACACATATAACCAATAATTTATTAGTATCCAGAATGTATATAAAAGAAATCAATAAGAAAGAGACATGAAATTTAAAAATTGGACGAAAATTATAATAATTCCACAGAATAAGAAATAATTATGGCCAATAAACATATCAAAAAGTGCTTAATCTCATTATAGATTAGGAAGATGTAAACTCAGATTAGTTTGAGATATCATTTTATAATTTATATAAAAACTAAAAAGTTTGGCCCTAACCTGTTTGGCTTAGTGGATAGAGCATGAGACTGTGGACCGAAGGGTCCTAGGTTTGATTCTGGTCAAGGGCAGGTACCTAGGTTGCAGGCTCCTCCTGGCCTGGATGCTGGTTGGGGCTCATGCAGGAGGCAACCAATCAATGTGTTTCCCTCACATTGATATTTCTCTCTATCTTCCCTCTCTCTTCTACTCTCCCAAATATTAATGGAAAAATATCCTTGGGTGAGGATTAAAAAAAAGAAAAAAGAATGTGTATTACGATATAATATATACATTTCCTGCAACTTACCTATCCGTCAATACACAAAACATTGTAGAGCCATAGAATAAATTCTACTAGACCATTAAAAAGAATAGAATTTTATGTGCTGTCATCAAAGAAATGTTGCTGCTTACTATACAATCACAGTACAAGCAATGTGTGGGATGACCCAATTTATGTATATACTTATAATTCCATATATATTTATCTTTGCTAATTTTAATGTAAAACACATAGAAAAAAAAGTTGGGCACATTTCCTTGGCATATTTGGAGTGGTTAAAAAGAAAGAAAAAGCTGCAAATAGTTTTGAGATAGATGGCATAATTATTGACATTGTTAATAAAATCTTAATTCAGGGTTGGAAATAAATTATTTTTAAAAATAAATTATTTTTACAGGTACCATATGGACTCAGCAGATATTAAGCTTGATAATGTGTAAAACAGTATCAAAGATTACAATAATCACATTTGAAAGACTATGGATGAGTGGGGCTGGGAAAAAATATTTGAAGAAAGTATTTTTGTTTGTGCCAAAGGTCCATAAGCTATTTATATGACTTACTTTAGCTTTTTTGCTCTTGAGACCTTTTGGTACTAAATAATATGGAAGGTGGGAACAGAAGAGGCGAGGAGACAGTCTGTTGAGAAAGTCTGTTTTGCGTATATTGTATTCCAAGAAGGGGATTCTAACAAGCGTTGCCAAGTCTTCAGTTCTGTTACGATGACCCTCAAAATAAATCAAGCTGAGAATCTGCTGAGTCCAGATGGTACCTGTAAAAAGAAATAATTTCATTTCCAACTCGGAATTAATGTTTTATTAACAATGTAAATTATTATGCCATCTATCTCAAAACTATTTAGAGCTTTTTCTTTCTTTTTAATCACTCAAAATATGCCAAGGAAATGTGCCCAACTTTTTTTTTCTATGTCTTTTACATTAAAATTAGCAAAGATAAAATTAGGTGTTCTAAGTTCCCTTTTTACTCAAAAAGACTTGTGACAGTAGTGATTTAGATCAATCCTTCAGCTCTTTTGTTCCCTGTGATTCATGTACGTTCTGTTCAGGTGATTTTCTGCGGCCATCTCTGTTTCTCCTTCCTTAGTCTTTCTTAAAGCTTTACCTTTTGGAAATAGAGACAGTTTAAGAGCTCAAGACCCCTTTCAACTTTTCTTTTTAGGTCTCCCAATACAGTGCTAAGTGAAAGTACTGATAGGCATTCTTGTCTCATACTTGATTTTTAAAGTTACACTATTGCATTTGATGTTTGTGATAGTTTTTGGTAGATTCTATTCATCAGGTTAAAAATGTTCACTTTCTCCCTTGTTTGCTAATACTCTCCTTTAGGAATGTATGCTGAATTTTATTAAATGCTTGTTCTGCACCTGTTGAGATGATAATTCAGACTTCTTTCTATGCTCTAGTAATGTGGGTGAACTGCATTCATATATGTTTAAACCAATCTTGAAGTAAAGCCACCTTGGTCACAGTGGTATTTTTTTTGCTTGTTTTTTTGGCATTGCTAGATTTGTTTTTGCTTATATTTATTTGGTATAGGATTTTTGCGCCTATGTTCATGAATATATAATCAATGTACTAAAGAATGTGAGGTGTCAATAATCTTCCAATCATTGCTACTCACTTGAGTAGACTTAATAGATACAGTAGGTTTGATAAAGTGTATGGTGAATTCTGGAAAGTCACTAATATCCCCTTAAGATGAGTAAGAACTCATCAGGTTGGACTAAGGACTGGTGTGTGGTGTGCCAAATACTTAGGCTGGATTAAGGGTAAAGGAAAAATTCTTATGGGCTGCTAAGCAATCTGAGGCACCACCCACATCTAAGGGAGGAAAATAAAAAACAACTGATATCAAACGTGCTGACACATTTTGCAGAGTAGAAAAACCCAGGGAAAAGGCATTGTATTACTAATTTGGGGAAAGTAAACAGGGTCCTGAATTTCTAAGTCAATGGTAAACAGAGGGACTGGAGCACTTTCATGAAAATCAGGAATGACTGTTTTGTGTTGACTTTGACTCCAATGTATCTCTGAGCAATATTAACCACTTGTACAACATTGATTCAAGAACACCAATCACCCTGTGTTCTAAAAAGCACATATAAAAGATAAGCTTTTAAGGGGGATGTAAAATTTGAGGACAATTTACTTTAGTTCAAAAGTATTTCGTTATTATAGGGAAATAAAAGCAATTAGAGTAATTGAAAAGCATATTAGGAATTAGTTCTGACTGAGAGATGCTTCTAACCAAAAGCCTGCTGGGTTTTTTAAATATATTTTCTTCCATTCTCAGAGAAAGCCAACAGCTCAGCATGGCCCTAATATCTGCTTTGGCTCAATATTTGGTTTCTTCTGAGGTGCCTTAAAAGATGACAATATATGCATTTTAAATGACCTTATATAGTAACACTTTGAGATTTATTTAACTTTATTAAAAATCTTAAATGGTGCTCTAAATGTAGGCTGGGCTACTGTTAATGTCTGGAAAAGGGCTCATTTGTACACATGTATTATCAAACCAGAGTGAAAACTGATAGCAGGCAGTCCACTCCTCAAACTTACCAGATTTTGGATACGTAATTATGAAGACATCATCATCTCTAATTTCAAAGTCATCTAGATTTTCTAGAAAGTCAACATCAACTAAAGGAGATTCAAAATTATAGCCTTTAAAGTTCAGCAAATATGTGTCTTTGTTGTCCATACTTATTCACCTACAAGTAAAAACAAATAAAATACTTTTCAATTTCTTAGTATTTTATATTATGTACTAACACTTACTGAGTATTCAATATGTGCCAAGCACCTTTTAAATGTCATGTGTCTCGACCGATGCCATAACTAAACAGCATCCTATATAATAAAACTCTAATATGCAAATCGACTGAATGGCAGAATGACCAGTCACTATGATGCACACTGACCACCAGAGGGCAGATGCTCAATGCAGGAATTGCCCCTGAGGGTCAGTGTGCTCCCACAGCGGGAGTGCTGCTCAGCAAGAAGTGGGTTCATGGCTGGCAAAGGCAGCAGCAGTGGTGGGAGCCTCTCCTGCCTCCACTGCAGGTGGGTGGTACAAAGTGAGGGATGCCAGACTGTGAGAGCTCGGGACTGTGAGAGGGATGTCTGACTGCCGTCTTAGGCCTGACACCCCTTGCAGGCGGACATCCTCAACAGGTCCCGGATTGGAAGAGGGCACAGGCCAGTCTGAGGGCCCTACCTCCCCGCCCCGCAGTGCACGAATCTGTGCACCAGGCCTCTAGTGCATATATAAAAATTTACTCTTGGGGACAACCAAGATGGTGGCATAGGTAAACACCTGAATTTGATACTGCACACAACCACATTAAAAGTACAACTAAAAGACAAACCAAATATCATCCAGAAACATGGGAAGGCTGCTTGAGTAGAAATTCTACAACTAGAAGGAAAGAGAAAAGTGCTTTGAGTCTGGTAGGAGGTGCAGAGATGTGGATGAGTGGAAGTATGGAGGCACATGAGAAAGGGGCTGGCAGCTGGGTACACTGTTGTCTTTTTTAATCGGGAGGGAGATACAAGCTCCCCACTGCTCTGAACTCCAGTTCTGGGTGAGACTTTGGGGACCCAGCCTCATACAGAGAGAGACTGGATTGTCTGGCATCAGGCTGGAATGTGAGGGCAGCTTTCTTGCAAAGGTGCTTGCAGTGGTCATTGTTCCTGCACGGGGCAGCGGGACATGGACCCCAGGACCTCTCTGAGGCAGAGCAGTATGCCAAATGGCAGCCATTGCGATTTGCTCTGCCCTGGTGATTTCCTGAGACCCCGCTCCACCCAATTTACAACCCCACCCAAGCTGTGCACAAAGGCTTTTGCATATGAATGGCCTGGTGTTTCTCCGCCTAAAAACCTGGGCAGACTCATTGAGCGCCAAAGCCCCACTGAAGCAAGTCCTGCCCCATAAAGGTGTCTCCAGCAAAGAAGTTCTCCCATTGTAGACAAAACTGGCCCTCACAGACTATTGTCCTGGAGGTCAATTACTCCCAGTGACACCAACAGCAATCAAGGCTTAACTACAACAAGACTGTGCACACAGCCTACAAAGGGGTGCACCAAGAATGTCCACCTTAGGTAATTAGGGAGGCTGAGCCACTGGGCCCGTTAGGACACCTAGTACACAAAGGTACTCTATCCACACAGGGAAGCAGCCAAAATGCAGAGACAAAGAAACAGGTCACAAATGAAAGAAATGGAGGAAAGCAAACTACTGGATATAGAGTTCAAAACCACAGTTATAAGGTTACTCAAGAATCTTCTAGAAACCTCTGAGAAATATACTGAGACCCTCAAGGATATGAAAAAGGACCAATTAGAAATTAAGCATACACTGACTGAAATAAAGAATAATATACAGAGATCCAACAGCAGACTAGAGGATCCCAAAAATCAAGTCAAAGATTTGAAATACGAAGAAGCAAAAAACACCCAACCAGAAAAGCAAAAGGAAAAAAGAATACAAAAATATGAAGTGCATTGAGTCTGGTAGGAGGTGCAGGGACAACTTCAAGCATACCAACAATCCGAATTATAGGGGTGCCAGAAGAAGAGAGAGAGCAAGATATTGAAAACCTATTTGAAGAAATAATGACAGAAAACTTCCCCTACCTGGTGAAAGAAATAGACTTACAAGTCCAGGAAGTACAGCGAACCCCAAACAAAAGGAATCCAAAGAGGACCACACCAAGACACATCATAATTAAAATGCCAAGGGCAAAAGACAAAGAGAAAATATTAAAAGCAGCAAGAGAAAAACAGTTAATTACCTACAAGGGATTACCCATACGACTGTCAGCTGATTTCTCAACAGAAACTATGCAGGCCAGAAGGGAATGGCAAGAAATATTCAAAGTGATGAATAGCAAGAACCTACAACCAAGATTACTCTACCCAGCAAAGCTATCATTTAGAATTGAAGGTCAGCCCTAACCAGTTTGGCTCAGTGGATAGAGCATCGGCTTGCGGACTGAAAGGTCCCAGGTTCAATTCCAGTCAAGGGCATGTGCCTTGGTTGTGGGCACATCCCCAGTAGGGGGTGTGCAGGAGGCAGCTGATTGGTGTTTCTAACTCTCTATCCCTCTCTCTTCCTCTCTGTAAAAAATCAATAAAATATATTTTAAAAAAATAGAATTGAAGGTCAGATAAAGAGCTTCACAGATAAGAAAAAGCTAAAGAAGTTCATCATCGCCAACCCAGTATTATATGAAATGCTGAACAGTATTCTTTAAGAAGAGAAAGAGGAAGAAAAAGATAAAGATTAAAATTATGAACAACAAAGTGACAACAAATACATATCTATCAACAAGTGAATCTAAAAATCAAGTGAATAAAAAATCTGATGAACAGAATAAACTGGTGAATAGAATAGAATCAGGGGCATAGAAAGGGAGTGGAACTGACAATTCTAGGGGGGAAGGTGGGTGTGGGGGGTGAGGGAAGAGACTAGACAAAAATCGTACACCAATGGATGAGGACAGTGCGGGGGAGGGGGGGGTAAGGGCAGGGGATGGGGTGGGAGCCAGGTGGAGGGGAGCTATGGGGGGGACAAAGAGGAACAACTGTAATAATCTGAACAATAAAGATTTATTTTTAAAAATTTACTCTTAATAGCAACCAAACATTTCTAGAGGTTTTATCATTATTTTAAAGAGGAGGAAACTAAGATACTAAAAGGTTAAACAGCTTTTTTTAAAACCCCATGAGGGAGGTATTATCATGATTCCAAACACAGAACCAAGGAAAATAAGGTAAAGGAGGTGCAAGGTTGCCCAGCTGGCAGACCTGGCAGGATTTGATGCCAGACTATTTGGCCACAGAGCCCATGCCTTCAATCACTTTACTGATACAGTTTCTTAGTATTTCATATTTTTATTATTATAGAAATAGGAAAATTTCCAATAAATGTACTTTTTTTTCTGGAACAGAAATAATCTGTTGTCCCTGAAAGAAGCTTCTGAGGCTTTGGGATCTATCTGCCATTTCAAATAAATTGTGGAATATGCTATGTGTGTAACACCACCTGCTTTTACTTTGGAGATGTCACCCTCATATAGTTGCAAACTATTGTATGGTTTTTATTACATTTTCCAATAGAACTTTTATCATAAATCCTAAATAAATCTAAATAAGAGAGTCCAAATATAAATAGGAAGCACATAGGTTAAAGACATATCTGTTAAAAAATTGGGCAGAAATATATATATATATATATATAATGTCCTCATCCATTGGTGTACGATTTTTGTCTAGTCTCTTCCCTCACCCCCCACACCCACCTTCCCCCCTAGAATTGTCAGTCCACTCCCTTTCTATGCCCCTGATTCTCCCTCTGAGAGAGAAAGAGAGATAGAAACATCAATGATGTTCTGCCTTCTGCATGCCCCCTTCTGGGAATTGAACCCACTATCCAGGCATGTTCCCTGACCAGGAATCAAACCATGATCCCTGATTCATAGGTTGACGCTCAAACACTGAGCAAAACCAGCTGAGCGAAAAATCTATTCTTGAATGTTAAATAGATGAGGAAATCCCAGAAGTTCTAATAACACTAGGTTTAAGACCAACACATATGTTAGTCATGTACTTTTAAAAATTTTCTGTGCACACCTAGAAAATGAATTTGTTAAAGTTGCAAATATGGCTTTGTCTAAATTGCATGTCAAAAAACATTAATTCTTTTACAAACAATCTAAATCATCTGCCCAATAGAGGAAAATCAGAGGTGAGAATTGTGCTGAGTTAGAGTAGAAACATCACTTGTATTAGAATTGCCTGGGTTTGGGTAAATGTTCATATTCTAGGCCTATAACAGACTGATAGGATTAGAATTTCTGGAAAGTGTGCATTTTAACAATCCTGCGGATCACACTTAAAAAAAAGGGGGGGGGGGAACCAAAATACTGTTTTTTGAATGGTTATCTCAACCTCCAGAGAAGGCTTTGTGGGTGTTATTTGATCTCCAATTAATAGATCCAGTTGAGGCCTTACTAAGTTGCTAGAGCTTTCCTGACTCAAGGTGAAGTCCAGGCAACCTCAACTATTGAGAAGTGAGGATAGAGAAGACTGGCTGGTAAATCAGAAAATGCTTTCAAGAGATAGATGGAGTGTTATGACTTTGCTATTATGAAATTTTCCAGGAAAAACTTCCGTGGATAACTCAACCTTTAGAGTGTGGTGAGGAAGAATTTATACTGTATCACATGGACACACACACCGAAAAGCACCAATTCCAGGAATTCTTGATTCAGAGCAAAGAGTGTCAGGCAGCCCACAAATACATTCTAAAATCACTCCTTTTAACTACTTATTATATTTAGTATGTCTTTCACAGTCAAGAGAGAACAAGCTATTTTGTCACAGAAACAAGGAGGAAAGAGTAGAGTGTAGGATGCATTTTTATATAGGATCTCGGGACTGGCCAGTCATATATTGTTTGAATTTCCTTAATGAATATAGGAGAAAGTATAAAGAAAAAAATGTCCTGTGTTTTCCTTATTCTTACCCTGCGTCCAAAAGAAAAGGAAGAAAAACAGAATATTGAGGAGAGAGAAATAAATTGTATGCTGAAGAGAGGGTAAGACTTGATAGAGGCTCTATGTCTACGTTTTCACTACTCACTGTTACACGTCAATTGATGAAACAAAATCCACTTCTGATATAACTGCATGGATGACAGGGAATGCTGTGTTGCTGAGAAATAAATACTCCCTACAAGTGTATTTTGGCCAATGAGAAGTGCTCTAGGGAGTCAACAGATAGCTCAGTTTGAGTAAATAAATTAGGTAATACTTTATTAATATTAGGAAATAGGCATCTGATTAGTCCAGATAAAGCAGGAGTCAAAACTGGTGGAGATAATAAAGAGAGCTGCATGTAACCAGTCGTCATATTTACTTAAATTGGAAACTACAACAACAACAGGTATTTGAAAGCTGTAGCAACATCTTCCTTGGGCATGAAGGATGGCTCATGAATCTTTTAGACCTATCTCAGGAGGCTGGTGTTCCTTTCCAGGTTTTTACTCCAAACATCCTATGTAAAACTGGCTATGGCTATGGGAGGTTCAAATAACTTTATAAAATCACAGTGTATTTAAATTTGTTTTCTAAAACATCCAGGGTTGTCCTTCTTAAGTGATGACCTTCCACTCCTGTTTTGTGTTTTTTTAAAAATATATTTTTTTAAAAAATAAAAATATATTTTATTGATTTTTTACAGAGAGGAAGGGAGAGGGATAGAGAGTTAGAAACATCGATGAAGGAGAAACATCAATCAGCTACCTCCTGCACACCTCTTACTGGGGATGTGCCCTAAACCAAGCTATATGCCCTTGACCGGAATCTAACCTGGGACCTTTCAGTCCATAGGCCGATGCTCTATCCCCTGAGCCAAACCGGTTAGGGCTCCACTCCTGTTTTATATTGCATTTTTTCAGGACACATTACAGAAGATGCAGCTTATCTCTTTTACATTCTACAATAATTAAACTATGTCTCACACCTGCCCTGACATCTCCCTGGAACCTTTCTCCCATTTGTCAGTTTTCTGTTACCTACATAAACTGCTCTTTGATAATAATTTTCAGGTTTCCACTAGCAATAGAATTTGATTCTAGGGGAGGTTTTTAATCCTTTCAATGAACAAGTCTTCACTGGGAAAATATACGGTTTAAGCTGAAGAGAATTTAAGCTTATAAAAGGTTCAGCCTTCTTTTCTTTCTCATAATGTTCATAAATTAAGACAATAATCACTTTTGTGAGAGTGGCATCACCTAAAGAGTAGAAATCAAAGGGAGTAGACTACTTATTAAAATGAATCGCTCAGCCAAGAAGCTCTGATTTTATATCCCAAATTTTTATTGAACTAAATGGTATAGGGGCCTTTTGAGATGTTTTTCCTGTTGTCCTTCAGTAGGCCAGTTGGCAAGAACTCTAAGTGAAAAAGATAGTATTGCATCTGTGACAAAGGAATTGTTTTAGCTTTCTCATTTCCATACCAAGCAATGATATGGTACATGCAGCAATTAAAAATATTACTAACCTTTTCGCTTCCATGGAACTTTCCACTGCTTGGTGAAATCTTATTTTCTAAGACTTTGGAGGTTGTGTCCCATTCCAATAATGGTCTGTCCAAACTACTAACTAAAGACAAAATAGAAAAAGGGATTTGAAAAAGCCCCCTATGACTGTGATACAATAACTTATTCTTCATCCTCAACCCACATACTCAATTCATCTTGTCTTTTTATATATTTTAAGAACTTGAATAATTGAGGTAGTTAAGAGCATATCACTTTATCCTATCTAATAATAGACAAACATGGTAATTGACCATACCTTCGCTATGCCTTCCATTGGCTAATCAGCATGATATGCAAATTAACCACCAACAAATATGCCGGCTAATTTGCATACTGCAGGCAGGGCGGGACAGCACCATCTCGCCTGCCCTGCCACCATCCGGGCCTGCTATCTGCGACCTGAGGTGGCAGGCGTCCGTGTGCAACCTCCGAGATTCCTCACTCTGTTCCACGCTTAATTTTAGCAATTAAGGGGTCCAGTCCATGGAAAATGCACAGGGCTACAAAGCTGCAAAGGGTACATTTCCATAAGATAAGGGAGCTGGGAACTGCAAAAGGTACACATTTACAGAATAAAGGGAAGGAATCCTCTCATTCAAAGAGGAAAGAAGAAAGCTGAGAGGGAATAGGGAAACAATAAAGGAAAAGAAGGAAGGAATCTCACATACTTCTCATGAGGTTTGAGCTCAGGAATTGCCATAGTGACCAAATGAAAGGGGAATAGTGACCAATCAGAAGGGATATCAAGGCACAAAGAACTGCAGCCTTTATGAACCATGGAAAAAAGGGACTTAGTGGGACTCTTTCCCCCACCCTATGTGGGAGTCTGTACTTGTTTCTCAATAAATTTCCACCATTTACTATTCCATCTTTCGTTCGTGGTTTCATTCTTCAACTCCACCAGACAAGAGCCTGGGAACCATCCTGCCCAGAGGAGCACCGCTTGTTCCGGTCCAATTTTCCTGTGTCATAATGGTGCATTGGCTGGGAAATTCATAAGTCAACCTCCTGCATGGCAAACAGTGAGTGTACCCATGGATTCTGTCCCTTTCCTGTCACCTGTATGATTTTGAAGGCTGATGGACACCTGCCAGCCACTTAAACTTGGTTGCCGTCTAAAAAGAGGGCATTTCCCCCTTTCTCTAGATGTACTCTCCATCTCCAGGGCCAAACAAAAAGCAGGCATGAGTCAGTCAAGTAAGAGCCACTAGGGTGACTGACACAAAAAAGTCTTCCATGTCAGGATAAACTGGTGCCAGGTCAGTTTAGAGCATTAGGCAGTCGCAAGTCAAAGCCCAGCCATCAACTGAATGAGTGCTTGGGACCCTGCCCAGCTCTGAAGATCAAAGATGCAATTCTCCTTCCTCTCCCCTCCTCCCCATGGTCCAAGATTCATGGACACTCCTACATGAGTAAGAGCCAAAGCGGGGGTGCTGGGGTGATACCAATAGCGTGAATACCGCCTCATAGGGTTTTAAACAACACATGTAATTAAACTCCAGGGGATGCAAATAAGGGTTGTTCAACCAGCATTCCAGATCCTTGCGGTTGTTTTAGACAGCCGGGAGAGAAACTGAGACACATTTCCATAACACCACACTTCTGACCTACTACATAAGCCCACTCCCCTGGCCCAGATCCAAAGCAGATTTTAATCAGAGAGTCATCTACCTTTTCTTCTGCTCTCTATCCCAGTGATATCAGGTCAAATAGCATCCAGCCAGTAGGACCGCTGCCTCCTCAGTCCGTATCCAACCACGTCTCCATTTATGTAGGCCTCTGTGGGAAGAGCTCAGGAGATTTATCTCAGTGCAGTGGCAGATGCAATGGCGTGAGCGCACTCCGCCTATACAAGCTTCCTCGGCACACCGGGAAGTGGCAGCACCCGCCTGAGCAAGCCCCTTAGAGCCCCTACATAGTACCCTGATCTTTCCTACTACTGGCTGCCCTAAGGATTGTGTAAACTTCTGATTGGTCTAAAAAGTTAGATATACTGCTGCACTTACACAATAAACTTAGATCTGTGTCACTGAACCTGGTCTCCGCGTCAGGCATGCTTCGTTAGGACTCCATCAGCCTCACCCCCGCGGGAACCCCTGCTTCATTCTGGCACCCTGAACAGGGACCCCGGCAAGAAAGTCAGGTCGGGTGAGTGCCCCTCTGTAACGATGGGAAACCTTCCCCCCTCAGCCCGAGCCCCTCAGGCTCAGGCACTCCATGCGTTGTTACAGAGCAGGTGAGTAAAGGTAACAGAAAGGGAGCTACAAAAGCTCTGGGCTATCCTAATAGCATTTAACCCCTGGCTCTCCATCACCAGCGGTGCGGACGGGGGGAACAGAAGACCCTTTACCTCCCTATTCTCCTCCAGAGCCCTCTGCCCCCGCAGATTCCTGGGCTGTTTTCAACAAGCCAAAAATAGTTTCTCAAAGCTCAAGGAAGGCTGAAACTGAGACAGAAAAAACCTCTAGCGAGGAGAAAGCAGGGGAGTCTCACCAGGAGGCTTCCTGCCGGAGTCACTCCCTCGCTCCCCTTTCAGAGCGAACAAAAAGTTTAACTGCCCAGCGGCCCCCAAGTAACCCTTTCGTGGGGGACATGGATGATAATCCATGGACGGGGATATATCAATCCTTGTGTAGCCAGAGGGATAGAGCAAAGAAGTCCTTAGGGCTAGAGACCCCTGGACTCTTTCCTGTGAATGTTAACCCCACAGCTGAAACAAATGCCACAGGATCTGCAACAATATTCCCGATATCCAAATGGTTAATGCAGAGAAAAAAAAAAAAAAAAAGAGGCCGTTGCCATGGAGAGAGAGTTCTTTGTTGGTTTTTGCTTATCTAAGGTATGAGGGTCTCAGGACCCTAGCTGCTAGCAAGCAAACTTATCTTTGTCCAGTTTTCTTCTCTTTAACCCTTCCAATACTAAAATAGACTAATACAATATACTTAAGATTACACAAGAAAGGAAGCACCTACTCTTATTAATCTAAAGAAATCCTGAATGTTTAACTTACCAGCTAAGAGTTTATAGTTCTAGTTAAATGAAATTAGAAAAAAATTATAATTGTGGTAAGTAAATGCCTAAAGTATAAAAAGAAAATCTTGTCAGTTTTAATTTAATTGATATCTCTTAATAATTATAAAAATTACTATAACCAAGGAATAACTTTGAGATATTTCATGGGCCCTGAAATGTTTTCAAAAGTTTATTCTCTCTTCTTAAAGGATTTTTTAATAAAGCCAATTTAATGTGCTTGAAATCACATGGAAAGCTTTATCAAATAAAAATTAATAAATATATGCTGGGGTCCAACCCCAGCAGGTCCAGGGGTCCCCAAAGGTGTGGATGGAGTCGGCGAAGAAGGAATGACACGGAGACAGCGTTCAGTTGATCAGCAGCCTAGCCAGGATCTCTAGCCAGGATCTCCAGCCAAGTTCTGGTCTGGATCTCCAGAGAGGTTCTGCTTAGGATCTCCAGCCAGGTTCTGTGTCCATGTTCTCTTGCTAGGTTCTCCAGGTTCTCCAGCCAGGTTCTGTAGCCATGTTCCCTCGCTAGGTTCTCCAGCCAGGTTCTGTCCAGGTTCTCCAGCCAGGTTCAGTCACCAGGTTCTAGTCAGGTTCTCTTGCCATGTTCTATAGTCAGGTTCAGTCCAGGATCTTTTGCCATGTTCTCTCCAGCGAAGTTCTTCTGTCTCTAGAGAACGTTCTGTGTAGGTTCTGTGCCTAGGTTCTGTCTCTCTTGGTTCTGTCTTCTAAGTTCTGTCTTCTAAGTTCTGGGTTTTGCTGTCTTGTTGCATCTGTATTTATACCAGTTGATTCAATCCTATCAATCTTTATTACAAAGGTTAGGGCGTTTCTTATCTTCATTCCAGGGAGTAAAGATTATGTAGCTTAAGCACGATTGTTCGTAGTTAAAGTGATTAATTACCCACCTGGCACTTAGTTAAGAGGTTTTATTCCCTCCCTAACTTCAGGGGAAAATCCCTACCTGGGGAAACAACCTTTCTCAGAGAGGAGACCTTGGTTAAAACACATAGTGCCAAGAAGGTGAGCAAACATATTAAGAACAATATGCCATATATGCCAGGTCCCTTGAAACAGCAAGGATGGACCGGCTCCCGGCAAATATATATCTTGAGTTTTTGCCTCTAAGAAAGGGCAAAACAAGGTATTTTATATAATATTTCTTAAAATACAGCAGTAGAATTTTAAGATATAATTTAAAATAACAGAAGCTCATTAATAATTTTTAATATTTTACAACAGCATATTATACATTTATTCCAAACAAGCTTACAAACTAATTCTTTAAATGTTTGGAAACTAGGATTGTTATCAGCAATATAATTTAAATACATGAAAGGATTTAATCCCTTCCACTGTGTGGAAGGCCCCCTGGGAAGGCACTTAAGCATTCTATATTGACCTCTCTTGCCCTTTTTGCCAAGGGGTCCCTCATCCAATTGCCCACAGCTGTTGCCTAAGCTCTCTGTTCATGCTAAGGTTAAAGCCTCATAGTGGCTAGTACCATAAATCTGTCTTTCGCTCAATGGCGTGAGCTGGGCCCTCTCTGGAGAAAGAGACTTAGTCCAGCCAAAATCGGTACCCAGATAACAGAGACTTGGCCAACAGCAGCTACCCTATATCTAAATCCAGCCTAACACCAGGAATGCTCAGGGCCTTCTCAAAGGATGCAAAATGATCCTTTCCATTAATATTAACAGTGTAAACTAAGATTGTTGTTAGAGTATTAAATTTGACAGTAAAATAGTAGTCAAGTTTTCAGATTAATTAAAAGTGGCTCAAGAAGTATTAACCAAAATTTTCATTTCATGAAAAAATTGCTTAACATGCAATGAACCTAAAGCAGTCATATTTTTATACAAAAAATTAAAATTTAAAGTTATCTAGACTACATTAAAAATTTTCCAAAAATCCTCCTAATAACTAAATAAAAAAAAGGGGGGACATAGTAGAAAAATACCATGTAAGGAAAAATATCCTGTAACTAATTTACATCTAGAAAAATTTTTCATTTATAATGCTAACAGCAAGACACCCATGAAAAACCTATGTGGTGTCAACATAAGCCAAAGAAAATTCATTTAAGCAAAAATAAATAGAACTCCAAGTAAAGTTTCCTTTATTAACCTTTGGTCGAGAATATGTTTGTATATTTCCAGAAAACAACTCCAAGGCCATGTGGATTCCTGCAACAGAGAGGAATTATCAGGAATGCTCCAGCCATGAAGACAAGAGGAAAAACAATCCAGAGATAGAGGCAGCTAGCTTGCACAAGCTATTTCCTCATTTAACCCTCTCTAGCTGCAAGCATCTCATACGGGCATGCAAAACCTGTGGGCTCCAGCCACAAGGGGTCAACCCCCGGGGGCTCCACCCCAATGCCTTATGGCAAGCAGATGTGACCCATATTCCGAGCTTCGGTAGACTCAAACATGTACATGTAATCATTGACCCTTGCTCTGGGACCACGTATGCTCAGGCTCACACAGGTGAAAGAATTCGCCACGCAATAGCAACCCTCAACAGGGCATTTTTAACATTAGGCTTCCTTTGGGAAATTAAAACAGATAATGGCCCCTGCTACACTAGCAAGGCTTTTCAGCAATTCCTCATAAAACATAACATCAAGCATGTTACTGGCATACCATATAACCCACAGGGACAAGCCATAGTAGAACGACAGAACAAAGAATTAAAAACCCAGATTCAAAAAGAAAAAGAAGGGGGAAATACAGACATGCCTCAACAACTATTGCAACAGGCCCTTATTAACTCTCAATTTTTTTCATTTTGCCCCCGACGGCCTTCCTCCCATTTTCAAACATTGGGGAGGTCTCAGGGACGTACCAACCCTTGGTCCGGTGGAGAGATCCACTAACCGGGGCTTGGAAGGGCCCTAACCCACTCTTAACCCAAGGGAGAGGGTTTGCTTGTGTTTTTCCAGAAGGTGAGAAAAATCCCGCATGGATTCCTGCCTGTAACATCAGTCTCATTGCCATAGAACGGGAAGGTATGGGCTGATAGCAGTAGCCCTAACCTCCTTAAGTGGATTCTAGATAATGGGACTGCCCCGGGACAAGGGTGGTTCTTAAGTGATGCCCTCAGCCGTCTAACTTCCTGGTTAAACCCAGCCAACCTCCTCATTTGGGGAGTCATGATAGTAAGATTCTTCGTAGGAATAGTATTATTTCGCTGTTTATACAACATGTTCCTTAAGCTAAGTGCGCAGCAAGCCATGATCATACACGTCCAGCAGGCGCTAATAAGAAAAGAAGGGGGAGATGTGGGAAGAGCTCAGGAGATTTATCTCAGTGCAGTGGCAGATGCAATGGCGTGAGCGCACTCCGCCTATACAAGCTTCCTTGGCACACGGGGAAGTGGCAGCGCCCGCCTGAGCAAGCCCCCTAGAGCCCCTACATAGTACCCTGATCTTTCCTACTATTGGCTGCCCTAAGGATTGTGTAAACTTCTCATTGGTCCAAAAAGTTAGATATACTGCTGCACTTACACAATAAACTTAGATCTGTGTCACTGAACCTGGTCTCCAGAGTAGGGCATGCTTCGTTAGGACTCCGTCGGCCTCACCCCCGCGGGAGCCCCTGCTTCAGGCCTCTCAAGTATAAAGGGAGTAAGGGTCCTAAGGAAAAGCTTCTAGGCGAGAGATGGGGCAGGCAGGGTCAACCAACCATTTTCCACTCCCAGTCTGAGTGTTTTTTACCAACTGGCTTCAGTAAAGACAGAATTAAAGGCTTACAGTGCCTAAAGAGGGGTTAATTCCACAGAGAAGGACACTTAAGCCATTTATACTAATAAAAGGGTAATATGCTAATTAAACCGGACATATTCTGGATGTCCATCCTGACAAAGCCAGGGTTGTCGCCAGCCTGCAAGCAGCCATAAGCCCCTTGCCCAGGCCCACCCCACCCCACCCCCAGTGGGGACCCTCACCCCGATCAGGGGCATGGTCAGCCTGCAAACCACCCCACTTCCTTGCCCAGGTCAGCACCACCCCCAGCAGGGACCCCCACCCTGATGAGGGTGTGGCCGGCCTGCAAACCTCTGGCGGCCCCTTGCCCAGGCCAGCCCTGCCCCTCAGAGGGCCCCCCAACCCCAATCAGGAGTGTGGTTGGCCAGTAAACTGCCCCAGGCCCCTCACCTAGGCTGGCACTGGCCCCCAGCGGGGACCCCCACCCTGATCCGGTGTAGCTGGCCTGCAAACGGCCACAGGCCCCGCACCCATGCCAGCCCCATCCCCCAAGAGAACCCCCACCATGATCTGGGACCCCCTTCAGGCCAGACCAGCCAGCCCCCACCCGTGCACCAGGTCTCTATTCTGTACTAATAAAAGGGTAATATGCTAATTAGACCAGATTACTTCCGGACAAATCCATGGTGGCGGTGCCAAGGCAGAGGTGGTTAGGGGTGATCAGGCTGGCAGAGGAGACCAATTAGGGGGATGAGCCAGCAAGGGAGAGCAGTTAGGGGGATCAGGCCAGCAGGGGAGAGAAATTAGGAGGATGAGCTGGCAAGGGAGAGCAGTTAAGGATCAGGCAGGCAGCAGGCAAGTGGTTAGGAACCAGCGGTCCCAGATTGTGAGAGGGATGTCCCAGATTGGAGAGGGTGCAGGCTGAGGGACAACCCCCCTCCGTGCACGAATTTTGTGCACCGGGCCTCTAGTCCTATATAATAAAAGGCTAATATGCTAAGTGTCCGACCATTCATTCAACTGTTTGGCCAGTTGCTATCATGCACACTGACCACTGGGGGCAGAAGCTCCAACCAGTAGGTTAGCTTGCTGCTGGGGTCTGGCCAATCGGGACTAGGTGAGACAGGCCAGACATGCCCTGGAGCCCTCCCACAGTCCCTACCTGGCCCTGATTGTGAACCGGTGGTGTCCTTCAGCCTGGCCTGTGCCCTCTCACAATCCGGGACCCCTCAGAGGATGACAGAGAGCCAGGCCAGGCCAAGGGACCCCACCAGTGCACAGATCCATGCACTGAGTCTCTAGTTAACATAATAAAGGTGTTCTCCCTACTGGAGATTGATAACAGCTATCTCCCCAAGAAATTTCCCCCTGACCTGAGGCAAAATGGGAGGGGGAAGGGGAAAAAAAAGAAAAAAAGATAGTTTTATTTTATGAAACACTTTTTGGTCTCAAGGTGGCAGAATGAGGTTACTAGGTGATATTCGGCAGAGGAACTTGAAGACTTAATTTTAAGATAAGGCTTGCATTCCTAGGACTTCCCCCTCTTATGCCTGCTCACCTGCACCCCGATAATCTGGGAAGGCCCCAGCATTGCCAACCTCCCGAAGGTTGTCTGGGAGGGGGCAGGGTGGGGAACATCGCAAAGCCCCTACCCAGCACTGCTCCTGTTAAAATTTCCCTGCACAGAATTGGTAGTTGGGGATGGGTGTTCCCAAGGTGTGGCTTACATGGTGAAGGGCCTGCCTGTGACATCCAAAACCCAAGCAGGCCTGCTGAAGGGGCACTGAAGCTACTATGGGGCGGGCAATCGAGGCTTGGCCGCTTAGCACTCATGGGCGCGCTGCGCAAAGGAATGCGTGTCCTCCCAGTAATTTTTTCTGCAAAAACGAACAGTTCAAAGTATGTGGCAGTCTTTGTATATGTCTGAGTTTCTGTGTACTACATGTGGTAAAATCTTAGCCTCCGATGGCATTACTAGACAATAACAATTTATTGGCCGTAATAAAAAGCGTTAATTTTATGGTCCAGACCAAATTTTTAATATTAAAACTAGTTTAAGTTTGATGATTTTTAGATTGAGTATATTTGGAAATTCTTCCCAGTGTGGATTTTCAAGGCTTTAGACCAGTGATGGTGAACCTAGGACACGTGTATCAGAGGTGACACACGAACTCATTTTTTTGGTTAATTTTTCTTTGTTAAATGGCATTTAAATATCCTATCTAATAATAGACAAACATGGTAATTAACCGTACTTTCGCTACACCTCCCATTGGCTAATTGGGGCGATATGCAAATTAACTGCCAACTAAGATGGCGGCCGGCAGCCATGCAACTGAAGTGAGCAAGAGGCTTGCTAGCTCCAGTGATGGAGGAAGCCAAGGTTCCCCGCCTGTCGGGGCCCGGCTCTGAGCTCCGAAAGCAGCAAAGTGTCAATTATAGAAGCTAAACAAACCCCAGATACCTGCTTTCAGCTGGCCGTGGCCATGGAGCTGGAGCCGGCTCTTAGCTCCAGTGATGACAACAAAGTTTCAATTATAGAAGCTAAACAAACCCCAGATACCTGCTTTCAGCAGGCCGTGACCTCAGAGCTGGAGCGAGCAGGAGTGGCTCTCAGCTCCAGTGAAAGTTTCAATTATAGAAGGTAAATAAATCCCAGAATAAAAAAGAAAAAGAAAAAAAGGAGAGGCTGGGAGCTTCAGTTGCTGGCCAGCCTGAAAACGGCCCTCAACCCCTCACCCAGGCTGGCCAGGCACCCCAGTGGGGACCCCCACCCTGAAGGGAGTGTGACCAGTTGCAAACAGTCATCAGCCCCTCACCCAGGCTGGCCAGGCACCCAAGCAGGACCCCCACCCTCATCCGGGACACCCTTCAGGGCAAACCAGCCGGCCCCCACCCATGCACTAGGCCTCTATCCTATATAGTAAAAGGGTAATATGCTGACCCTAACAGCAGAAGGACTAGGAATGACTGGTCACTATGACACACACTGACCACCAGGGGGCAGATGCTCAATGCAGGAGCTGCCCTCTGGTGGTCAGTGCGTTCCCACATGGGGGAGCTCTGCTCAGCCACAAGCCAAGCTGATGGCTGCCAGTACAGCAGTGGTGGTGGGAGCCTCTCCTGCCTCCTCAGCAGCGCTAAGGATGTCCGACTGCAGCTTAGATCTGTTCCCCGCTGGCAAGTGGACAACCCCCAAGGGCTGCCAGCTGCCTGCCAGATGTCTGATTGCCAGCTTAGGCCCAATCTCCCATGGAGCAGGCCTAAGCCAGCAGGTCATCATCCCCCGAGGGGTCCCAGACTGCGAGAGGGCACAGGCCAGGCTGAGGGACTCCCTGCCCTGAGTGCACAAATTTTTGTGCACCGGCCTCTACTATAAAATAAATATCAAAAATATAAATCTTTGTTTTACTATGGTTGCAAATATCAAAAATTTTCTATATGTGACACTGCACCAGAGTTAAGTTAGGGTTTTTCAAGATACTGACACGCCGAGCTCAAAAGGTTCGCCATCACCGCTTTAGACTGAGAAATACCTTTGGGACACCCCAAGGGCCTGTGGGTACCTCAAGGATCTATTCTCTCCTCTCAAAAAGAAATTATTTTTGAACTAAATTGGGCAGATTCAAAATACTTGAAATTACATGAGGAAGCTTTGTCAAATAAAAAATTAATAACACTGTTCTATTTAGAAACATATACTTTTAATGTTAGAGAGGTTTCAGTCTACTTCACAAAAGAACGTACACAGATTCAGAGCCAAGGTCAAACGGAAAACTTTCAGAAATGACACGTCTCCAGTCAGGGACATAGGGCAAGCAGGATGATCTCTGCATCTGTCACTGACACTCTGGGTGTTTGTGGCTTTCATCTATTGAGGTTTATCAATTGTTTTCAATGTTTACTACACCGTCTGCAATAAGCCACGTGCCACATGCTATTCTTTACATACAAATTGTTTGTTGTTTTCTATGTCACTTTTCAGGGATTATTTACTACTAAAAGGTTGTTGTCTCAGAATGCTATCTATAATACTAAAAGCATAATATGGTAATTAGACCAAACGACCTTCCAGACAACCACGCTATGAAACCCACTGGCGCCAGGCCAGCCAAGGCGGGTGCGATGTGATTGGTCGGGGGCCTGGCCATTGCTCCATGAACGCCCCGCAGAGGGAGGCCCAGGCCACCATCCGGTGGGGCAACCAATCAGGGGGCTCCACGATCATCCCATAGAGGGAGCCCCCACCGACCGGCAGGCTGTGGCAGATGGGCAGGGCCTCCCTCTGTGAGGGAAGCCCCGGTCCCGGGTGCCAGAAAAAAGCCGGTGCTGGAAGCCAGAGGAAAGAAGGCCTACACTTGCACAAATTTCATGCATTAGGCCTCTAGTATCTTATAGGAAAGTAAAGGTTTTATCAACTGCATTTTAAACAAATCTATAACCATGCCACTTTTTGAATTTTGTCATATTGGACAGCCATGACTTTACTCTGGTGCATAAAGTCTTTAGAGAAACCCATTAAAAAGGACTCTGACTTTCTCCAAATTGCAGGCTTCTAAGCAGGTCAAATCTTTGAATTGGATAAGGGCTTGTAGAACTTCAAGGAATTATTAACTGGAGATAATACAAAAAGATATCTATATCTATATCTATATCTATATCTATATCTATATCTATATCTATATCTATATCTATATCTATATCTATATCTATATCATCTATATCTATATCTATATCTATATCTATATCTATATCTATATCTATATCTATATCTATATCTATATATATATATATATATATATACTAGGGGCCTGGTGCACGAAATTCGTGCACTGGGTGTGTGTGGGGGGGAGTGTCCCTCAGCCCAGCCTGCCCCCTCTCACATACTGGGAGCCCTCAGGCATTGACCCCCATCACCCTCCAATCGCAGGATCGGCCCCTGGCCCAGGCCTGATGTCAGGCCTGGGCAGGGCACACTCATTTCCCCCCAACACTGGTTCTGCCCCCAGCCCAGGCCTGATGCCTCTGGCCCAGGCATCAGGCCTGGGCAGGGGACCCCCAGACCCCTCTGATCACTTGCTCCACCCCCCGCCCAAGCCTGACGCCTCTGACCCAGGCTTCAGGCCTGGGCAAGGGGACCATGATATCTCCCAAATCCCCGGCCCCGCCCTCCACCCAGGCCTGATGCTTTGGCCAGAGGAGTTGACCCTCATCACCCTCCGATCACCAATCACCGGGTCGGCCCCTTGACCAGGCCTGAGGCCTCCGGCAGAGGTGTCAGGCCTGGGCAGGGGACCCCTAGTTCCCCGCGGTTGCAGGCTCCACCCCTGCCCAGGCCTAACGCCTCTGGCCTAGGCGTCCGGCCCGGGCAGTGGGGACCCGCAGTGGCAGCGGGGGGCGCCGCGATCGCATGGGCTCCGCCCCTGCCCCTGCAGGACGCCTCTGGCTGGGGCGTCCGGCCTGGGCAGCGGGACCCGCAGCTGCAGCGGCCCTGCGATCGTGGGCTTCGCTTTAGGCCCAGGCAAGGGACCCCTAGCTCCTGGGACTGCCAGCTTCGACCGTGCTCAGCTCCCATCGCTGGCTCTACCCCTACTTCCTGCTATCACTGGCCAGGGCGGAAAAGGCGCCTGATTCTCCAATCATGGCTGGGGGGCAGGGCCCCCAGCTCTTAGCTCCCCCCTGGGTTTCCGATCACTGTCAGTGGCAGGGGGCTTCTTCCTGCTTTCCCTTTCGCCTCCCTGCATTGTGCCTACATATGCAAATTAACCGCCATCTTGTTGGCAGTTAACTGCCAATCTTAGTTGGCAGTTAACTGCCAATCTTAGTTGGCAGTTAATTTGCATATAGCCCTGATTAGCCAATGAAAAGGGTAGCGTCGTACGCCAATTACCATTTTTCTCTTTTATTAGTGTAGATATATGCCGGGGTCCAACCCCAGCGGGTCCAGGGGTCCCCAAAGGTGTAGATGGAGTCGGCAAAGAAGGAATGACATGGAGACAGCGTTCAGTTGATCAGCAGCCTAGCCAGGATCTCTAGCCAGGATCTCCAGCCAGGTTCTGTGTCTATGTTCTCTTGCTAGGTTCTCCAGGTTCTCCAGCCAGGTTCTGTAGCCATGTTCCCTTGCTAGGTTCTCCAGCCAGGTTCAGTCACCAGGTTCTAGTCAGGTTCCCTTGCCAATTTCTGTAGTCAGGTTCAGTCCAGGATCTTTTGCCATGTTCTCTCGCTAGGTTCTGTCTCTAGGTTCTGAGGCCAGTTTCTGTCCAGTATCTTTTGCCATGTTCTCTCCAGTGAAGTTCTTCTGTCTCTAGAGAACGTTCTGTGTAGGTTCTGTGCCTCGGTTCCGTCTCTCTTGGTTCTGTATTCTAAGTTCTGTGTTCTAAGTTCTGTCTGTAGGTTCTGTCTTCCTTGGTTCTGTATTCTGTCTCTTGCTGTCTTGTTACATCTGTATTTATACCAGTTGATTCAATCCTATCAATCTCTATTAGAAAGGTTAGGGCGTTTCTTATCTCCATTCCAGGGAGTAAAGATTATGTAGCTTAAGTGTGATTATTTGTAGTTAAAGTGATTAACTACCCGCCTGGCACTTAGTTAAGGAGTTTTATCCCCTCCCTAACTTCAGGGAAAAATCCCTACCTGGGGAAGCAACCTTTCTCAGAGACCTTGGTTAAAACACATAGTGCCAAGAAGGTGAGCAAAACATATTAAGAACAGAATGCCATATATGCCAGGTCCCTTGAAACAGCAAGCATGGACCGGCTCCCGGCAGATATATATATATATTAGAGGCCCGGTGCACAAAAATTTGTGCACTCGGGGGAGGGGGGGTACCTCAGCCCGGCCTGTGCCCTCTCGAGTCTGGGACCCCTGGGGAGATAACGACCTGCTGGCTTAGGCCTGCTCCCGGGTGGCAGAGGGCAGGCCTAATCCCTAGGTGCAGCCCCTGGTCGGGCTCAGAGCAGGGCCGATTGGGAGGTTGCGATGCCACCCTCAGTCACGCTCAGGGTAGGGCCGATTGGGGGGTTGGGCCACCGCCCCCTGTCACACTCAAGGCAGGGTCAATGGGGAGGTTGCGGCGCCACCCCCTGTCATCCACAGAGCAGGGCCAATCAGGGGGTTGGGGTGCTGCGCCCTGTCACGCACAGAGCAGAGCGGATCAGGGGGTTGGGGCACCACCCTCTATCACCCACAGAGCATGGCCGATCAGGGGGTTGGGGCGCTGCCACTGTCACACTCAGGGCAGGGCCGATGGGGAGGTTATGGCTCTACCCCGTCACACACAGAGCAGGGCCCGTGGGGTGGGGGCATTGGGGTGCCACACCCTGTCACACACAGAGCCGCAGGGTGATCAGGAGGTTGGGGAGCTCCCCCCTATCAGGCACAGAGCAGGGCCGATCAGGGGGTTTGGGAGCTCCCCCCTAACAGGCACAGAGCAGGGCCGATCAGGGGGTTGGGGCGCCTTCCCCTGTCAGGAACAGAGCAGGGCCGATAGAGAGGTTGTGGCCCCGCCCCCTGTCACACACAGAGCCACAGGGTAATCAGGGGGTTTGGGCGCTGCCCCCTGTCATGCTGATCCCGGTGGCGGGAGACCAAGCAGCTCCACTGATCCCGGTGCTGGGAGGCATATTACCCTTTTCCTATATAGAATAGAGGCCTGGGTGGGGGCTGGCTGGTTTGCCCTGAAGGGTGTCCTGGATCAGGGTGGGGTCCCCACTGGGGTGCCTGGCCAGCCTGGATGAGGGGATGATGGCTGTTTGCAGCTGGTCACACACCCTTCAGGGTGGGGGTCCCCACTGGGGTGCCTGGCCAGTCTGGGTGAGAGGCTGAGGGCTGTTTTCAGGCTGGGACTGAAGCTCCCAACTGCTACTTTTTTTCTTTTTATTCTGAGCCAGCTTTAGCTCTGAGGCTCCAGCTCTTAGGCATCCACTCCTGAAAGCAGGTATCTGGTTTGTTTAGATTCTACAATCGAAACTCTGTATCAACTCCAGGTCTGAGATCCCGGCTAGCTCAAAGCTGGTTTCTGGGGTTTTGTTTAGCTTCTATTTTTGTAACTATGTTTCAAACTGCCAGCTCAGAGGCCTGCAGCGGCAGGCAGGGAACGTTGGAGTCCTCCGTCACTGAAGCAAGCAAGCCTCATGTTAGTTTCAAGCTGCCTGGCTGCCGGCCGCAATCTTGGCTGACAGTTAATTTGCATATCGCCCTGATTAGCCAATGGGAAGGATAGCGGTCGTACGCCAACCAATTACCATGTTTCTCTTTTATTAGATAGGATATATATATATATATATATATATATATATATATATATATATGCTGGAACCTCCTTCCTAGCATACCTAAGTAAAATATACAAGTGAACTCTGGTCTTAAAAAGGGGAAATTTAAAAACCTCTTCCACCAATGTTCACAGAGTAACTGAAATGTTTTCTCACCATTGGTAAGAACGAAGAAGGTGTGCCTTTTACCTAAACTGTTCCCTGCAAAGTCAACTAGCATGTCCCTCTCCCAGGCATTTTTCTAGGAAGCTACCAAGTTAGTTGCCCTGTTTGAAAGGAGGTAAAATCTCTGAGATGGCATTTTTAAGGTCGGGAAGTAAAACAGCAGAAATTAAGGTTCAGTAAAAAAAAAGAATTAAGCCAGTGAGCAGAAGGTTTAAAGTACTAAATTTGGCTTGAAATAGATTCCATCCTTGCCCCAGCAATCAGGCAGAGAATAAATCCCTAATGACAAGGGCATACAAGGGGTGGGAACGGAACTGTTTGTACTGTCCTCAGATCCCTGCATACTGGCCTAACCAGGGTTCCAGGTATGTGTAAACTCTCTTAAGTCCACATCCTAGAGTAAACCCCTTGGGAATTTAGTTCATTAGTTTCTTAACCATCCAGTTCAGCGGGTACTTCAAACACATTAGTGGGCACCTCAGGCACTTTTCGTCACAGACAAGGGGCCTGAGAGCAGGACCCGGGCTCTGCAGGCTTCCCCCACAGGTTAGGGAGGCAGGAGACACCTTCGGCGTGAGCTCGGGTCCTCACCGTGGTGGTAAGTGTGGTTAGTCCACCCGGCAGCCTTATTGGCGACCGGACGTGGGCAAGGTAACCTCACTCCTAGTGTGAGGGTGGGGACTCCCTTCAGCTGGGCCAGGTGAGGGAGCCCCACTGCCAAGGATAGTGACAATGGACACAGGACGTCCTTTGTGAAGCAAAGTTCGTTCTAGATCTGTGAAGTATGCCGTTGGTATTTTAATGGAAAGTGCGTTGAATTTATAGATTGCTTTGGGTAGTATGCACATTTTAATAATGTTGATTCTACCAATCCATGAACACGGTATGTTCTTCCATCTGTTTATGTCTTCCTCTATATCTTTTTTCAACGTCCTGTAGTTTTCTGAGTAGAGGTCATTTACCTCTTTAGTTAAGTTTATTCCTAGGTAGCTTAATTTTTTTGGTGCGATGGTAAACGGGATTGTTTGTATAATCTCGCTTTCTGAAAGTTCACTATTGGTGTACAGAAATGCCTCACATTCCTTGGGGTTCATTTTGTATCCTGCTACACTGCCAAATTCATGTATTAAGTCTAGTAGTTTTTTGATGTTGTCTCTAGGGTTTTGTATGTATAATATCATGTCGTCGGCAAATAAGGACAGTTTTACTTCCTCTTTTCCAATTTGGATGCCTTTTATTTCTTCTTCTTGTCTAATTGCAATGGCTAATACTTCCAGTACTATGTTAAACAGGAGTGGTGAGTGTGGGCATCCCTGTCTTGTTCCTGTTCTTAGGGGAAATGGCGTTAGTTTTTGTCCATTGAGTATGATGTTGGCTGTGAGCCTGTCATATATGGCTTTTATTATGTTGAGGTATGATCCTTCTACTCCCACCTTGCTGAGAGTTTTTATCAAAAATGGGTGTTGGATTTTGTCAAATGCTTTTTCTGCATCAATTGATATGACCATGTGGCTTTTTTCTTTCAATTTCTACAATATTCTTGACACAAATGTAATACTCATTTAACTGCCAATCACCATTTATCAGCCATTATAACCCTCATTGGGCAGATGTTGGAAAGGGCTTTATGCCACTGTATCTCAGAGGTAGTGGTGGGTTCTGACGTTTCCTCTTGAGACACTGTTGTGTGGCATCTTTATCAGAGGCACACAATGTACCAGTCAGTTTCTCTTCTAAATAGAATCACCACAAAAGATGAATGTCCTAAAGTCTGTTCAAATTCCCTCTCTATTCACTTGGCTTGTTGACCTGAACTGCTGCTTCTCTTCCGTTGTAGATTCTTGAATAACAAATATTTCTTCACATATACTAGGATAAATAATGACTCTTTTGCCTCTGTTGACATTATAGGTGGAACCCTATCTGATTTGGAACACAACTCAAGTTCTTCCTAACACAGTTTCCCTCACCCCTATTCTGCAGGCACTACACCAGGCAAAGTCAGCTTGTATTTCTTACTTAGAACTATAGTTGGTAATTTGGAGTTTATACTTTCATCTTTTCTATGGTCACTTTTTACTGAATAAAAATTTGACCCAAAAGAAGACTTCAATCTCTTTAATTGGAGAAATATTTACTGCTGAGAAAATAAGGGTTTAATGTGACAGAAATATGACCTTGCAAGTATTCATACTGCCTTTTTCTCACAGTGATTTCTAAAGTAAAATAAATCAATAACCCATTTCATGAAGACACAGTGTGTTAATGATTATAAACAATAATGTGAGGCCCTAGCCTGTTTGGCTCAGTGGACAGAGCGTAGGCCTGTGGACTGAAAGGTTCCGGGTTCAATTCCGGTCGAGGGCAGTACCTCGGTTGTAGGCTTCTCCCTGGCCTGGGCCCTGGTCACAGCGCATGCAGGCAGCAACCAGTTGATGTGTTTTTCTCACATCGACGTTTCTCTCTGTCTTTCCCTCTCTCTTCCACTCTCCCTAAAATTCAATAGAAAAATATCCTCAGGTGAGGATTAAAAAATAACATTGTGAGTCAATAATAAAATAAATAGCTTGAGGAAAGTAAACTAAAACTTATGGTCATTGAACTTTCAAATTTTATGACAATCATAAACAGTGAAAAGATAGAAAATTTATAAACTTAAGATATTTAAGCACATAAATATTATTCCTCTTATTGACTGAACCGCTGAGCTATGGTGGCTCAGACTTAAAGATAAAACTATTCTTTTTTTCTTTTTTTTTTTTATTGTTTAAAGTATTACATATGTCTCCTTTCCCCCTGATTGATGGCCCCTGCCACACCCACCCCCAGGACAAGCCCCCACTGACCCAGTGTCTCTGTTGATTGCTTATGTAATATATAGGCATACAAGTCCTTTGGTTTATCTCTAACCACCCCCCCTCCCCACCACCCTCCCGCCACCCTGCCTTCTCTCTGAGATTGGACGGTCTGTTTAGTTTTTTTTTTTTTCCCTTTTCTTTTAATTAAATCTTTATTGTTCAGATTATTACATTAGTTACTCTTTTTTCCCCACCATAACTCCCCTCCACCCAGTTCCCACCCCACCCTCCACCCTCACTCCCCACCCACTGTCCTCATCCATAGGTGCACGTTTATTGTCCAATCTCTTCCCTTATCCCCACACCCCTTTCCCCCGCCAAGAATAGTCAGTCCATTCCCTTTCTATGTCCCTGATTCTATTACAATCACCAGTTCATACTGTTCACCAGATTATTTATTCACTTGATTTTTAGATTCACTTGTTGATAGATGTGTATTTGTTGTTCACAATTTGTATCTTTACCTTTTTCTTCTTCCTCCTTTTCTTAAAGGATTCCATTCAGCATTTCATATAATACTGGTTTGGTGGTGATGAACTCCTTTAGCTTTTCCTTATCTGTGAAGCTCTTTATCTGACCTTCTATTCTGAATGATATCTTTGCTGGATAAAGTAATCTTGGTTGTAGGTTCTTGGTATTCATCACTTTGAATATTTCTTGCCACTCCCTTCTGGCCTGCAAAGTTTCTGTTGAGAAATCAGCTGACAGTCATATGGGTACTCCCTTGTAGGTAACTGATTTTCTTTCTCTTGCTGCTTTTAGGATTCTCTCTTTGTCTTTTGCTCTTGGCATTTTAATTATGATGTGTCTTGGTGTGGTCCTCTTTGGATTCCTTTTGTTTGGGGTTCTCTGTGCTTCCTGGACTTGTAAGTCTATTTCTTTCACCAGGTAGGGGAAGTTTTCTGTCATTATTTCTTCAAATAGGTTTTCAATATCTTGCTCTCTCTCATCTGGCACCCCTATAATTCGGAGGTTGGTACGCTTGAAGCTGTCCCAGAGGCTCCTTACACTATCTTCGTATTTTTGTATTCTTTTTTCCTTTTGCTTTTCTGGTTGGGTGTTTTTTGCTTCTTCATATTTCAAATCTTTGACTTGATTCTTGCGATCCTCTGGTCTGCTGTTGGGAGTCTGTATAATATTCTTTATTTCAGTCAGTGTATGCTTAATTTCTAGTTGGTTTTTTATCACAACATCGAGGGTTTCACCAGTCTTCTTGAGGATCTCACTACATTTATCGGCGGTCTCACCAGTCTTCTTGAAGATCTCACTACATTTATTGGCGGTCTCAACAGTCTTTTCGAGGGCCTTATTAAATTTATCGGTGGCTTGTAGACAGTTCTTTAAAGACCTTAAGAGTGTGGGTTTGAACTCTATATCCAGCAGCTTGCTTTCCTCCAATTCTGTCGTTTGTGTCCTGTTTCTTGGCATTTTTTATGCTTCGCTGTGTCGATAGAGTGCCTTTTTGTGCTAAGTGTCCCAGTTACCTGAGGTAGACACTCTTGGTGCACCCCCTTGTGGGCTTTGTGCACAGTCTTATTGTAATTAAGCCTTGATTGTTGTAGTTATCACTGTGAGGAATTGTCCTCCAGGCCCATTGGCTGTGAGAATCAGCTGTGTCTGCAGTGGGAGAACTTCTGTGCTGGAGACACCCCTCTGGGGCTAGACTTGCTTCGATGGGGCTTTGGTGCTCACTGAGTCTGCCCCCTGAGTGTGTCTTTTATGGTTCCACAGAGCTGCAAACTGGATGGTCCCACTCTGGCCTCTGGGCTTCCTGGTCCCTGGATCTCAAGGGAGGTGCTAATCTAGCCTTTGCCTGAGGCTATTCAGCAAAAGTCTCCTTGCAGGGCTTGGGTGGGGCGGATCCCACGGGATCAACAGGACGGGGTTAGCAATTATGGCTGCTCTCAGTCTTGCCCTCAGAGGCTCTGCTTCTCAGTGTCCCAGTAATCGCTGCAAGCCCCGCAGAGAGAAAGCTGCCCTAAGGTTCTGAGAGATGCCAGACAGTCCCGCTTCTCCCGTATGAGTCTGGGTCCCTAGAGACTCGCCCAGAACTGGAGCTCAGAGCCTGAGACTCCCTCCCGATTGAAAAAGACAACCACGCCCTCAGCCGCCAGCCCACTCAGCATGCACTCCGCACCTTAGTATTTTATCTCAGCACTGCGCCTCCTCTGAGTCTCGTTATGCTTTTCTCTTTCCTCCTAGTTGTAGAACTTCCACTCAGCCAGCCTTCCTGTGGTTCTGGATGATGTCCGTTCCGTCTTTTAGTTGTATTTTTGAGAGCTTGTTTGGAGGTTCTAGCAGGGGAGCGCAGCTACTCGTATACCCTTGACCGAAGACCGGTCCTCTCCTTGGGGGGGAAGGTCGTCCTCTTCGACCGAGCGCATAGCTTCGGGAGGGACGCACATGGATCGGTGAGGGAGGAGGGGGACACCCGCCTAGCCAGCCAGATCAGCCGAATCAACCCTGGCGATCAATGGGGTGACAGATGTCGCAGCCAGATCGCCCTCACATCCTTTTAGTTGTATTTTTGAAGTGGTTGTTCAAGGCATCAAACTCCGGTGTTTACCTATGCCGCAATCTTGGTTTTTCCAAAACTATTCTTTTAAACCCACAAAACTTAGTGGAGACACAAAGACTGCATATATCTGGGAAAACAGACTCTTCCATAAAATTAATTCTAGGAACTCACTATAACAAACAATTAAAAACAACAAAGAAATACAGGAGAAACAGGGAAGTGTGACATGCCAAAAAATAGAGCAGTTAACAGAAACTGTCTCTGAATGAACTCAGACACTGTTTCTTGGCATATGGTACATTTCATTGAAACCTGGGTATTGGAACTTGTCTAGATTCTGAACTCCTAGAGTTAGCATGTCTCTCCTTTCCCACAGGTCTTTGATGATCTGTTCAAGTTTTCTTTTTTCTTTTCTTTTTTGTGTTCTTCTGTCTTTCATAAGATTGGATTATCTTGATTAAGTTATCTTTACATTTCTTGATGATTTCTTCTGCCAGATTGAATTTGCTATGGAGACCTTCCAATGTATTTTTAATGATTACTGGGTCAGTTTTTATTAACCGCTTTTCCCCTCTGTATATGTCACACTTTCTCGTTTTATGGTGAGAAGACTTAAGATATATTTTCTTAGCAAATTTCAAGTATACAATACAGTATTAGCTATAGTAACCACACTGTGTATTAAATCATCAGAACTTCTCATTGTATAACTGAAAGTTTGTAGCCCTTGACCAACATCTCCCCATTCTCTCCACCACCCAGCCCCTCAGAAATCACCATTTCATTCTTTATTTTAATGATTTTGAATTTTACTGTTGGGGGTAGGGCTGAGACCTTTCCCCCAACTCTTTGAACCATCAATGTAGATTCTTTCAGAGTAGAATTTTAATCATGTAACAACATGAAATCTTGCACATAAGAGATCTTATCCTATTTACCAGACCTTTCGCAAACAATTCTGATTTGTCATTGACGTTAATCGACCGGTTAGCTAAAATACAACCTAATGGACTTTCAGATGGAACCAAGACCAAGTCTCCTGTTTCAAAACAGAAAAAAAAAAAATCTAAAGAAAGACAAGGTCAAAACAAATGAGTTACAAAACAGCAAAGATCAAAGCAAGTCCCCAAAAGAGAAGAAAACAAGCAAAGAACAATTGTAAGCAAAGTTCATTGCAGACAGACAGATGAGGGCTCTCAGACAGACAGAGCAGAGCTCTCAGACAGAAACTGATTCCCTCCCACAGAGGAACTGGGATTAAAGTCATAGAGTCTTACGCCTGCCTAAATGATACCAGAGGTGACTCCTTGCTGAGTCCTGGATGGCTAAACAGACCAGAGCGCAGTGATACAGGACCCCACCTGTGCCCCCAGGTTGACTTACCCCGTCAGACTTGGAGTCCACAGACTCCACAGGGACCTGTTTCCTTCCACCAACTGAGTGTTTCAGGCCGCTGATGCCCTGAGAGGGAGAGCAGGGAGAGAGTCCTGAGATAAATAACTCAACAGCTGCTGGGAAATCCCTGTAGACCCTGTCATGGGGTCAGCCCACCACAAGCAGCTGGGACTCTCAGCCTAAGCCCTCCAGGCCTTACCGGGGTCCACACAGTCCCAGAAGAGTCGCCAAAAATTGTAACTGAAAATCCAGATTCTGCTGCCTGCCACAGCGAAAACCAAACTCTGTCACTGAAGTTGTGGCATTTTTGGAAACATCTACAAAGTCTGGATCAACACCAAAACAACAACAACAAACCCTACAACTCGCTGACACCCAGAGTAAACAAAGGCAGGCGTTTTGTAGAGGGGAGACAAAATTTGAAGAGGTGGCCAGGATGGGAGGTAAATTTTTCTGTTTTTTTGTTTGTTTTAGTTTTCTGCCTTCTGTTCTCCAGAACTGTAGTGGCAGCTAAAAATGCAACCGATCCTTTAACCACTAGATGGCACTCGTGAGTATATTTTCAAGGCAATTTACTGAATTTGGTTGATACATGGCAATGGTGTCCTTTTCATGATTAAAAGAGGTATGGAAATTTAATACTATTTAGATACCAGAGGCCCAGTGCACGACATTCATGCACTGGGGGTGCAGGGCGGGGGGGTGTGGGGGTGTCCCTTAGCCCGGCCGGCACCCTCTCACAGTCTGGGACCTCTCTGGCAATGTCTGACTGCCAGTTTAGGTCCGCTTCCTACTAAGCCAGCATGTGGACTTCACCAGAGGGGTCCTTAGCACTGTCATGGAGGTGGGAGAGGCTCCCACCACCGCTGCTGTGCTGTGAGCCCTGCTTCTGGCTGAGCAGCAGTCCCCCTGTGGGAGCTCACTAACTTCCAGGGGGTAGCTCCTGCATTGAGCGTCTGCCCCCTGGTGGTCAGTGCACATCATAGCGACCATTCTGCTGTTTGGTTGATTTGCATATTGGTCTTTTATTATATAGGATTCATTAGAAAAAGCAATCTGAGAAATACACACTGTCTTTAGCAAAATGGACTAACTCCATAGGAACAAAAAATTCTTATTAAATGGGAAAAATGTGTTTGTATCCTATGGTAATTCAGAATAAAATTCACAAAAATCTCATGTCTCCCATTCACAACCACAACACAAACTTTGGGCATGTGCTGAATTTTGCATCATAAAAAATATGGAATGGGAAAAAGAAAAAATCATACTTGCTTCAACACTATCTTTTTTATACTTAACTATCACTTAATATTCTTGAAGTGTAACTGCAGGACCTACATGATTTCCATATTCTCAGGTATCTTTCATAGAGTATTCTCTATGCTTATCCATTAACTAAAGGATTTGTTCCCTAGAAGCCACATCCTAGCACTGATTCAAACTCAAGCCAAGGTTTTAATTATAGTGTCTTAATTCTCCTGCAATCCAGTAAAAGGATTACACTCAGCAGTTTGGTGGCGGGGTAGATTATTTTCTATTATCTATAACTAACCTCATTTTACTGTCAAATCCTCCTTCTCACTATAAAAATAATTTAAGCCTATAGATGAAAGATCACATGTCTCTTTCAGTGTTAAACAGTGACCAGTACATTTAATGACAATGGAAACTTCCTGTCAGGGCTGTTTCTCCCCTCTCAACAGATCTTCGAATTTCTCCTTCCCAAACGGGCCTATGACAGGGAAGTTCAGTGTCCACATGTTGGTGAGGGGAGGCTCTTCTCATCTGGCTGATGTTCTGTTTCCTTGAGCTTTGCAGACCTCCACCAAGATGCCTCTCATTCCCCCTGGACTCTAGCATGGGTGTCTGTTGAATGAAACTGGCAACTGCTGCTGGTGATGTGGGTCTTGCTTTCCCAAGTGTCTCAAGTTCTTCCTATTCAGGAGCCTCCTTATCCCGACCCAAGGTCTCTTCTCAGATTCTCTTAGCACTTCACCTGTTACAGGAGCTTAATGGAATTTATTTATATTCTGGAAAAAGTTCTAAACCTTATCATACCCACCACACCTCTGTTTTCCCACAACACTGTTTTCTAATGTAGTTATATGGGGTTTTGACAGCCAGGAATGTCCAGAGAAACATTAGAAATGCAAGCAGGAGTCAGAAGTTTTTCATGAACTGTCCTCACACGAGAAAATGCCTAGTGTCTCTGTTTTCTGCCCACCCTGATATTGTGCAAGCAAAAAATGCTCCTACACATTTCCAATCCCCACCCAAAACTACTTCCCTAGCCAACACTTGGAGTCTATGAATAGCCAAGGGCATGAGTCAAGAGCTATCCCACCAAACTCTGCTCTCAGACAGTTCTGCACCATTGCTGTTCTGCCTTTGGGTCACCATGCTGCTTTCATTAAAATCATTTTGTGAGATATTTTAAGTTAGGTTCTCACAGGAAACAGACTGAGATTTGTATGCAGACACGCAAAGTGCTCTCGGGAACAATACCTGTGCCAGAGTGAAGGAAGCATGAATGGGCAGAGGGAAAAGTTGGACTGCAAAGCAGTTACCAAACACAAACACACACACACACACACACACACACACACACACACACACACACACACGCATGAAAACACAGCTAAGGAGCTAAGATGCCCATCAGAATTGTTCTAATTGAAGCAGTTTTGCTGCTACAGATGCAAATGCTGGGCAGCATTTGTGCAACTGTAGTTGAAGGAAGTTGCTACCTGCATTGCTTTTTCCTGAATTAGACTTTATGAAATAACTAGAGGCTTGTTGCATGAAGAGATTCGTGCAATAGGCCTTCCCTTCCCCTGCCTGCTGGCACCAGTTTTCGTCCGGCACTTGGGACCCCGGCCTTCGCTCCGGCCGGAGCCTTCAGTCGTTGCTCTGCCACTTCAGCCTATGTATGCAATTTAACCGTCATTGTTGTTGGGTTAATTTGCATACTCTGATTGGCTGGTGAGCATAGCGGAGGGACGGTCATTTTACATGTTTTATTATTAGGTAAGATGGCAGAAGATAGAGTATTTGTCTTAGTCTATTCAGGCTGCAATAACAAAATACCCTGGATCGGGAAGCTTATAAACAACAGACATCTATTTCTCACAGTTCCGGAGGCTGGGAAATCCAAGATTCTGATACCAGCTGATTCATGTCTGATGAGAACCTGCTTCCTTGGCTGTCTTCTCACTGTAACCTCACATGGCAGAAGGGGCGAGTGAGCTTGCCAGGGCCTCTTTGATAAGGGCACTAACCTCCATAGCAGTCTTATTTCTCCTACATTATTTGTGTAGGGCCAGTGGAATATGGTGAAATAGGAAAGATGTGCCAGTTTTGTAGACAAAGCCCTGTGAAGAGCTTTGCTGGTAACTGACCAATTTTGAACATGTTTATTAATTTTCCTTTTAAAATGGATTTTGCATATTGAAACCCCCACCTTACAGAGGACATTGAGGACCAGAGAGTAAGTGAATGTTTTTCAAGCTCCCACAGTTAGAAGAGCTATTATCCCAATTCTCACCCTTTTTTATCAGAACCAGCTACATTTTCATACTAATTAATATTTTAAATTTCAGTAGTGCTCTAAAATATTAGGTATTAAATCTTCACTTTCCCCCCTTGTGCTTAAGCTCCCTTGGGGCAGGATCAACGTGTGCTGATTCATCATCAATTGAGCACCAATATCAGAAACAGAAGTCTCAACCTCCCCATATAAAAATACACGTGCATGGAGGCAGCTCCTATCTCAAATAGAATCCCGTAAGATTAGTTAATAGCAAGGAAAGAGATATCAAATGCCTACCTTTGAGAATGTGCCTAAAACCCGCCCTCAATGTCATTTTCAAGGGCCTTAGAATCAGTATTTACCTTTAAAAACAAACATCTTTGAAGCAACAGATCCTAATGTCTTAGAGGTCTTTAGGTAGAGATGGATCTGATATTTTAAAAACAAAATTAAGATGTCAGAAGATACGTCCAAATATAAGGAAGTTCTTTTAAAAAACTATCTTAAATGTATAGGTGAAAAATGTTCAGATCCATATTTTCAAAATAGTGTAAGTTCTATAAGAATCAATCTTAAAGATACCATCAAATTTGAAGGATAATTGAATGATTATATCCCATTTAGATACGTTTGAACTGGTATGGTCAAAACCAATAACCTATTTTTGAGCATCTTGGGTTATGTGGCAGAAGCTCACATTCCAGTATTTTCAGGTCCTTAATTGGCTTAGTTTACATGTCTGCATGGCGTTAGCAATAACGACTTCATTTTGCTCATTCATTGAGCACTTTCATTTATGTGAAGACCCCCTTACCTGATAGTTCCACATGGTTCCACCTCCAACCTTTCTACCTAATGATGTTGAAGATAGAGGCCAGGGTACCCTGATGCCTTTTGAACTACCAGGGACTAGGCTGAGGGGAATGAGGCACTTACCTTGGGTAAGATGTATGCTCCAGTTTGAAAACCAGAGTCTTTGGTTAATTTGAAGAATACAGAGCCAACAGTAAAGTTAATATTTACTCTGGATAAAAATACTTCAAAGTATCATTAGAACTAACCAGCTTGTCTTCGTTGCCATATCATTGGGTTCTGCCTAATTCTGAAAATGGCATTCTGAAATGACAAAGTTGGCAATCCACTCTGATACCTGCAGAAAACGTATAAAGCTTAAGACTTTAAAAAAATCATGAGCAAGGGGGAAGTGGAGTCATTCTTGACACTTCAGTCAAGTCTTCATTGACCTCCACTTTTCTTAACTTTAACTGAACTGCTCTTTTAGATTCTTACACATCTACTGATCAGCTTCAAAAAGGATCTCCTTAGGAAAAGCAAAACCTCACATAACACAAACTTTTGGACTTCTCTCTGCATAGAAATGCTGAACGTGACTATCATTCCTTTGTATTGGTCGGGCTCTAGTTGGTGAAAAGTATTAAATTCCTCAATGATACCTTTGTCTTAAATGATTTGATTTTAATCATAAGGGCTGACTCCAAATATAAACATGGGATTGACAGTGCTGTGTTTGTGGGTATTCGGCATATAAATTTTTGAATGGAAGCAGTATTTGCAATCAATAGCACAAGTGATTTCTCATTGTGGTGAAGATTCGATCCTCCAAATCTGCAGTGAGTGGCTAACTTGCATGAAGCCTGACTCTCCTACCTGGAATTCCCAAGTCAATCATTTCAAATTATTCTGAAGGTCTCACATGTGCATGGATGTGGAGTGTGGTTCTCTTGTAGACCGTGTACAACACCCGGAATTCAGAACCTTTCAGACTGGTTAATTAGAAGCACAGGGGAGCATCACAACATATAGACTTCACAAGGGTAGGACAGTGGTTCTTAATCAGGAGTGTGCATCACAACCAGAGTCACTGGCATGAGATTTCAGTTTTAAGATTCAGATTGAGGCTCAGAGTTTATTAACTTAAACTGAGAAAGGCCTAAAACACTTCAGTAACTCCACAGATGGTTCTGATTCAAATAGGACTAAAGTCCATTTTATTCCTGACTATAATATGTGCTTCTGGTTTTGTTAAGACTTAAATTTATCATACCCAAAGGCTAGAATTCAGAAAGTTTAATACTCTATTCACCTCAGTCTTATAGTAATGTATGTATATGAATGACAACACTTAGAATCCAAAAGTCACTGAGTTATTCCAATTCCTGGTATATAAAACCACACCTAAGCATAGCAGCAGTCTATATTCTAGTCTGAAGATCTCTTTCCAACACAAAATGATTTAAAATACAGTGGAACCTCAGTTCTCGAACTTGATTCGTTCCAGAGGGCTGTTGGAGAAGTGATTTTTTCAAAAACGGAATCATTTCCCATTAGAAATGATGTAAATTGAATTAATCCATTCCAGACCTCCAAATGAATCCATTTTCACCTTTCTTATATACATGTCTAATGTACTGTTTAATCTGTAAATAAACACTTCTTTTCTTAAATTTATCAAAACACCCCCTACTAGCCTTAAATCACTTTTGGCACTTGGTCCAAGGGTGTCTTTCAGAACAGCATGCAATATCTTTGCTTGTTCATATCACTGCCTCCGAAATGCTGTCACTGACTAACTCAGTGATGACAAACCTATGACACACGTGTCAGAGGTGACACGCGAACTCATTTTTTTGGTTGATTTTTCTTTGTTAAATGGCATTTAAATATATAAAATAAATATCAAAAATATAAATCTTTGTTTTACTATGGTTGCAAATATCAAAAAATTTCTATATGTGACACGGCACCAGAGTTAAGTTAGGATTTTTCAAAATGCTGACACGCTGAGCTCAAAAGGTTCGCCATCACTAGACTAACTGCTTTTCATTTATCCAAAACAAGTTTTTCTACCTCTTCAATTGCTCGTGATCATTGTTTCTTTCACACCTTTAACAACATTAGCACTCTTGATGGCCTCTTTATGTTTTAAAATTGTGCTAATGTTTATTTCTCTCCTTTGTTTGTTGCCTGAGAGACTTTATCATGGTGAGGTATCAACATGAAAAGGTTGCCGAGTGGAAAACCAAGGTATGATTCAACATTAGTTCTGTGAACAATTTAGTTGAGAACCGAATTGTTCAAGATGGCAGACGTTTGAGAAATGAGGTTTGACTGTATGTGAGCTTCTTCTCACTAATAAGAGGAATTGAACATTTTATATTTGAAATTTTAAGGTCAGTTTATTAGTTCATTGATGAAAGCTTTCAGAAGAATATTCTCCTGAAAATTGTTTTTTTCTTAGAAAAAAAGGAAGGAAAATCAACACCCTCTCGGCATAACCACAGATGCTGTGGCAGTCAAGCCTCGGCAGATGGGATGGCTCATCAATCGGTCAAGTCGCTCTCTGGGTCAGCAGGATTGTAGTCTGGATCATCCTCGTCATCCTCCAGCTCCAAGTCATCCATTTCCTGGAACAAAGACTCATCTACTTCCACATTGTTTCCAGCTGCAAAAAAACAAGATTTCACCTTTAGTCTTATACTTGGGAATGAAAGGTACAAACAGAAACTTCTCCACATGCAAGGGAGGTGATGAAATATTAAATTGCTACTGCAAATCATTACAGGCCAACAATGGTCTGTAATGGTCAGCAAAGACTCACACATTTTAACAGCAACTTTGTGCTTCCAGTTCATAGTCTAAAAAAATCCAGTTATAAAAAAAGCCTTTCTAGAATGAATTATTTATGATGTGGCATGTGACAAATTGAAGACAATGATATGTCCTGGTCATACAAAGTTGATGATCACTGACCATGGGCCTGGTTTACAAGTTGTTAGAAGCTAATGTGATCTTAATTGTTTAGCTATTGCTATATTTGATTTTGCTTAAGTGATCAGAAAACTTTAAAGAATATATTGCTATAGTTTATGTATAAATTTATCAAACATTAGAATTTATTCTTTAAAATGTATTTCTTTATACCCTTGGGAGGAAAGATTTATTGTCATTATTACTCTGATTTTCATGGGTTAATATTAAAAACAGTACAATATATACATGTGGAATTCTAATATTATCTTACCATCCTCCAAGAACTGGATATCAGATGTATCAAGATTATGATCTGTTTCAAATAGCTGTTTCCCTAAAAGAAATAAATATGTTTAATTTGAACAGCATAGTTTTCCTCCATCTTCTACAACTCTCCAGGAAAAAGTCTGAAAATCTGTTTTTCTGAATTTCAATAAATTTACGAACTGAGCTAAGAGGCATATAAAATGTATTTGCATTAAAATGGAACAACTGATAACCTAGTCTGCCTCGAGTCCTAGAAAAACAAATGTGACTCTATCACTTCTAAGGCTTACAATCCTGGAAGTCATGGTAGCTGTACCCCAAGATCTATCATTGTAATATTTAGATCAAAGATAACCCATAAACATTAATTATAATTAAGTGTGAAAATACATCAACATGTAGAGAGAATGCTTTCTCTTTTTTTCCCCTGGATGCCTAAGTATATTTTCTTACAGCCCTGGCTGGATGGCTCAGTTGGTTGGAGTATCGTCCTGTGCACCAAAAGGTTTTGGGTTCGATTCCCAGTCAGGACACATACTTAGGTTGTGGATTTGATCCCTGGTTGGGGCAGGTGCAATAGGCAACCAAGCGATGTTTTTCTCTCACATCGATGTTTCTCTCTCTCACTCTGCCTTCATCTCTAAAATTAGTAAACATATCCTCAGGTGAGGATAAAAAAAAATGTCTCATAGAAATCTGTTCAAATGATCCTCTTGCTATATCAGAACTAATGCCAAAATGTTTAGGGGAGCAGAAATAGGGGCAAGTCATACCACTTAATTTATTTTTTCCTGCTTGTTCTTCTTCTTTCATTCGTTTCTTTTTAATTTCCAAGAGTTCTGCATCAAACTTGGCTTTCCAACTTAAGAAATTCTCAATTGTAACAGGAGTGCCATGAAATAATTGCTTGGAAAATAAAAAAGACAGGTTACCAGATAAGTGAGACAACAGTTTAAAACGTAAGACTTAATGATCTTCTAGACAAATGAATATAGCCACTTACAGGAAAAACTGTTTTAAGTTTTAAAGTGTTTAAAATGATATCTGCCTGCACTGGCTACTCTCATTGGTTTTGGCGATTTATTCTGAAAAAGTCCATTTATAATTTTTATGCTATTCATTATTTAGAAGAAAGCTGTTGCTGTCAATAGTGATGTTTTGAATACACATCAATTTAGAACACTAGCATCATAGCTTATCTTTCTACTTTATTTCAGAATTTGAGGTTTTCTTTTTGTAAATACAGTCATGTGCCGCATAAAAACATTTCAGTCAATGATGGATACCTATACGACAGTGGTTGTGTAAGATAACAGAGTAGAAAAATTCCTCTAGCCTAGTGACATCGTAGCTGTCCAAATGTCATAGGGAAGTGTACTATGTGTTTGTGGTGATGCTGATGTAAACAAACTTACTGTGCTACTAGTTGTATAAAAATATTGCACATACAATTATATACAACTAGAGGCCCAGTACATGAAATTCGTGCATGGGGGATGGGCCCCTCAGCCTGCACCCTCTCCAATCCGGGAGCCCTGACAACTTAGGCCCACTCCCCATGGTTCTCTGCTCTCTGTGGGGCCTGGCCACTCCAAACCCGCAGCCCTGGGGCCCTCCACAGCCAGGGCGGGACGCTCTGCACCCACTGCCCAGAGGCCCTCTGCGGCTGGGAGGAACACTTGCCTCGTTGCCGTGGTGACGAAGCAAGCATTCTGCCAGGCTGCTCATGCTGCCTGCTCTTAGTGGCCGCTCCCACAGGACTGGGGGACTCTGGCGCGGCTGAGGGGACTGGGCGCCGCCATCTTTGTGATGGAGTGACGGCTAATTTGCACATTACTCTTTTATTAGATAGGACGCTACTACTTGATAATGATAATAAACAACTATGTTACTGGTTTATGCATTTACTATACTGTACTTTTATCATTATTTTAGAATGTACTCTTTCTATTTATATGAAAAGTTTGCTGTAAAGCAGTATGCCATGTTACACCAGCAGCCTCACACATCTTGTGTTTACCAAGTTTCTTAACTGCATCATTTTCTCTTGTGCTTGATTTAATCTCATATTTTATAAATTTAGTGTAGCCTAAGTGTGCAGTCTTTATAAAGTCTAATGGTATACCATTTTTATCTTTTATACCAATTTTTATTGTACTTTTTCTATGTTTAGGTACACAAATACTGACCTAGTGCATACACAGATTGTGTTATAAATGCCTACAGTGTTCAGTACAGCGACATGCTGTACAGGTTTGTAGCCTAGGAGCAATAGGCTATACCTTATGGCCTAGATGTGCAGGAGGCTATACCATCTCGGTTCGTATAAGTGTACTCTATGATGTTCGCACAATGATGAAATGCCTAACAATGCATTTCTCAAAACATATTCGTGTTAAGCATTGCATGAATGTATTTAAATCACTCTGGTGGGGGCATTATTAATTCTAAACTCTATACCAGCCGTGGGCAAACTACGGCCCGCGGGCTGGATCCGGCCCGTTTGAAATGAATAAAACTAAAAAAAAAAAAAAAAGACCGTACCCTTTTATGTAATGATGTTTACTTTGAATTTATATTAGTTCACACAAACACTCCATCCATGTTTTTGTTCCGGCCCTCCGGTCCAGTTTAAGAACCCATTGTGGCCCTCGAGTCAAAAAGTTTGCCCACCCCTGCTCTATACCATAAGTGAAGTAATTTATATTTCTTAATCTTACCTGTATGAGCTTTACTAAACTTTACTGATTATTGTTACTTGTGTTATGCCACCAACAAAATGAGGAACTCCTAAGATTTTATTTATAAAGCTTTACTAAAATTTATTTTCATTTATTTTTGTGAGTTCCAAAAAATCACTTAAATTTCCCAAAACAAAAACAGATAAAAACAACAACAACAACAAAAAACAGAAGGGAGGGAGGGCAGATTTAGAGAATAGTGAAAAAACCATGGCTTTTAATATACCTTTTCGGCTTCTTCTGCTTCTTTTTCTTTTTGTTTTTTTTCTTCTTCTCTTCTAGTTTTAATTTGATCCACTATTTCATTTAATTTTTCTTGGACAGCTGTTACCAAAGTAAAGATCATCACCATACCAAGGTTTTCTTCTGCCTATGTAACAAAACAAACAAACAAACAAACAAAAAAGCAACAACAAAAAAAGGGGTTGTAGTGAGAAGCATACTTCTCAGACAAATTAAAAAAATCCATTAGAGTGTTTCAGCATAATAACTAAATTCCGTGCATTCATAATATGATTACTAATTCAGTTACATATCAGTTCAGACACCTGAATAAATGATTATTTAAGAACTGAACATATATAAACAATATCTTAAATTTTAAAGTAATTTACTATATCCAACCTAAACCAGACATTTCAGTAAATTCTGTTTAATAGTCATACATGTAGATAGAATTCAGAAGACCTTTCCTATAGTAGCTAGTAACATCAGCTCTTAAGCATATTTTCATTATTTTAGTTCCTTTTGGATATTTTAAGAGCTGTGACAATGAAGTGAACTTTAAGGCCAGAACAATTTACTAACATAATATAATAATAATAAAGATTGTAGGTAGTTCTGTGATTTATCTTCATCTACCTTTTTCTTTTGATTTGAAATGGTTCAAAACCAAATATAAAAGCATCTCTGACTCATGGAAGGACTACAATGCAAAAGCTACTTTGACGTTGGTCATTTGAAGGCCCTGACTGGGAATTGAACCATGACCTCCTGGTTCACAGGTCAACGCTCAACCACTGAGCCACGCTTGCTGGGAGCTCCAGATATTTTTAAAGTATCAACATTAAGAAGATCAATACTCTTGGAAATATACAAGTCACATTCAAGATGGAGACATGTTTTCTGTTGATTCTTAGAGCGAACAAACAAAACTAGGACTTCTGATTTTAAGACGGTAAAGATTTTGCTTGTCCTCCCTACTCCCTACTCTGAAGAACACATGGAAACTCTCTACCCAAGCAAGAGACAGCTTTGAATACTGTGGGTAGCCCATCCCACCACAGAACTAGCCAAATAAAAATTTTCCAATACCCATTTTCCTTCTTCGTAATCTCCCCTCTTAGAGGAGTCACAAACCATTGTTGCTATTTGTAAGCTTAGGGATAAGGAGACATAAGAAAAAAATCAATCACTATTCTTCTTCCCAGATTGTAGGCAACTAGCCTGCAACAGGTCAGAGGGGTTGAAAATTTCAATTCTTCTCAGTTGGAATTTTTAACTGCACATGGAACTGGATATTCTGAGAATCTAATTGAAGTTGTGCTTTTACCTGTCAGACTTTTTATATCTAAAAGTCATGGGGCTGACTGAGTTCAAAACAGGGATACAGGAACAGCTTAAGTCTAAAGACAGAGTGGGAAACAAACAAATATATATACATACTAGGAGCCCAACACACGATTCGAAATCGTGCAGCACTGCCCACCCTCTGGTCCGGCCCTTGAAGCAGCCGAGGCTGCTGCTGATCAGGCCCTCCCCCAGCGCAGGCACAAGGAGGCCCCTGCTGCCCCGCCCCAGACGCTGTGCGAGCAACCTCCTCCTGTCCAGTCCACCCGTTACGGCGTCCTGGTTAATTAGCATATTTCTTTATTTTATATATATATATATATATATATATATATATATATATATATATGATGAATTCTGCTTTTTCAATGTAATAATTATACATGTTTAATTGAATTTTTTGACTCTTGCAATTGATGTATAATACTTAAGGCCAAAAAAATAATACCATTACAAAACCTTACCTGTAATGCTAATAATTTTAAGATGCTTGTGACATCATTATCTTCTAGATTTTCCTGGGAGAATATTTCATAAAGGGGGGCTTCATCTGGGTATTTCTCACTGTATGTAAACTTGAGGGTAGTCTGGACAGCTAAAAACACCAGAAAACAGTTTGCTATGAATACCTTAAAGTGTAAATAATAGAGAAGTCAACATCTTTGTTGAATCAGTAATTAATTTACGTCTCAATAAAAAGCACGAAAGATTTCCTGCAAAGAAAAACAAGGTTAAAGAAAAACAAGTTACACTATTTTTAAAACCCTCAAGATGAACAAAAGGTACAACATACAACACAGAATAATTACTGTCGTAGGCTCATTTTTAGGCCTCTACTGAAGCCAGTCCCAGTGCAGAAGACCTGGCGGTAGCCCTGGGACCTATATTTCTGTCTGCACAACACCAGCAGGGGATTGCTATGGTCTGTTAGATGATATGTTTTGAAGTAGACAGTATGAGAGGCTGTGTGAAAAACTTTTCACTTAACTCATCTATACATATATATTTAAATAACAGTAGAATATCCATCCTAAAGAGAGAGAGATAAAACCATGCAGATAGGTGTTTATCTTGACTAATTTAGAGCAGCAAAAATCCAGTAAACAATCTAAATGTCCAAAGATAAAAAAGTCATGGAAAAATAATAATCACTGAACAAAATGCCACACAACCACTGGAATACATATGCATGCCAAGTCTTGTTTTGGCCAAAAAATATCTTACTTTTTCTCCATCTGATGTATCATTAATGTTTCTGTTTTGCTTTTAAAAACTAAGCTTACTGGTATTGTGTCAGAATGTATTTTATTGATTTTCTATTTCTCTAGAAGTCATGTTTACATAGTATACCAACTAGAACTGCACAACACTTACACTAGATTCTTAACAGCACCTCAGCACCTCTGCACCTGCAAGGCCCAGCACAGAATGGCTCTGGAATGAGTAAAATTCCTGAGAGGCTTAGAAAAACCACAAGTATTTTTTTATTAGACTTACTTTCATCATTTTCTCCAGCCTCGGATGTCACAGTAATGGTGAAACTAGGAGGGTTTTCTGATAATACTGCAAGAAAATATACATAGAGGTTAAGTTATTAAGATGCTTTCCTCATTAGCCAAATATCACTACCCAGTCAGGGAAAGTGATTCCACTTGCGCAAATACAGATTAAGTAGAACACGCAAATGATAAAACACATCCATCAATTTTCTATTTAAATCTCTGGTTGTCTTTAATCTGGAAAGAAATACCTATAGTAGATACCTTCCTGGAGTTTTATCAAATCAATTAAAATAATTAAGTAATATACCTTTAATTCAAAATCTCCACCTATATATGGAAAATTATATTCTAAAAAATTACCAAATGGAATAACAAAAAGTTTGATGTTTCTTATTAGAAACTAGCCACTGATAAATATTCAGTATTATCACTAATTTTTACACTAATATATTCTGAAATACAATTCAGAATCTTCATGACAAACAGTAAATATTAATTTGTTAGAGCTTGTGTCTTCTAGGTAATCTCTCCCACAGCATCTCTAGTACCAAACAAAGAAAACTGGCATTCAGAACCATGACAAGAATAAACAAGGAAAGTCAAGCCAGCCATGACAGCTGCTGAGTCCATGAGAAAAGCCTGTGCCGCCCTCTAGGCCTGGGAAGCACTGGCCCCTGACAAGGGTGGAATCAGGTCAGCAGCCTCTCTCTGAAATGGAAGAGCATGGGACCTCTGCAGAAGTCACTATGGAAACTACTCAGCTTTCCCTACTCCGGAACTTCTGAGTTTCATAAATATTCACTAACAATAAAAATTTCAAGACATATGCCTTCAGTTTAATTGAAGTTTAAAAGTACTTGAAACAACGATGAACATCTACGATTACTTGAGAGGTGTTTGTCGGAAAGATAAAAGACTCACTGGACTCCTATTTTAATGGGCCTCAGACAGGCCAGCCCATGATGAAAATGTCCCTGAACAGAAATTATAATAAAGCTTTTATGATTGGCTTTACCTTTTTTAAAAAACAAATGTGTAAAATATATTTGATATATTTCATTCCTATTTCTTTTCATGACCAACTTTAGTATTTACATGTCATGAAATGTAAACATTACAACTACAGAAATAAAGGTTCAACCCAATGACATTACAACTTACTACCATTTTCTAGGACTTCATGAGGTGGTAAGTTAGGAATCACTTATAGCCAATAACAACAGCTAACACTTATTGAGCATTACTTTGTGCCTGCACTGTGCTATGCACTTACATAAAGACCTGTTAATTCTCACACCAAACCATGATTTCATATTGTTACTGTATTTCACAAACCTAAAAGGCTATCAAGTACAAGATACACGCTACTTTATGTGCCACTAAGAAAAAAAGCTGCAACTAAACTACGACACGTGACAGATTTTATAAGACAAATTCATATGGCAGAGATGTTAAAATGTAAAAATGTCTTAGAATCAATTAAATATTGTATCATACCAGTTTTATAGATGTGAAAACTGAGATAAAAGCTTTTTACTAATTTCCCCAAGGTTATACAGGTAGTAACTGCAGAACTTAATAACTTTATAGAGTTTCATTTAAACAGAAAAACTTTTTTCCAGCTGAGAAGTTCCAGTAAAATCATTTGAGCTAGGCTATGAATTAAGGCATAGTGGTAAGTAGAGATGGAGAAAAAGATGTAGATTAACACAGCAGCAAGGGTATAATGGTAGGAAAGCTTAAGGAACAATAGGGAGTAAGAAACTATCCCATTTGATGGAAATGTGTGTGAGAGAGGTGAATGAGGAACACTAGTTTAAAGTACAGTTGAAAGTTTAGTTGTGGACAGTGATAGGTTTTTATTTTTTGTTTCTTAGCAGCAGTGATATGGTCAGAATTGTATTTCTAAACACACGAAATAAATCTAGCAACAGTGCATAAAGTGAAAGGAAAGAAAGGAGGCCAGAGAGGCAGGATGAACTGGATAGCTAATGAAATTGTCCCGGCAAAGATAATGAGGTTCTGAAGGAGGTTGGCACCAATGGGAATAGCAAGGAACATGGTGATGAAGGACATTTTGAATATGCAGGCAGAGGGTGGTGGAGCCACGAACAAAAACAAGAAATGCAAAAGAAAAATCAAATGTGATTCATTTGAAGGACACAGAGTACCTTCAGTTGGAGGAATTGAGTATGCAATCAGAAATGAGCAAATGGAGCTAGAGGTAGGTTTGAATTTAATTTGGGATCATTCACAAAGAGGTGATAGCTAAAGCTATAAGACTAGAGAGAAAATGGAGAGTGAAATAAGGACCAAAGCCAGCTTTGTAAGGAACCCTAAATTTGGGGGGCGAAATGTAAGAGTGTCAGGGCCAGCCTGACAGGTTGAACTGGGCTGAGGTAGGGAGGTGGGAATTAAGAGAAGAAAGAAAGACAGGAGAGCGGGATCGGGAGGACTACAGGTCAATCGAGGAACTGCAGCAAGTTTATTAACCACGCAATGCCTTTTATACACAAAACACTGAATAGGAGGTCTGTCAAGAGGAATGTATTCTTTGTTCCTCTTAATCTCTACGGGAGAGACAGAGCAGAAGGACAAATTCTCGGTACAGCAAATCTCAGTAAATAGTTACAGGCTTCTTGGTAAGCCATGAAAGGCTGTTCTCATTCTACAAAGGTTGCTCTTATCTACTGATAACCGCCACCCAAACAAGTCTGGGAAAACTGTGTGGGTAAGGGTCCCAGCCTTGCTAGCCCCTTCAGGTGCAAGGACCGTGTCAGCTTACACCCGGTCTCCAACATAAGAGGAGGAAAAAGTGCCAGAAATGAAAAGAAAAGCAGCAGCCATGAGAGGTAAAAACAAATTCAAGAAAAGACTTTTATTTGTGAACCACCGCAGCTATCAAGATCCAGGTCTGACACGGCAGTGTCTACAACATGCACCTCCAATGTGTCTACAATGCACATGTGCCTGTGCAGCTAGGTGGGAAGGAAATGGGCAATGAACCCTTGGCCTGTAAGATCATGCCTAAATTCCTACCGAGGCCCTTTGTGATCTGGCCCCTGCTTACTTGTCAGGTCTCATTTCCACAACTCCCACTTCTCCCTTTTTATTCTAGCAATACCAGGCCACTTGCCCATTGGACACAGACTCATCCTTCTACTTATGCTGTGGTCCTGAAGCATCCATCTTATATAAAAACTGCTGCTTGAAATTTTAACCCTGCATTTTGGCTTCTGTAAATGCTTGCTGGCTTAAATAATAAGGAAAATAAGACTACTCCCATTTCAGGAGGCCACTGAACCTTCCCCAAAGTTACCAGTGCGGGCACCAGGCCAAGCCTTTGGTCGAGGTCTCAAAGCCCCAGCACATAGGGGCTCTTTAAGAACTTGCAAAGGGGCTGTAACCGGTTTGGCTCAGTGGATAGAGCGTCGGCCTGCGGACTGAAGGGTCCCAGGTTCGATTCTGGTCAAGGGCATGTACCTTGGCTGTGGGCACATCCCCAGTGGGGGTGTGCAGGAGGCAGCTGATCGATGTTTCTCGCTCATCGATGTTTCTGACTCTCTATCCCTCTCCCTTCCTCTCTGTAAAAAAATCAATAAAATATATTAAAAAAAAATAAAAGAACTTGCAAAGGGGACCGGAAAACCCCATATTTGGGAGACAAAAAGGGTAAAAAGGTATAAATACAGGAAACTTCTTGTGTGACTTCGCCCAGAATTCTAGAGACATTTTTCTCTGGGCCCGCATAATAATAAATGTAACTCCATCTCTCTAAGCGTTGCTTGGTTCTTCTCCGGCTTTCTGAAACAGTCCTTCCCCACATTTCATTCATATAACTCCTCATCACCCCTCAGTTTTCCAAAACAACTCAGACCCTCATCTCTCCCTATGCTCCAGCTGCACCCTATACATACTTCCATGAAAGAGCCATCACACTGTGCTGTATATTACTTATCCAGTGTCTTTTCCCAATAGACTGGGCTTCTAACAATCACAACTGGTAAATACTTGGTAAATGATGATATGGGTGGTAGCAAGAACATCTCTAACTGCCTGACCTTTGGAGCCAGACAGATTAGGGAGGCAACATGAACACGAAAGAAGCTGATAAACAATTAATCCATAAGAGATCATGACGAAAGGCATGTCAGTGAAAGTACGGGGATGAAAAGAACTAGAGGGCTACAAAGTTTATAGACAGAAAGAGGAATCCCAGAAGCCAGATTTTTGAAGATGGCATTTCCAAGGTATGGCTATTGATTTCCATTTCATCAGCAGTTGATGAAAACAGAAATCAAAACTATTCGCTGATAAGGATGAGGAATTATAAAGCTATATTAGAAGAATCAGAAACTAATATGGTAAATTTCCAGTGAAAAGTGTCTTATAGTTAACAGTTATAAAGTATTTCCATTTACATTATTCTTCATTAAACAGATATGGAAACTGAGGACTGGAGAAGTTATATGATTTGTCTAAGGCAGTGGTTCTCAACCTTGGCTGCACATTAGAATCACCTGGGAATCTTTTTAAAATCCTGATTTCTGGGCCTTATCCTCCGGAAATTCTGTTTCCTTGTTATGGGGTGGGGCCACAACATTAGTAACAAAGAAACAGAATTTCCGGAGGATGAGGCCCAGAAATCAGGATTTTAAAAAGATTCCCAGGTGATTCTAATGTGCAGCCAAGGTTGAGAACCACTGGTCTAAGGACACAGAGCTAATAATACCCACTACACCTGGCAGCCATTAGAGAGAAAAAATTGTGACCCAGAAACAACAACAAAAAGGATACTGGAGAACACTGCTAATATCCCACCAAATCCTCTCCCCTTCTTCCAGTCATATCATTTTTTTTAAGAGTGAGAAAAAGGAAGGAAGAAAGAGAGAAGGAGAGAGAGAGGAAGAGAGAGAAACATCGATTTGTTGTTCCACTTATTTATGCATTCAGTTGGTTGATTCTTGTATGTGTCCTGATGGGGGATTGAACGGGCAACCTTGACATATCGGGACAACACCCTAACGAACAAAGCTACCAGCCGGAGCCAATCAGACCATTTTTAATGAGCACACAGAACAAAAAGTACATTTCTCACCTCCCTTCCAGTTAGGTCTCCTGAAATGACTGAGTTCCAACTAATTGAGATGGAAGCAAGTAAGTCCTTTGACAGTTTCTAGGAAATTTCCTCAACTATATTTTCTTTAACCTACTGCCTGGAAAAGGAATGCTACCATCTTTACCATGAGGGTGACTACATCTTGGGGATGACAAAGAACTAAAAAGCCTGGGTCCCTGAGGAAGTTTTGGATGAGAGCTACACAACTATTTTTTATGTGCAAGAGCAATAAACTTTTACCTTTTAAAAACCACTGTAATTTGAGGTTTTCTGTCACAGCCAAACCTAATTTTTTAAAGTGTATTTAAAAAAACATGGAAAAGAATAATATGCCAAAGCTTGGAGATGACTAAAATAGGGATGGGAAAGTTACTTAACTGGGCTTGCAAAGATGACTGATTCCTGTATCCTGTTGAAGGAACAATCCCAGTTCCAATGCATTACTGTTGGGGCAAGTAGAGGAAAGATCAGCCTTCCTAAAGATACTAGACTTCCACCATTGTAAGTGGATCAAATGCGTTTGAGAAAAAGAGTCAGGCTGTTGGGCATAGTGGAATGAACCAGTGGGGGGTAGAAGTGGTAGGTGATATAGGGACAGATGGACAGAATTAAAGATTTTGTCAAGAACAGAGATTAAAGAGGTAGAGTAGCTGACAAGTACACTAAAGGGGCACACAAATGACATTAAGGTTTTAACAAAGTACCAGACAGCATATTAAAATAGCCCCTTTGCTTCTTAGGATGTGTCTGTCAAGAAAAACTGCTTTCACATGATGACTTCTGCCCCATCTGTAAGATGCAATCATAAATGTTAAAGGCTCATGGCTGCTACTTTGAGGTACTGACCCAGCAAATACAGGATTACCTCTCTTTGTAAGACCAACCAGAATTCGGGGAACTAGACTTTTGGTTAGCCCAAAGCCAACACGTACGTTTCAACAAAACTTCTCATAGCCAGAGATGCTGATACAGAAATGGAAATAACCAAATTCTACGACCTTAGCTGGACCTTGCCTAGTGAGGCACTACTGAAGGAGAATGTGTTACAGGAGAGTCTGTTTGTATTTTGGAAGACTAGCAGTTGGAAACACTGGGTCAATGTGCAGTCAAGCTATAGAACAGGCAAAAAGAAGAAACTGTATTATGATATGTTTAGAATTTACAACAAATGCAACACTGGACCAGAAGTTCTTTGCAGATAGTTAAGCAACCAATTCTGAGGTTAAGCTAGGCCTATAGGGCTGAGGCTACAGCTGGCTGACCTATGCCTCCTGCTTGCACAAGGGGGTCATAATGTGCTTAACAAGGCTTTTCTGTCAAGCACTCAACCATCTGGCAAAAAAAAAAAAAAAAAAAAGGCATCTCTACATCCTTCATCAACAGCATTGAGCATTTACCAAATATGATATTAAAAATCCAAGATTAAGTGTGATTCAAAATGTAGTTAGAAAACTGCCAATTTGTGTCCCTTGGCTAACTGACACAAGCAATCTTTCTTTCTTAAACCTGGTCCGAAAATATGAAAGTATAAAATCATCAACACAAAAGAAGACCATAAAACAGTAAACCTTGCAAATCCTGAAGATTTCAAAAGACTCAACATGAAAACATTTTATTCCAAAGTTCTCTGCCTTTTCCCTGAGAGGTTTCCTAAAGAACGTGATTAACAAGTAAGGCAGGATTTTTGAAAAAACTATTAATCAAAACATCTCAATTTATTTATTGCAAAGACTCTAGGAATGTTGATAGGAATTAGAGACTGATGGGCTCAGCTGATCCTGCAGAATACTTGCAGGTGTCAAATAGTCATCAACTTATTATTGGTCTTTTATTATCCTAACGCATAATCCTCAAGCACTTTTGCCTCTGACAAGAATTACATACACTGAACTGTATCGGCGCCTAGCACAATACAAAAGAACCACCAAGGCGGTTGTAGGGTTAAAAATGTATCGCTTTTATAAACGCTTATATGCACAGTATTTAATGAGGGATACTTTATGTCCAAAGAAATGAAAAGAATAGCACATCTTAATGCCTTCTGAACTCTGCCTACACAGTGTCCGTGCCTGTGCCATTTCCAATGTAACCGGAATGGCCACATGTCACAATTAAGAGTATATCCAACAACTGACCCTATATTCCAATTTATTTAGACACTGACACATAAGCAAGGAGAGAGAAGGGAGCCAGACTCCATACACACCCAGTTAACGACACTCTCAAGCCCTCTTCACTCACCCCATTAACATCCTCACAGCACAGCTGAGCTGCTGGTGAGAGAGAACATGAACGGGGCGGGGCTACACGGGGTAGCTGAGAGACATCTGCCTGTTGGCAAGGCAGAACAACATTTGCTACCATTGCAAGCAGCGGTCCAAGGCAGAGCTGAGAAAACTACACGACACGATGGAAGGGAGAGGGGCTGGGCCTTGAGTTGAAGTAACGAACCTTACACACTGAATTCTGACGGTCAGTGACAGACGACACCCAGAGGAAGGCATGGGGAACAGAAGTCCCACAAATCCGGGTTCGACTCACTCTGACTGCTTTTATTTGATCACTTCTCAAAAACACAACACTGAGTGTAACGTGGGAGAAGCCACAGACACGGCTGTCTTGCTGCATTTTAAGAATCGTCTGGCCCTGGCCGGTTTGGCTCAGTGGATAGAGCCTCAGCCTGCGGACTGAAAGGTACCGGGTTCGATTCCAGCCAAGAGCACATGCCCGGGTTGCAGGCTTGATTCCCAGTAGGGGGCGTGTGGAAAGCAGCCAATCAATGATTCTCTCTCATCATTGATGTTTCTCTCTCTTCCTCCCTCTCTCTTAAATCAATAAAGAAGTCTATTTTTTTAAAAAGAATCGTCTGGAGCACCGCTTAATACACAAGTGTCTTCCTTGACGTCATGCACTTAACATGTTACATTAGCTCAGTGGTTCTCAGTTCCTCATGTTGTGACGCAACCATAAAACTATTTTCGCTGCTACTTCATAACTGTAATGTTGCTACTGTTATGAATCGTCATGTAAATATCTGATATGCAGGATGGTCTTAGGCGACCCCTGTGAAAGGGTCCTTCGACCGCTAAAGGGGTCGCGACCCACAGGTTGAGAACCTCTGCTTAGCTCAACCTGCCAGGTAATCTGCTCCTCCCCGGCCCCCGCACCCTCCCCATCCCAGCCGGAGCCTGATCCCACATCCCACACGTCTGAAAGTGAAGGTGCAGGAAAGGAGTTCCAGACCCAGCTAACTCTTGGGACCAGACCTGCCGCAACCCAGAGCACGCCGCCCCGCCGGCTGCACGCAGCCCGGGCTGGATGGAGTCTAATGCCGCCTCCTGCCTGACCACCTGCGAGTCCACAGCGGACCCGAACTCTGGGCTCCATCACTCACTGGGCATTCTGCAGAATGCCAGGGCATTTTTTTTTTTTTTTTTAAGGAAAAGGACACACTTCCAGAACAATGCTGCTCGCACACTGATGCTAGATAAACACTACTCTGATTCCCATACACTTTATTCGCAGGAAAACGGCTTCTCCCCGAACGCAGGTGAGGATGTGAAGACGGGCGCCTTTGCGGCGCTGGACGCGGAGCATGTTTCCCACGTGGAGTATGTTTCGTGTTAATGTCGTTCACCCTCCGGTTCCCGTAAGTTACACCGGCACCTAAGCGTCCGGGACCGAATTCGAGGCCTGACAGTCTCCCGGGACCCAGCCAGCCTCGCCGGGACTTTTAGGTCCCAGGGAACCGGCGGAGCAACAGCCGCGGAGTTGCTCCCAAGTGGCCTGGACACTTCGCGGGAAGAACTGGAGGAGAGAGGGGCGGGAGAGGTGGCCGCGCGGCCTCGCTGTCCGGCCACCATCGTGGCCCGGGAGGCCGAGGGCGGCGGCGGCGGCGGCTCCGGCCCATCCCACCCCAGCCCGGGACGGCTGCGGGCACGCGGCCGCGGAAGTCACCTGTGAAGGAGTCGGGGTAGATGGACTCCAGAGCCTCCAGCTCGTTGCGCTGCTCCTCGCCGTAGTCTGTCATCGTGGCCCTCGCCGCTGCCCATGGATCGCCCAGACACCCAGGCGGCGCGCCGCAGCCGGGACCACGGCGGCGCCGGGAGAGCGGGCAGCGGCCGGGCGGGCGCAGGCGCAGAGTCCCCGGCTGGGAGGCCCGCCGCCCAGAGCCAGGCGGGCCAGCTGAGCCCCAGCCCCGCGCCGGCCTCCGCCTGCTCCCGAGTTCCGCGTTCGACTCGTTGGGCCTGGCCGGCGGGGCGCTGAGCAGCCGCCTGTGCCACGCCCGCTCGGGATTGGCCGGGCTGGTGAGGGCTCCCGGTCTGGCGTTCGCCACAGACACCTAGGCCGGCTCCGGGGCTTCGCGGGCCCTGAGTCCGAGGAGCCCCTCCGCGCGGCATCCGCGCTCGATGAGTCAGGGCTGAAGGGCGGCCTCTGGTTCCCGAGCGGGAGGGAGTCGCCGGTGGAGGCTCGGGGAGGGAGTGCGCGACCTCCGGCGTTTCCGGCTTTTCGGTTTGCGATCGGATGGCCTGTGGGGAGACCGGCGCGCACTGTGAGTGCGGGCTGATGATGGGGTGCAGGCGGTTTCTGCGCTTCCACCCCGAAGGCCCGTGGCGTCCCGCGGGAGCTGGGCGGGAAGCCATGCTGAAGTCAGCGGGCAGAGGGAGGGAAGCGGAAGCTCCGCCGGTGGGTCCCGCGGGTCCGACCCCTGAACGGCGGCGACTCCGAGTGAATCGGGAGAGAGATGGACGGCAAGTCCGGAGATCTGGCTTCTGCGTTCAGATCCCGAGGCTCCACTTCTAAGTGTGTGAAATGCACGCGGCTGTACCCGGACTTAAAGATGTCTGTGATTGCGGATTTCTGTGAATTGATCAGGAGGGTGTCGGTTTCAGGAGCAGTTTTGAAAAGCCACGTGAAAGTGTCAGAACTCTGAAAATTGTGCAGAACCTTCAACATGAGAACATAAAGCCGAGGAATATGCTTCAAACGTATACATGTCACCTGTCAGTTCATCGCATCAGCTCCAAAGGAGGTTTTCAAAGGACCGTAATGGCAAAAGCTAAGCAACTGGCTAAGCATGTTGCTTTTCTGAGAAGAATATTAAATAACTATGTTTATAATAAAGGAACATGGTTAAGTAAAAAAAAAAAAAGTGGGAATTACAATAAAATACTCCAACACTAGGAGACTTTCCCCACTCTTTGATGTTTCCTTGGCTTTGTTTTCTGTGTGAAAGCAGGTTCCGCTGGTGTAGTGGGGAAACCGTTTGTAATAAGGTCCCTAGTGATGAGGCGCTCGAATCTGCTTTCACCCTGAAATGAACGTGCCCCGTGGACGGGAAGGCATGGATCTTGTGTGAGGGAGTATTGCTTCCTTGTCGCGGAGGAAGGCATGGACACAGACATTCAGGTACCCCTTGGTACTTAAGTGTTAAGGGTGAGGGGGCATTCTTTTAAACTTGGGGGGGCGGGGAAGCGGGATCTCTTCTGAAGATGATGAGAATCAATACACGGAGTAACTTTGCACATGCACGGAGCTTACTCTCCTGGATACCTCGGTTCCGACAAATGAAGGGTTTGTCGCCGGCTAAAGAGCTGGGCAGAGGGAGCAGGCAGAGCTCCTGACCCGGGAGCCCACTTGGTATTTCGGAAGCCTGTGTGGCTGGTGCACAGGGACCTGGGTGGGGATGGGGGGCGGGGGGGCGGAATTACAGGTCACGTAGGGTCATTGGAGGGTTTCGCCGGAAGAGGGACAATCTGACTTTAGCTGCCAAGTGTAAATATACGGGGACCAGTTAGGAGGCTATGGTAACAATCTAAGCAAAAGGCAACGACGGTGACTTAGACCCGAGCTGTGCGAGTGGGGGCGGTGAGACCGCGTTCCGGTTGCGGGCCGGCGCCTGCGGGCGGAGCCAGACGAGCCGTCTCGTCCTGGTGCAGTGACTGCGCTTGACCCACCTGGGAGAGCACGGCATCTCCGGCCGTCCGGGACCGGAGGACAGCGAGGTGAAGCGCTGCTGTGAGCCTGGAAGACGCAGACGCGCCACCCCAGAGGCCTGCCTGGTCGGAGGCGAGGCGCGCAGCCCGGGTGGGTGGCAGCGTTGCGGCGCCCCGAGCACAGGACCTGCCGCCACCCCGGCGGGTTTGGTGCTGTAGCCGGTGTCGGCACCCCTGGTCGGAATCCCCCGGCCTCGCCAAGCTCGGGGAAGGGGGTCGGAGAGCACTGGGCAAGGAAGAAACTGGCGCACGGGGGCGGGTCCCAGAAAATGATGAGAAGGAGGCAGAACGCAGAACGCCCTGGCTGGCGGCAGGCACTACCTGATTGCCTACAAAATTTTCCTGTTCCAGGTCTGCCAGGAAATACTTGGAACAAAATATAGATCTCATGGGATCTATTAAATTATTACTGGGGTAAAGATGCTTATTTTGTAGGCAGCTTTCTCAAATTCGAATTATCTCGAAGTGAAAATCAACAAAAAGCCGATTACTCTTGATTTATGAAGTGTATATACAACAAAGCACCTCACTGATCCAGATTACTACCCCCCCCCCTTTTGGCATTTGTTTTCTCACATTTCCAATGGAATGTGTCCACATTATAAAATATTTTATAGTAGCCTTAGCCGGTTTGGTCAGTCCATAGAGTGCTGGACTGAAGGGTCCCAGGTTCGATTCCTGTCAAGGGCACATGCCTGGGTTGCTCTTTAAACCAACTTAAAATATTAGAATGCAGTGTGTTTTATAATATTATAGATATATTTATTTAATTTACAGGAGCAATGGTTTTGCCTAGGGCGGAGCATCAGTGCATATAGAATCATAGAATCCTTATCCTAGAAATTACCTTGAAGAGGTCTTCATCCACAGGGGGTCATTCATGACAGGCTTGTGTGTCCATAAACTCCTGAAATGTGTTGGTATGTGTATTCATCTCCTATTGCCATGCTAACAAATTACCACAAATGTAGTGGCTTAACACAAGGCAGATTTATTATCTCAGAGTCCTGTAAGAACAGTAGATATTTCTTCCTGTTCTGACACAGGTCAGACCCAGTCTCAGTGAGCCAAAGTCAAGCTGTCACAGGGCTGTGTTCCTTTGGGGGTACAGGGGAGAATCCGTTTCCTTGATTTGGCTCATGACCCCCTCCATCGTCACAGCCAGCAATGGGTAATGTCCCAGGCATCACGCTCACGGTCCTCCACACTCCTCTTCTGTTGCTGCTTCGCCTTCTCTGACACTGAGTCCTCCTGTGGCCCTCCTATCAGGACTCGTGATTATATCGGTCCCACCAGGATAATATCCCCACCTCAAGATCCTTAACTTCACCTCTGCATTGTCTCTTTTGCCATATAAATTATAAAGTAACATTCCCAAGTTCCAGGGATTGGAACATGCACACCTTTGGGGGAGCCATTAGTCAGACTACCACAGTATTCAAACTCTGAGGTATATGAGCCTGTGTGTGTGTGTGTGTGTGTGCGCGCACGCACAGTTTTTTCTGGATATTTCCTCAAAATAGCTTTTCCCAGAATGGCTCTTCAAAGGGGTCCATGACTCAAAATAGTTTAATCACCCACTCCCACAATTTAATCACCCGCCCCTGTCTCTTGTCGGGGATAATTAAGTCCCAGAAAGATTGACTTGTATAAGACCATATGAATGAGAGAGTATGATTTCCTGACATTCACTTTGACTCTTCAAACTATGGCCTATTGAAAACAAACGGAGGATTACAGTGTTCTGCCACTCCCTGCATGAGAAAGACCATACCCGAGCTTTCCGGTCCAGCGAGTAGTCTGTGACTAACAGAATCAGTGCTACTGGTGTTGAGTGGCTCAGATCCAGGGATGCCTCATGGAGCAGGGAAAAGTTGCAGGTGAGCCCCTGTGCATGCAGGTACAGTGGCAGTGGGAAAAGAGGGACTCAGATGTGATAGGGCATCTTGTTGGAACTCAGGATGTTTTAGTTATTCGTTGAAAACCTACACCCACAAGGCCCTGGAAGTTTGATAATCCGCCCTCTGTTGCTGCACTGCAGTGGAGTGCATGGTCAGACGTCAGGCTACTGGATTCCTGTTTCATCACTGCTAAGTGTGTGACCTTTAGCAAATTGCTTGACTTCTCTGAATCTTGAACGTCAGCTTGACTATTGGCATTTGGTCCATTGCCCAGTAAGCAGTCATTGTTTTGGTTTAAAAATAAATAAATAAAAGCCCTCATTTTGCTTCTTATGGCCAATGACCCAGTTGCCCATGTAAATGTGGCAAAAATCAGGCACAAGACACCGGATATATCAGAAATAATCAAGATAAATTAGAAAACTGTCAAATATTAGAAATGCAAAGTCACACGGAGGAAAGTCAGGTAGGTCTCCCTTTTGGAGTTGTAGATAAAGAATATGCAAATATAGGTCACAGTCTTGCTTCCTCAAATGGATTTTGAATGCAAAGTTACAATTAATGAAAAAGCACAGCTTATATGTCGTAGCTGTAAAAATGCTCCCAGTACAGAGGTGCTACAAATAGTACTTATGATACTAATGATGATACAATAATGCATCATCTTTCCCTGGTTATGGCAGGATGACTCAAGACTTCCTTCAATGGGCTTCTCCCTTACATGTCACCACGAACGGACTTTTAATCCTGGTTTCCAAGAGGTCAGATATGTAAGCGGCGAGGCAGAAGTAGTGAAATGTTTCTGCATGTAGAGATAGAAAGAAAAAAAGAAAGAAAGAAAATCAGAAAATAGAGACAGGGAAAATAGTGATACAAGACATGAAATGCAAAGAGGAGGGAGAAGGTAACATTTGTTAGCACTTATTTTAGGAAAGCCACTGTGCTATGCCTTTTGCTTATGTTACCATATTTAATCCTTACCCCAGCTCTGTGAGGTAGCTACTCTGTACAATGAAATAGCACTAAAAATAGCAATTTTTGCACAGCTATTAAATAACAGAACCAAGATTCAAATGGTGATATAACTCCAAATTCCATTTTGTTTTAATAAGACAGATATAGGCAAAAAGAGACATTGGCACAATTATCAAATTGATTTTGGAAATGGCGTTTTGCATGGACTTATGTAAACACATCATAGAAGAAAGAGTAAAAAATAAAGTGTTAATGTCGTTCGCCCTCCGGTTGAACGCATAAGACCATCATTGAAACTCCATCATCTTAAGAATAAAGTTTGTGCTAAGCAACCTGAATTGGGAGAGGTGCTATAATCAAGGTTTTAATTCAATGCCTCCTGGTGTGCTTTCCTCAGCCTCATCCACCTGGCCTCCAAGGAAGCTATAGTGACCTTGCAAGTCATCACCCATACAGAGAAGACTGGGTACTGAAATGTCTTTCCAGTCCTGACACGAAGGAATGCGGATGTGTTTGACATCTTCATTTCCAGGAACGAAGCCAAATAGTTTCCTTAGGCGCTGCGTGATGAGGAGGCGTGAGTGCTGCTCTGCAGCTTGCTCAAAGAGCTCCTTCTCATTGCGGAGGTGGTTGGTCCAGTAGCAGTGCTGCAGGGAGGTGAGGGGAGAGCAGCACCTCATCAAACAGCAGGAAACGAGGGTAATGATGGTTGCCAAGGTGATCAAAATCCAGCCCAGCATCTTCATGTAATTATTTAAAAGGAAAACAGAAAGCATCAATGCTTCGAATATTCAAGAAATAGCCATAGTAAGAGGGATTCCCCACAAAACAGGACCAAACTGTGGACAAGGTATTTGTTTTTCTAGTTTTTCACGTACTAACAAGGTGATGATCATTTGATATGGACATGGGTATGATGGGGTTTCAGGCCCAACCAGTTCAACTTGGTTTTTGGATTACAAAGGGTTTTGAATGAATTCTAAGTGTTGTCCTTGAAGTAGCAGATGCTATAACCCACCAACTACCTTGCATAAAGGTACATACAGTATGTTCTTTGCTTTTAGCGCAACCTTACTTTTCAACCATCAGGTACAGGCCCATGCAGTCTCTGGGGGCTTAATAAATATTTGATAATGATGGTGATGAAAATGATATCATAGATAATAATGGTAGCCTCCTAAGGCGTCTTCAATGATGTGCCAACAAGTATTCATTAATATTTCTTCCTGAGTTGCTCTTTCCTTTTATTTTTTTATGACCAAAGAAGAAAGCCAGTGAGCAGACTCTTATGTCCCTAAATGTATAACAACTTACCATTTTCCTCTCCCTTCAGATAGTCATTTGCTGGCTAGTTTTATGACTTGTTTTTGAAATATACTTTGAAAGGAAAATGAACTAGATTTTATTTGTAACTATTTAGTTTCCACCATTAAAGATTGATGTTCATGGCTGTTTTCTACTCTTACAATCCTTCCCTCCCCCCCACTTTTAATTCTTCTTCTTTTTAATATTCAGCAGTTGTTACATAAAGTGAGAGACACAAGTTTCATACATTTGGGGAAGCTAGCAGTAGGCAGCTATAGTCTGGAAGGTGAAGGTCTCTTCCACAGTTTGTTATTCACCAACAGGCCTGGGATTACAGTGTGTGTACGCTAAGACAGCTGCACTCTGTGGAGGCTAAAGCCCACAACGTGCTCATCACAATTAAACTTAATAGAGGCCTGCGTGGTGGAGGAAAGGCCATCTCAGATGCCCATTAATTCATCAGCTATCATTGCCTGAGCCCCAGGTTGACCTCCACCATGTGCTGTGCATGGTGCTTGGTTGTGAATAATTTAAGACACATTCGGTCTTAAAGACTGCCAAAGCCGCAGTCTTTAAGCCTAAAGAGAGAGAGAAAAGAACAATCCAAGAAATATGGTAAAATATGTCAATTTTTTGATATGTGTAAACACAGGGTTTCGGGGGGAGCACAATGGAAGAGAAGTGAACTTGTTTCAAGGAGAAGAGTATCAGGGAATACCTCTCAGAGGAGGTGATGCTCACACTTAAATCATTAAAGAGGAGTTCAACAGAGGCAAGAAGTTGAGGAGAGTTCCACTAGGGGGAGAAGACAGAAAAAGAAGAGCAGAAAGAGTTGGGGAAGCTGCACAAGTTTGGATTCGCAGGATCCTAGGAGACGTGTGGGAAACTGGTCCAGGCCTTCCTCCCACTCCCTCCTCCCACTCCTCACACAAACCTGGCCAAGGCCACTTCATTTAAGACCATCATTGTTGTTTAATTTTAATTATATTTAAGCTTCCTATAATTTTAGATATTCTAATTTATAAGAATTCGTATTTAAGAATATATATGTAGCAAGATAAAAATTGCTCATATGGTGATAATAATTTTAATAACAATATCTAAAATTCATTGTTTTTACAGATATAGTTTCTGGACGTAGTACTGAGCACTTTAGATATATTAGCTGATTTATTCCTCACACCGATTCTATGCAGTTGATCCCATTAATATCCCCATTTTACATCTGAGAAAAGTGAAGCATGGAGAAGCTACCTAACTTGCTGAAGGTTTTGCAGGTTACTAAACAGCAAAGCAAGACTTAAACCCAGGTATGTGATGCAGACTGTAAACATCCTAACTGTATTTATATAGCTGCTCATAGAAATCACTTTGATGATTGACACCTAGTTTGTGTTCTATGAACAGACAATATGAGCAGCAGCCGGATGTGAAACATTTCCCATGATAGTTACTATGGGAGAGGATAACAGGGAAAAAAAATCAAGAACTTACTTGTGACTGGAATCTGTGCAGAAGAGCTACTTCATCTCTTACCAGGATCATGTCAGGAGGAGCTGATGTGCTGCATGGAAACCCAGCTAAAATCTCCTCCCGTTCGTCGGCACTGATGTTGTCAAACGCTGGGTAATGGTCCACAGTTACAAATTCACTTGCTGCACATTCGTAGTAGGTGCCTGTCATCAGGGTGGCCACCAGCCACGTCAATGGAGCGATGAGTGCCCTGCCGGTGATGCTGAAGAACCTGAGGCAAGCCAGCTTGCGCTCCAGGAGGCCGATTCTCCGGTGTGGAGGGGCACAGCGGCAGCAGTAGTCACTCGAAATTGTCCACATCTGGTTTCTCAGAGCATAGCCAGCAACCAGAAGGATCAAGGCAGGAATGACTAGGAAAGCAGAACCATAGTAGAAATTTTTCCCAACCTGGCACGGACATCTGAATGTGGAAGAGGTGAACAGTTGCTGCCCGCCAAGAGTCAAAGCAGCAATTAAAGAATTGATCCATGTTCCACTTCTCTGCAGAGAACACGCGATATTGTTGAGAGTTGAGCCCATCGTTGGGAAGCTCTTCCACCAAGCAGCGCGGAGCCCTTTCTGATCATTAGACTTCTCGAGCTGTAACCATTTTATGGGATCTTACTAGTTTAACTGGTTGTGTCAGTCAACCAACATCCTTATATGTTGAAAGGACCCTAGCATCTTCCCTTGTGCCCCTTGGGAGTCCTAACCTAATAAATGCACTTCCTTCAGATTACAGCTGGGAGAAATTGAAAGAGGGTTCATCTGGTATGAGAGACAGGAGTAACTTCTTTAGTGTATCTTCTCACTAAAGAGAGGATGGCTTGCTTGCAAAGCAAACAGCTGCCATCATCCCATGGGCTGCTCTGTGTGACCCAAAATGCTCAGCACCAGCAAATAGAGCATTGGAAGCAAAACAGCAAACGTTCTTACCTTTCTACTAGTCCAGGATATGGCATGAAAATTGATGGAAATTATAAAAAACTAAAGTGACCCAAAAATTCACAGCTCTGGTGTGTCCATAGCCCAAGAGTTCTGCCAGAAAATTCTGAAAACTTTCCCAAAAAGAGCAGAACAAGGTTTGGGTACCCCTAAAGCCGAATCACAATAAAAGCATTCTAACTTTGCATAAAAATCTATTTGGATTGACAGAATCTAATATAATAATGTGTTGCTTTATAAATTAAGTTGTAAATTTGTTTATAAAATATATTTTGTTCTATGGAAATGTAATATTTGGGTATTAATAAAGTTACATATCTATAAAGAAATAAAATGATCAAATTTATTTTATAACTTCTATATAAAAGGCACCTAACTAGGCTTGGTTGGGCTTATAAAAAGTGAGTAAGATATAAGTTTCTGTTTTCAAAGAAACTCTCAATTGGACATGATTAAATACATAATGTGTGAATTGAAACATAATGCTGAGGAATTCATCCAAAGTGCAATACAAAAAGACAAAGAAATAACATATTTTTTTAAAACCAATGAAAGAAAATAGAAGACAAATTAAGCAACTCCATGATCTGTTTATTTGAAGAGAAATAAATGAGAATTTTGCAGAATCAAAGGAAGTTCTCACATCAGAATGGTGTTAGATGTTATAAATAGTGTAAAGATAAATCCACATATAGACATGCCATAGTAAAACTGCAGAATGTAAAAAAAAAAGAGATATCCTTAAAAGCTAGCAGAAAGAGGAGATACATAACCTATGAAAGACTGACAATAGACTAGCTGGAGACGCTAATCAACAACAACAGAGACCAGAACACAACACAGAGTAACTTAATACCAGGTAAACAGTCATTCAAGATAGAACGAAATAAAAATACATGAAACTAAGAGGATTTGCTGCCCACAGAACCTCAGTAAGAGGATTGTTAACATACATTTTCAGCAAGGAGAAAATGAACTCTGAGGAAAGACCTGGAGTAAAAAATGATGAGTACAAATATGATATCTTAAGATGTTCCTTTAATTATAAGATGTAGGAATAACTACTCTTTAAAAGATACAACTAAGGCAATACATGGTTATAATAATATATGACTACTAAAATGGCTAAAATAAAAAATACTGACCATACCAAATGTTGGTGAGGATTGCAGAGTAACTGCAACCCTCATACACTGATGGCAGGAATGTAAAATTGGAAAATTGCAGTTTCTTTAAAAGTTAACTATATATCCACTGTATAACACAGTGGTTCTCAACCTTCCTAATGCCGAGACCCTTTAATACAGTTCCTCATGTTGTGGTGACCCCCAACCATAAAATTATTTTCATTGCTACTTAATAACTGTAATTTTGCTACTGTTGTGAATCGTAATGTAAATATCTGATATGCAGGATGTATTTTCATTGTTACAAATTGAACATAATTAAAGCATAGTGATTAATCACAAAAACAATATGTAATTATATATGTGTTTTCCAATGGTCTTAGGCAACCCCTGTGAAAGGGTCGTTCGACCCCCAAAGGGGTCTGGTATAACAGATTCATTTATCTCCTAGGTATTTGCTCAAGAGAATGAAAGCATATGTTCACAAGAAAACTTGTACAAGAACTTCCATAGCAGTTTTCCTTATAATAGCTGCAAACTGGAAACAACACAATAACAAGAATGAATTCAAAATCATTTCCTAAATAAAAAATTCAAGGGGAGGAATACATAATGTGTGATTATATAAAATTCTAAAAAGTGTGACTTACCAGGTAATCTATGCCAACAGAAAGTAGACCAGCGCTTGCCTGGTTATGGGGGAGGAGAAATGAGAAGAGAGACTACCGAGAGGCATGAGCACGTTTGGGGGCATTGTATCAGTTTGTGCCAGCAGGATTTTAATTTATGGAGATGGTTGCGTAATGACGCAGAGAGGCCAATACCACTGAAAAAAGAATTTATTATTTACATTTGCCAAGAGAAAGGGGCATGCCAGCCACCCACAGCCACATGGGGAACACCAAGTTTGGTCAGGAGGCAGAAAGGCGGAGCGGAAAGCTAGGCCAGAGCTTCTCCTGATGTTTCCATGGAAAAGGTAAGCTAGGGCAGAGAAGCCAGCCCGGGGCTGGCTAGTTTAAAGAGTTCTGGCGGGCTTTGGGGCATAAGGGCTGTCACCCTTGTCTGGTGCCAGGACCTGGGTTGATTCAGAGTAGGGGAAACATTGGTTTGTTGTATGACAGATAAGAAGGTGCTTCAGAGTATGGGCTCTGGATCGCACAGGAGATGTAAATTACTTAGCCTATTAGTGTGGCCGTGTAATTAATGGATGCTAAATAGTCAAAGAATCTAAGATAACACAGTTAAAACAGAGTGATGGAAATGTCAATCCTATTGATTCATCTGATGGCTTCACGGTTGTATACATAGGTCAAAACTCATCAAATTGCATATCAATTATATGTCAATACAGCAGTAAAATTTTAAGTAGAATTATTAAATAATAGAAATACAGTGTAGAGGGCATTAAAAAAAGACAGAGAAAATAAAAAGAGAATATTGTTAGGAAAAGAGATAATAAAGGGAAAAGGATGGTAAAAAGAAAACAAAATAATGGTAGAAATGAGACCAAACACACCAATGTTCACACGAGAAAATTAAGTAGCTAACAATTAATTACTGATGCTCACTCTATGGCAGGCACTATTCTAAGAACTTTATCTTAGTTACCCTCCACAATCACCCTATGATGAAGTTCTAGTATTATCCTCAGCTTTCTTACCTATGAGAAAACTGAGGTATAGAGAGATGAAGGAAATTGTACAGGGTCACACAGAGATGAACAGAAGAAACAGGATAGGACCCAGGTGGTCTGGATAATGCTGTTAACCACCACACCAGAGCTGGAATAAACTTACCTGTAGAGTGATTTAAAAATATGCATGCTACTTACCAGCAATATATCTAAAACTAGGCCACACATAAAGCCTAAAAAAACCATAGCTCCTGGAAAGATGTATGGTAGCTGTGTTGTAGGCAGTTAGACAGACATGAGCAGAGCAAGGACCATGGGCCAGGTACAGAGGGTCGTCAGGGTGGAAAAGCCCCAGCTGCACAGGACAATTGTAGGACCTAACTCCAGGGTGATTGGACCTCCTGACCTTTCCTCCCTAGAGATAACATCTAGATCAGCGGTTCTCAACCTGTGGGTTGAGAACCCTTTGGGAGTCGAACGACCCTTTCACAGGGGTCACCTAAGACCATCGGAAAGCATATATAATTACATATGGTCTTTGTGATTAATCACTATGCTTTAATCATGTTCAATTTGTAACAATGAAAATACATCCTGCATATCAGATATTTACATTACGATTCATAACAGTAGCAAAATTATAGTTATGAAGTAGCAATGAAAATAATTTTATGGTTGGGGGTCACCACAACATGAGGAACTGTATTAAAGGGTCTCGGCATTAGGAAGGTTGAGAACCACTGCTCTAGATCCTAGTTGTACTTCAGCTCCAGGCCCAGATAAGCAATAAAACCAGCCAAGGCTGATGTCAGGACCAGCTGCATTGAATAAGGTCCCCCTGTCCTGTGGCCAGCCAATCAATCAGTGGAGAATACAACCCAGAAAGGACACACCTGGAAAACTGCTGAATATTCTATTGAGCTCTCCCCCTGGGAGCTCCCCTAAAATCTCCATCCTTAAAGCCCTAAGGACAGAGCATCAGTGTGCTCTCCCTCCCGGGAGCTCACCCATGCCTTTCCTTCCCTTTCCCCCTCCCTGGAGGCCCCTTAGCCTCCTCACTCTCAAGCTCCGAGAGCCCTTCCTTTACAGTCTAGAACTTGTTTCTTAAGCCCATTTCTTCCTGGAATTACTTCTACCTCTGTCATTTACATAGTAAATGCTCTCTTGCAATTTGGGTCTGGACTCTGAATTCTTTCCTAGCCAGAACCCAAGTACGGAGGTTGCTGAACCCAGGTTTGGTCTAACTTCACCGGTCTAATACCTGGTGCCATTCCCGCCGCCTACAACAGCTTCGCCTTGTCTGAGAGTTGGGGATGATCTCAGATGGTGATTATATGGCTGACAGGTTAGTAGATGCCCAGGTACCTCCCCAAATGACCAGTATAGGGGAATGGCCCAGCTCACCATTTACTTGGGTTGATTGACACTGCAGTGCAGCTATGAGCCTGAATAATGCATCTTATTTTCAACCTCAGTCCAAATTCAGGCCTAGGACACTGAAAGAACTCTGAATAAAAGAGGAAAAACGTATGCATTATTTTGAAATGACTTGTTTCTAGTTTGCTGCCAGGACAGTCTGTATAGATCATGTACATGTTTGAAACAACCTCCCTGCGTTCTTCTATTTCAATGAAGATCCAAGTGAGCCTTGTGTGCCCCAGGCTACTTCTTTTTATATGAAACCCAAGTACCAAAGTTGCTGAACCCAGGTTTGGTCTGACTCCACCCCCACTGGTCCGACACCTGGTGCCATTTGCACTTATTACAGCAACTGCATTGCACAGCCTGAAAACCAGCAAACCACTGTCCTGGAGGCCACGCCTGCCGCTGAGCTTGTGCAGGCTGTGCTTTTGTACAATAGTCTGGCAGGGACCTGCCTGAAACCCTGCGGTCCTGCTGCAGGAAGAGCAGTGCGTCATCACGATGTCCATTCTCATGGTGGCCCTGATGTCACCAGACCACACCTTTAGAGTTTTGTGAAGTCGATTCCCGTCTATGATCTCTCCACTCTCACCAAGTGCACAAAACTTTCCTATGCTTTTTTCAGGGATCTCTCATGCAGAAGCCAGAATTGCCCCATACTGGGCCCATCAACATGCTGTCACCCTATCTTAGTAGCTTTTGTGAATCTACCCCTAAAATATTTTTGTAATGTAGTTACAGTGTGTTCAGGGGAAAAAAAGGGTTTTATATTTGGAATCAGCAAATTTAGCCTAAATCACTCTTTGTTGCCTACTACTGAGCTAACATTGAAAAAAATTCCTAACCTCTCTGACTTAGATGCCTATCCTATAACATGGTATTAATTACCATGCTGACTACTTCTCAGACTGTAGTTGAATGAAAATGAGATAAAGAAAATTAAAACCATGTTGTAAACTGTAAAGTTTACATAAATAAAGATGCTATTGAACTGCTCCTGAAAAGCCCCCCACACCCTACGACCCAGCAAAACTGATTTTCCTGAGAATGGGGTCATAGAACAAAGGCATTAATGGAAATACCTTAAATATTGTAGAATCCCATTCAAGATATTCAACTTCAAGAATAATCTTTAGTAATTATTGCTTATAAAGTGCATTGTAATGTGCTTTATAGTGTACATTATCTCTTTGATACTCACAATTATTCTGTGAGGTGGGCATTATTACTGCCATTCGCAGATGTGGAAACTGAGCCGGAAAGCAATAAAATGTCTTGCCCAAGTCAAAGAGCTAATAAATGGTAGAACTGCAGCTTAGCCTGAGCCTCCCAAACCTTCCGAGGCTCTTTCAACTATGCCATGCTTGTCTTCAAAGTCGTCAGTAGTCTGTCACTTTATAGCAAGAATTTTCCAGAACACATAGGGCTAATTGACTCAAGCTGTATGAAGTAAGAGACTACTTTCTTAAATTGAGTTGTATGCTTTTATTTCTGGAAACGTTTTGATCCTCCACACCCTGCAGTTGCCAAGATGAGAGGGATTCGTGTTTTAACTTTAACTATACTTGTGCGTAAATAAAGAGCTTTCAATCGCCAACATCTCAGGGACTATTGAAAGAAAGCTAAGGGCTTGCTTTCTCTGCCAGGATCATCATACATTATTAAAGTGTAGAGCAGCCATTTCGAGCAACAGTTTTATAAGAAAATATCAGCACCCCAAATTCTATCACTCCTTCAAATTGCTAGTTCTGGGTAAAAAGTTACCAGATATATTTAAATTTTCTAATCACACCAGATGGGATCTATGATACCCATTCTTTGGGGGCTAATGTGATACCCATTAGAGTTGATTAGGTCTGAACCCAGGATTTAGTGCCTACAGATTGCTGATCCTGTCTTGAGTTCACACAACAATCAATACAAAGACTGAATAATGCTAACATTTAGATCTATCTTGGATTGTGAGGGTTTCTGTTTGTGATTTTAAAACAATGCCTTGGCATGAGAGCAAAACACCACTCTCATACTCCCTTGGGCTAAAGAATTTTCAGTAGATGGTGCTTCTGGTCTGACTTCCTACTCTCAGCTTTCATGCCTCTAGATTACAACTCACCCTCCCAAGTGGAGCCGTACTTACTTGATGGCTGGGAAAGTACCAGCTACAGCAGAGTCCTGTTTACGACTGTCCTCTTCAGTGCAGCAGGAAGCAAAAGCAGTGGAGTACGCAGGTAGCACTTGTGTCTCAAAGCAAGGGGGGACTTGCAAACACAAAACAAAGCCAAAGGAAAGAAACCGAAGATCCCACTCTTCATCTATCAAGCACTATGTCTCGCCCTGCACCCAGAAAACCAGAATACCACAAAATAGTAAGATCTTTTTATCAGCATGTTCTCAAAGATATTTTATTCTAGTTCAGAGAAAATGTTTTAAGTGACTTCTGATTTATTTTGCAAGGCGATGCTATAAGTAGAGTTTTTCAGTGGAGTAAGGGAGTGTTTGGTGAAGTGAATCGTAAATGACACCTCTGGGAATAGTTACAATCTCTTACATACCGAACAGAATAATCGATTCTTACATAGTCCAGGGTCTTCTTTTCCGACTGGTTAGATCTACAAAAGTGTCAAATTTTTCTTGTCTCTGACAGAAAGTGTGAAAAGATTAAGCAATTTTTTTTTTTTTGTATTTCATACTTGTAATTTGTTGTATTTTGTACTTCAGGAGACAGGAAATGAAATGCATGGAAAATAGTTGATTATATATTAAATTAAATAGGACTAGTGGATCAAAAAACTCGGGATTAAAAGATTGCTTTTAAACATAGATTCCCTAGTCCTAGATGTAAGGGGTTATTGTTGTAATTTGGTATGTGTTATTATCTTTTCTACATATTCCCAGTTGAGAGTTATTTTTAAAACTCAACTATTTGCAGATTAGATGTAGATATTTTTCTTTAATCCTCTCTTATAGGTTTAGGCATTCACAGTTATACTAGTATATGTGGAAGCTCTTCATTAAGTTTAAAGCTCTGTTATTTATTTCAAGCAACTGATGGGCAATTGCTTAAAATTAAGTAATTTCATCCATGGGTACTTAAAATTGTATGACTAACCCAAGCACAGCCCAGTTTGAAATGTCTACAGATGCCCCCTCTGGCATTCTAGGGTCTTGATTTATTTTTATTGAGGCTCTCAAATGCTAAAAAATATTGTACATCATTTATATTGTACCTACATCATTTGATAAAATCTCATATTTATCCTAATATATCCCCAACCTCCTGAAATAGCTAATGGTATTATATTTTTCATATATAAAAATTATTTTTTTAAAAAAATTGACCTTCCTTGTGATAAGTTGTATGGATTTGAGACTCAATTGGATATGTTGTTCAAGGTACAGCCTTTGGCCATGAAGCAGAATGGAGAAAACTGGCCTTTATGGGTATTGAACTTAAAACTCACTGGAAGTAAAATATAGTTTGTACCCACCCTTCATAATGAGAGAGAGATCGACAGAGAGAAAGAGAGATTGAAAAGAAAACGAAAATGCCATTATTTTAGCTTCGCCTTTATAAATGGACACAGTGCTGAGGATATGGTATATAGGTATCTCCTTTTCAAATTCTTTTTTTTTTTTTTTTGCTAGTGATAATAACTATGTTTTCACCCCTCCTTTCCCTTCCCCTTTGCTTATTTTTATGATGTAATATTGGCACATAGCAGTAATTTATTTTTTGCTGTGGTTCCTGATATACTAAGCAGAAATGTACTAATATAGGCATTTCTTGTGACTTATTATTAGGTTCTTGAAATTTTTAAATGAGAACAAAATTAAAATTGAGTACATGATGGCCCTTTCATGATTATTTTAACAGTATTTTTGTTCAAATCTCTTGCTTTACATCCTTTCTTTCCTGGTAGAAATATTAATGTATTTATTATTTGCTTGTACCTGGATTATATATATTAGTGTCCTTAATGTATATAATATATTTCTACATATATTTATGACATTTTTATTTATATTTTTCAACATTAATTATGTCCATATGTGCTATATCATATTTAGATTCTATTCATTTAAAATTATTTAGTGATAATAAATATTCTACTCGACTAAAAACATTGTCATGATATAAACTGATAAGTAAGGGAGTAGACACTGGTGGTATTGGGCCAATTTTGGAAGTATTTGGATCAAAATTATGTAATATTTTATAGCAGCCCCTTTGTTGAATAAACAATTGTATTGGTTTGTTGAGACATTTCTGCCCATGATTAAAAGAAGAAATTAAATACATATTTTCAGGCCTTATTTTCCCCTGCAGGTTAGGCTATCTGTCCAAGACACCTGGGCCTAGAGGTAACGACCTCTCTTCTAACCTGGAATCCACATTTGACCTTTCATGAAAATACGTAATTATGCACAAGATAAGATTGGTTTCAACAGAGGTGATCCTTAGTACCGCCATCTTCCACCCACTTTACTCAGAACATGCCTTCTTTTGTGCACCTCAGCGATAACTGCTGTGTGTGGAGGGGGCACCTGCAGTCTCCAGCTTCATCCCGGCTCTGCCAGCTGCTGGCTAGTTGGGCAAGTCACTCATTCCTCCTGAGGCCCCATCCCCTCCTCTGTAGGACTGAGAGCATTGGAATAAATTATCTCTAATATCCCCTTTCCATTCTTGATAGTATTCATGGTAGATGCAAAACAGAGACTTTCTAAAATGGATTGATGGTGCTTTGTGTTGTTTCTGTATTTTCAACCTATCTATGCGAAACCAAACCTAAATTATCTGCAGTTTCAGTTTTAATTTTTATTTTATTATTATTTTTTTAAAATATATTTTTATTGATTTTTTACAGAGAGGAAGGGAGAGAGATAGAGTCAGAAACATCGATGAGAGAGAAACATCGATCAGCCGCCTCCTGCACATCCCCCACCGGGGATGTGCCCGCAACCCAGGTACATGCCCTTGACCGGAATCGAACCTGGGACCTTTCAGTCCGCAGGCCGATGCTCTATCCACCGAGCCAAACCGGTTTCGGCCAGTTTTAATTTTTAATTCACTCTGAATATAAGGCATATTTTGGAGATCTATAAGGAAGTACAAGTTCTCTCTCTCTTTTGTTTTTTCTAAGTATAAAGAACAAAACCATAAATTTCCTGCTGCAGTTGGATTCATCCCGATGGTCTTCCTGGCAGGTCCGGAACCCATTAGGAAGTATGCAGACTCATGAGAAGTCTCACCCAGTTATGCCTCCAACCGAAAACATGGACAGCATCTACCAAAGGCCATTCTAGAACAACAGGAATTTATACTAGCAATTACTATTTCTTCAGAAACTTTCTCCATGAAAATAATATTGCAAGTTATACCATACAAACAAATGCAGAGAAAGATTTCTTATGTTAAGAAATTAATTTTATTTCATAGCCCCCCATGCCCCCGCCGCCCCCAGCAATGTATGCAAACATGGGTAGAATGGAGAGTGGAAAAGTGAACAGACCATCTGGAAGTCTGCATCCAACTAAGAGCCAGAGCAGTGTATTATTTGTAACGGCCTATAACGTGAAACTACCCATTTTTCTCCAGAACAAAGATCTCTTTGTCCTAACCTATGGAGCTCTGGTTGCCCAACTGTGCAAGGATTATGAAAAAGATGAAGATGTGAATACATATTTGGATAAAATGTAAGTAGAAGTCTTTCATTCTTGTGGAATGTGCATTGTTTCTTAGCATCCTCTGCATTTTCCCCACCCTGACTTCTCTTGCTCCATCCCACTGGCTCATCTTCTATCTGAATAAATAACATCTTAAGGCTAGACATCATTTCTGCCAGCTGACATTTGGGTTGTCATAAAGTACAAGAATGGGAAGGGACTTTTTCCCATGTATATCAGGCATGGAATGTTTTCTTTTTAGTTGGAAATCATTTCTTTGCTAGTCATTTATAAGCAAAGGAGGTAGTAAAACACTTTTTTCTTTTAACATGATGGATCATCAAATTTGATTTTTTTCAGAAAGCTTTTGTTCTAACATAACTCCTTCCACTAACTATATATATATATATATATATATATATATATATATATATATATATGCTTACATAAGCATAGACTGTCTGTGGAAGGATACGCAAAAAGCTACTAATGGACCCTTGCAGCTGTCTCCATTGGTTGGAGCATTGTGGGGTACGCCAAAAGGGTACAAGTTTGATCTTCAGTTGGGTCGCATGTTTCTCTCTCTCTCTCTCTCTCTCTCTCTCTTTCTCTCTTTCTCTCTCCTCTCTCTCCCCTCTCCTTTCCCTTCCACTGAAAAATCAATGGGGAAAATATCCTCAGGTAAGGATTAAAAAAATACATATATATATATATATATATATATATATATATATTCTATATAATAAAATCCTAATATGCAGATCAACCAAACAGTGGAAAAACTGATCGCTATGATGCACACTGACCACCGGAGGCAGATGCTCAACACAGGAGCTACCCCCTGGTGGTCAGTGTGCTCCCACAGGGGGAGCGCTGCTCAGCCAGAAGCCGGGCTCATGGCTGTCAAGCACAGTGGTGGTGGCAGGAGCCTCTCCCACCTTCACAGCAGTGCTAAGGACCCCTCAGGGGATGTCCACCTAAGCCAGCAGGCAGACATCCCCCGAGGGTTCCTGGACTGTGAGAGGGTCCAGGCCGGGTTGAGAAACCCTCCCCCGCCCCCCACCCCCAGTGCACGAATGTTGTGCACCAGGCCTTTTCTCTCTCTCTCTCTCTCTCTCTCTCTCTCTCTCTCTCTCTCTCTATATATATATATATATATATATATATATAGTTAGTGGAACCCACTTCTTCCATTTTAAATGCTCATTATTCTTGTCTTTATTAATGGAGATTCCTTTTGCACAAATTCAGCCTTTAAATTTCTCAGGATAATTATATGAACATTATGTTATTGCTCAATAATAAAATATCTGTCGGCCATGGCCGGGTAACTCAGTTGGAGTGTTGTCCCTGTAGGCCAAGGTTTCAGGGCACATGCAAGAAACAACAAATGAATGCATAAATAAGTGAAATAGCAAATCAATGTTTCTCTCTCTCTCCTCTCTTTTCTCTTTCTAGAGTTGATAAATAAAAATAAAAAATAATAAAATATCTGTCAACATTTTTAAACTTCTTAATTATGGATTCTGAAAAGGGTTCTAACAGGACAATGACTGAAAAATCTGTAGAAGATTTAATCAGACAGGTTGAATGGGAAATTTAGCCTAGCTGAGTTGAGCATTTTAGAGCTTTTAAAAAGGGTTCACTGTATTTTCAGTTAGAATACAGGAAAAAACAAACAAACCATAAAATAAATATTAACTATTTTTTTCTCTCAAAACCTTGGTTTTTCTTTCTTTTTTATGTGTTTATTATTTTTTTTCTATTAGAAAGTTCTTTTTCATTGTCCTGTATTTATTTTGATCCGTGTACTTTTTTTTTTCATTTCTTCTTAATTAGTCAGAAGCACTTCCTTGGCTAAACTGTCAGTAAGAGTGGGAGCTGCGTAAGCTATTTTACACTCGGGTCACGCTGCAACCCGCCACATAGCGTGTCCAGAAGTTACAGCATTTTATTTAGCTTATGTTAGATTTGCATTGTTGTGGGGAACATAGGTAGAAAATACAGAAATTCGCTTATTTGACTAGAAAAAATTATCTCTGGTTAGCTACTACTTGAGTGCACATTTTAACAAATATGAATGAAATATTAGTTAAAGAATAAATTTTGAGAGGCTGCCAAAAGGACTTGCCTTAAGAAACACAATAATTCACATCTGGATATCTTTAATAGCTTCTGCATCTTACATTTTTAATTTGATATATAAGTAAACAAAATATCTACTTTGCAGAAGCAAACCCTTTGACCAAAGCAAGATATATGTGTATATACGGCGCTGACCATAACGTTCTGGCTTCCCGTCACTATTCCCAGTGGCCAAGCCTGTGTGTATGCATAAAAATTAGAAACACTGAGAACATTTTTAAAATCCTGGTACAACTATTTCTGTGAAGTATACATTCTGTTTTTAAAAAGCCTATTCTGTGAGAACTTCCTGACTAGAATCACAAAACATTTGTCTTGAAAGGCAAGTGAGCTAAATTGAATATCGCCATCCACTCAGAAAAATTAATAGAATATCGCTAGATTTAGTGAATTAATGAGCACTCTGACATCAAATCTGCCTCCCCCCTTCTTAGACCCTAGGAGCAAATATTGCCTCTACAAACTTCGGTGTCTTTATCCTGATGGGTGTTCTGTTGCTCCGTTCAAGTCGTTTCGCTGGTTTATGCGCATGTGGCTGTGAAATGAAAAGCCCGGTTTTGTGTCAGTGGTTTGGCAAAGGAAGTCTTGTTCTTCTTTATTTCCACCGTGAAGGTCATATTTCCTCCACTAGATTGAAAGTTCTTAGGCTGATCTTGCTGAAGGTGCCTGCTAGCCATCTTAGCCACATACTCAGGTCACATCGCAATAAAATGCTTTCACAATTGTACTGCAAGTACTACTCAAGCTATTCGTTGTGAGGTAGAGCTATTACAAATATTTTCTCCCAAGTCCCACAGATTCAGTTTCCCTGAAATGAAAAACTGAATTTTCTGAACTTGGCGCTGTTTTCTTTTCACAAAAACTCAGAGTTCTAACTGTGGACATCTACACTAGCAACAAAAATTGATTTTTCTCTTCCCCTCATCCCCTCCTTCTAGAGCCCACCCCAGGCATGCCTGCCCTCCTAACACAATAACTCTGCTAAGAGAAGAATGAGCATCTAGGTACCACACCTGGAGCAGACCACAAGTTAACTGACCCTCATTCTCAACAGCTAATGATGAGAAAGTTAGTTGCTAATGAGAAACATTAGGCCACAAACACCAACCAGCCTTATTTACCTTTAGTGTGCAAAGCCAAGTTTGGGCCATCCCTGACTCCTCAAATTCCTTTGCTTGTAGATTAGTTAATATTCCCTGGATGTGCTGCAGAGAGAGGAGGAGGAGGAGGAGGAGGAGGAGGAGGAGGAGGAGGAGGAGGAGGAGGAGGAGGAGGAGGAGGAGGAGGAGGAGGAGGAGGGGGAGGGGGAAGAGGAGGAGAGAGATTTGTTGTTCCACTTATTTATGCATTCATTGGTTGATTCTTGTATGTGCCCTGACTGGAGATGGAACTTGCAACCTAGGTGTATCAGGACAACTCTGTAACCCACTGAGCTACCCGGCCAGGGCCTTGCTGCCCTCTGTTTCTGTGGTCTGTAGGGCAAATAAGAAGCCCACTGTTAAATAGCCATTTGACTTGTCACGTTAGGTTTAGTTTGTAATCCAGTTGGCAAGTGCTAACTAGATGAATCCATTCTTAAACACTGACAAACAGCACTAAGTACTCAAATATTATTTCCAGACCAGTCTTTCCTTCATCCACAGGGGATATGGCATTGGAACGCGGCTGGTGGAAGACTTTTTGGCTCGATCTTGTGTGGGACGATGCCACAGTTATTCAGAAATTACAGACATAATTGCCCAGGTAAGAGCATTTTTAGCTCTGTCAATATGTTTTGAAACCCTTTGATTCATCCTGAGTTTGGTGGTTTTCTGCTCTGATTGAAGAGGTTCCATCTGTATCCATTATTAGGTGAGAAGAGAGAGGATTCCGATCAAAAAGCATTTTATTTCAGCACAGAGATAAAGCTATTGAGAACACAGATAAATGCTTCCAGGCATTTAAGCATCTATCGATTTTTCTGACCATGTGGTATGTGTCCCACACTGGGGGAAATGTTTTAGAAGGTAAGCAGAAGGGAAGTGTAATAAGGCAGCCTTATAACACACAGGCCCAGAACCAATTTCTTCATATAATCATTTTCAGCAGGTGGAAGGAGGTAGTCTTTGCCTGTGTCAGAGAACATTGCAGCCATTTCATTCCAGAACAAGTGTTTTCCCAAGAGAAAAAGGAAGCTTCCTATAAATGTATGTGCTCTAAGAACTTTCACAGCCCCGAGAGGCAGCTTGGAATCATCTGGGACTAGATCAAATTTTCGATAGAAGATGAGATTGGGAAATGCATCCTTAGCCAGAATTCCTTGCCTTGTTCATTTGTGAGACATCTGCGTGGATAAGAGATATTTATGTGGTCCAGGAATGCTGCCTCCACGTTTTCGCAACTGACCAATTTAGTTAGTCTCATTCTTCTTTTCTCTCGTCACCCTTGATGGGGTCATCCATTGTCATATTGACTCTTCACATTAGTGTCAATAATAGTTCTACATAGCGGTTTGTGATTTTAACTGCAGCTTTACATATTTTTTGTCTTTCATTTTTACAGTATTCCTGTGAAGCAGGCAGACTAGGAGTTCTTATCCCCACTTTCCAGATAAGCAAACGAGCCACAGAAAGAATTTGATAAACATTAAATACTAGTATATGTGAAAAATATTGTACATTAAAAAACAATCCAAATGAAAGGTTTTCCCATTTGTTGTTAGTCTTACTTTTATTATTTCATCCCTAGTGAATCATATATTTGAAATTAAAATCTAGGCTTTCTCATAACAGTGGACATAAGACACTGTGGGGTAGGGGAGGCCAGAGGATTGTCAAGGGCGGGAAAAAAAAGGACACATATGTAATACCCTTTGTAATACTTTAAGCAATAAAACAATAAAAAAATAAAATAAAATAAAATCTAGGCTTTCTAGTCTTAGTGTAGTGAGTTTACCACACTACTAAACAGGTTATATTTTTTTCTCTCTTTCCATATTTGCAGCCTAAAATTAAGATCCTGAAGCAGTAGTTTGTAAAATGAAATAGATTTTCACTAAACCAGTTCTATGGGCAATACTACAAGAATATGAGCTGTTTTGATGGAAAGCAAATATTCACAATATATAAATGTAGATGGTTGTGTCCTATTTCTGTAAAAAGTGCCATTGGAATATTGATGAGGACTGTATTGAATTTATAGATCACTTGGGGTAGTATGGATATTTTAATAATATTAAGTTACCCAATCCATGAACACAGGATGTCATTCCATTTGTTTGTATCTAATTTCTTTCATCAGTGTTTTATAGTTTCCAGTAAATAAGTCTTTCACCTCATTAGTTAAGTTTATTCCTAGGTATTTTACCCTTTTTTTTTTTTTTGGTGCTATTGTAATGAGATTGTTTCCTTAATTTCTTTTTTGAATAGTTAATTGGTAGTATGTAGAAACACAACTCATTTTTGTTTGTTGATTTTTGTATCCTGCAACTTTTCTGAAATAATTTCTAAGTTTTAACAGTTTCTTTGTATGTGTGTATGTGTGTGTGTGTGTGTGTGTGTGTGTGTGTAGTCATTAGGATTTTCTACACATAAGATCATATCATCGGCAGAAAGATAATTTTACATCTTTCTTTCCAATGTGGATGCCTTTTATTTCTTTTTTCTTACCTTGTTGATCTGGCTAGGACTTCCAGAACTGTGTTGCGCATGATGAAGCTTGCAATTTTTTACCGTTGAATATAGCAAAAGGGAACGGATAATCTCTTTCACAAATGGTTCTGGGAAAACTGGACGTGCACACACAAAAGAATGGAATTGGACCCTTACCCGAGAGCAGTGATGGTGAACCTTTTGAGCTCAGTGTGTCAGCATTTTGAAAAACCCTAACTTAACTCTGGTGCCGTGTCACATACAGAAATTTTTTGATATTTGCAACCATAGTAAAACAAAGACTTATATTTTTGGTATTTATTTTATATATTTAAATGCCATTTAACAAAGGAAAATCAACCAAAAAAAATGAGTTAGCGTGTCACCTCTGACACGTGTGTCATAGGTTCACCATCACTGTCCTAGAGTATACACAAAAATCAACTCAAAATGGATTCAAAACTTCCACTCTTATTGCAAGTTTCCTTCTTACCAATGAAGAGAATACGTTGCCACCCTCACCCTTCTTTTGTGCAGAGGGGTTGTCTCCCGGTCTTTGCACTTTCCTTCAAAGGCCTGGTTTCCTCCCCCTTAATAATTTTCACTTCTCCAGCAAAATGTTCTTTCACATGTGGGAATGATGTCAGCCAATTCGGGAGCATGTGAACGCAGATGAAGGGTCAGGTTTTAGTTATGTATTCACCACGGATGCTTTGCTTATAATTAGCTTTCATTAAAAGGTCTGGCCTTTGGCTGCATTGTCTCATCCATCCTTGTAGTCTCTGCTCAGAGGAGGTGGATGTCAGATGTGAGAGTCGGCTTTATAGACAAGTGGGCAAGATCAGAGGGGGCCTAGTGCTGCCTGGGGAGCATAGCAGGAACAGGAGCAGACCCCGATGGTTGTGACTCGTTTGGCCGCCCTCCCAGGCCACACATTTAGACAGAGCACTGGCATTGTCCTTGTTGAGTACTTCATCTGCACATCATGGCTGCCACAGAACTCATGATCTCTGTCCTGGTTCCAGAGAAGGAAAGAGAGGGAAGCAGAGAAAGAAGAAGAAAGCCATGTCCAGATGAGTGAAGTGAGTCATCTAAGAGCTAGTTACTGAAAGACTATACGTAGGAACATGCTCTACTCTACACTCCTCTGCCTCTGGGAGAGGACAATCATGTGACTTCATATATTACTAACACCCCCCTCTCGTTTTCCTCACTTTGCCTTTTCCAAGGGGAAAGTAACTCTATCACTAAGCTTCTGATAACTTTTTTGGACAGGCTTTAGACCTCAAATTGCACCATCTAGTGGTATAAAAACAAATCCCATGACAGAGACCAAATTATATTCAGTCAGCCTTATCTGTATATATAAAACCCTAATATGCAAATAAACCGAACGGCAGAACAACTGAACAACCAAACAACCAGTCACTATGACGTGCGTTGACCACCAAGGGGCGCGTGCAGAACATGGTGAGCATTGGCAGCAGGTGGCAGAGCGCCGAACATGGCGGGTGTCAGCCCCAGTGGAATGGTGGAGCAGGTAAGCAGGGGCACCAGACCAAGGTGGGGTGCCGGTCGCTGTCATCAGGGAGAGCCTCTGGTGTTTAACAAAAATTCTTTGCTCCCGGGAGCCGAGGTCCTGCCTGGCGCTCACACCCGCTGCTGGCTCCCGGCGCTGGCCCTGATCGCTCAGCACCGTCAGCAGGTGCAAGCAGCAGCTGCCAGCCCCGATCGCCCCTCAGGGCTTCTCCACCTCCCCCTGCTCCTGAGGGGCGATCGGGGCAGCAGCCGCTGCTCACACCCACTGCTGGCACTGGCCCCAATTGCTCCGCACCATCAGCGGGTGCGAGCGGGGAGGCGCCGTCAGTGTGTGGGAGCAGCAGCAGTGGGAGCAGGGCTGCCAGCAGAGAGGGGACCGGGGGCCACGGTGGGAGGGGCCAGGTGGGGGCACAGAGGATGGGCCGAGACCCGCCCCTGTACCCGCTGCAGCCTTGCAGCCCACAGTTCCTTTCAAGGTGCACAAATTTGTGGACTGGGCCCCTAGTATTCCATATAAAGAAGGGATGGCAGGCTAATTCTAAAGCCATCTTCCTGCAACATTAAAAGGTATTTATTTTATTTTTCAATTATAATTCACAGTCAATATTATTTTCTTTTAGTTTCAGGTGTACACCCACATAGTGGTTAGACTTTACAAAGTGAGCCCCCCAATATTTCAACTACCCACCGACAAAAAGGTATTCATTTTTAAATTGTGATATTATCATATTTAAATCTGCTTTTTGTAGTGATTGTCTCAAAATACAACACATTTTAAATAAGACATATAACAAATTGTTAGCATTATAAAATGATATTTTAAAAAACTAGTAATACAGAGATTTTCTGAAGAAAAGTTCAAAGTAATTCCCACCTATTATCTATTTCTTCCGTGCAAGAGCTTTGTGAAGTAGAGAGCATCTATCATTAGCCCCATTTTACTGATGATGTAATTAAGACTTAGATGACATCACCAGAGACAGGTAGAACAGCCAGCTTACGCTTTATTTCTCTGACCTGATTCCAGTGCTTTTTAAAAAATATAATTATTCCTCTAAAATATACCTTTGAAGATTTTCTCCTGCTATGGTCATTGTTTTGAGAAAAATGAAAATGTGGAATTTGCAGCAGAGTTACCTTAGCTGATTTTAGTTGTAATAATGAAATATTAGAGAGTTTAACTATAATTTAACAGGAACAAATCTCTTTCAGTTTGTTATAAGGACAAGTAGAAAATGCAATTGTACCTCTCCCTGGTTTAAGGTCTAAAAAACACCTCCTGAGATACATAAAAATATTTTGCATGGTTTCCAAACACATTTATGATGAAGTTTTCTTATTAGGAGAAGCTAATTAGAGAAAAACTTGATCATTAAAATACAAATGGTCATAAAGGCTAGGCTTGACAAGAACTAGGATAGTGTTGCCTTTTAAAAGTAACTTAAACGCAAGGAGCTCTGATGCTCATCAGATTCAGAGCAGCGGTGTAACCAAATCCAATGCGGCAGAGAGGGAAAGGGAGGAGTCCTCATCCCGCTCAGCCCCATTCCCTCGGTGAGCCCCTGAGAAAGTCGCTGAGCCGGGCTGAAACTCAGTTTCCATACCTGTCAGATGAGGCCTCTTCCAGCTAAAGTTCTCCTGAATTTCAGGTATTGCTTTCTCTAGCTAAAATCTGGACACCTAACTCTAATTATAAACAGCTGAGCGTCCTGGTTGTGACTTCCAAGGTCTCCTCCAAAGCGTTCATACTTTCCAGTTACTGACAGTGTTACCAGCTGCTCGGCCCAGCGTGGACAAGCTTCTCACTGTCAGGCCAATGTCATGAGGATGGTTGTGCTGAGTGGCACAGAGGGACTTTATAATTTTTCAGGATAAACATCACATCATTAGTAGAATGAAATTTTAAAACACAACACAAAATATATTCAAAATATAAAGATACTTTTAAAACTCAAAATTCTGATCTTTATGTTAAAAAATTGGAACCAAATATGTTGTACATGTTGGAAATTCTGGAAAGCAAAAATGCGATATTTTCCTTTTGATAGTATGCATTGTAACTTTGCGTTAATTAGATGCTATAAACAATGATTTTTTGTGTGTGTATGAGTGATATAAAATCAATGAAATAGTCGAAAGGAAATGTTCATAGGAGGCAAAAAAAAAAAAGGAAAAGAAAATGCCTAAAGTGGGGAAGGAACTCTAAACGTGAATATTATATGCATGAACTCTAGAGCAAGATTTAGGAGTATAACCCAAAAAGGAATCTCAATGCCAGAGGGATTTTTTAAAACTAGGGAATCATTTTTATTTATAAACTGCTCCATTTAAGATGAGAGTTGAGTCTATACAGAAGGGTTCCAGCAAACCACACTAGTCATATTTCTTTTGTCCTAATTCTAATCTGAAGGCACAAAACTGCCATGGCTGAATTTATTCAAATTATTCAAATGCTTTGAAGCCTAAAACTCCCAAGTCACAGAGTATTGGCAGCTCCATGTCATGGAAGTGCAATCTCCGTCCAGGTTTGTACTCAGAAGCACCGATTTAACACCTCAACAGGGACATTCAAATCTGACTTGATTAGACATTTTCAGAGGGGTGTGCCTTTCTTTTTTTAAAATATATTTTATTGATTTTTTTACAGAGAGGAAGGGAGAAGGATAGAGAGTTAGAAACATCGATGAGATAGAAACATCGAGCAGCTGCCTCCTGCACACCCCCTCCTGGGGATGTGCCCACAACCAAAGTACATGCCCTTGACCGGAATCGAACGTAGGACCCTTCAGTCCGCAGGCCGACACTCCATCCACTGAGCCAAACCGGTTAGGGCAAGGGTGTGCCTTTCTTGAAGGAGAGTGAGTGAGGGCCCAGTCGGGAGACAGAAACCACACAATCATTTCAGCAAGCAAAGTTTAATATAAAAAGTTATTAACTATATAGGTGATTAGCTATAAGAAAGAAAAAATATGCCAAAGAATTCCTTAGTGCTGAGAGAGAATACCCCCCAAAAAGAAAACATTTTTTAAAATATATTTTTTATTGATCTCAGAGAGGAAGGGAGAGGGAGAGAGAGATAGAAAACATCAATGGGTAGAACCTTTTTCCGCTGGCGCCCTCGCTGTTTGGCTTTGGGAGTCGTTCTGCCGTCTCCGAGGCTGCAGCTGCGGACTGGGGGGCGTGGGGGGGGGAGGGGGGGCGCTCCACGCCACGCCTCTGGGGACCTCTGCCTCCTCCTTTGGTGCGGACCGGATGGTGCAGCAGGCCCCGGACTCCTGAAGCCCCGGGAGCGAACTTAAGAAGATTTTGTTCATGTGTATGGCATAGAAGATGAATTCTTCCTCCTCCACCATGAATGAAGAACCCGATGCTCTATCGGTAGTTAACCAGCTGCGGGATCTGGCGGCAGATCCATTAAATGGAAGAGCCATTGTCCAGGATCAGGGATGTCTGCCTGGCCTTATTTTATTTATGGACCATCCCAACCCCCCAGTTGTCCACTCAGCTTTGCTCGCTCTTCGATACTTGGCAGAATGCCCTGCTAACCGAGGAAAGATGAAGGGAGAACTGGGTATGATGTTAAGCTTGCAAAACGTTATACAGAAGACTATAACTCCGGGAGAAACAAAACTGCTGGCCTCTGAAATCTATGATTCTTCAATCTTCCAATATGGCAGATGGGGATAGTTTCAATGAAATGAATTCACGTCGAAGGAAAGCGCAGTTTTTTGGGGGAACTACAAACAAACGTGCCAAAACAGTGGTTTTACATATAGATGGTCTTGATGACACGTCTCGGAGAAATCTATGTGAAGAAGCTTTGTTAAAAATTAAAGGTGTCATTAGCTGTACTTTTCAAATGGCTGTTCAAAGATGTGTGGTGCGAATCCGGGCAGATTTGAAAGCAGAGGCTTTGGCATCAGCGATAGCATCAACCAAGGTTATGAAGGCTCAGCAAGATGTGAAAAGTGAAAGTGGAGAAGAGATGCTGGTCCCATTCCAGGATATGGTTGTGGAAGTAGAACAGAACACAGAACTGCCCGACTACCTGCCCGAGGATGAGAGCCTCACGAAGGAGCAGGACAAAGCAGTGTCCCGGGTGGGCTCCCACCCGGAGGGTGGGGCTAGCTGGCTGAGCACAGCTGCAAACTTTCTATCCAGATCATTTTACTGGTGACTTCAATTTGGGGTGCAAGGACTGTGTGAATGAACAAGGGGCCAGTTTTCCATTGTTGTGGTGAACTGTCAAGTGCAATTTGCAATAAGTTATCATGGAAAATTTTTAGATTACATGATTGCGTACGCTGCGTTTTACATTTTATTGGACATTTTGCCCCACTAAGTGGTAAAAAGGACAGAGGCTACAAGGGGAGTTGCTTTGTTTATGAAGGTATTTTGGTTTTGCTTTCCTTTGTTTAATTGCCTCACATTTTAAAAAAACATGGGCCCACAATTAAACCAACATATTATATGTGCAGCTTTACATTTTATTTTACATGAAACACCTGATTAGGAAAACTCATTTTCTCCTCAGGTCTCAGGACCTATCTGAAGAGAAATTATTAAGCTCAAGTTGTGCATGAATTACTGAACATTTCCCTCTGTTTTTCTTCACGAAAGATACTTGTTTTGGTACTCTAGAAGAGTTGAAAATGTTTCTCATTGCCCCCCTTTTGTGCCTTTTTAAAATTTTGCCAACCATGTTTATAGAAAGGTCATTACTAATGACATTTTGTGAATTAAAATGTATTCATTTGAATGTAGCAGTCCCCTAAAAATACAATTCTACAAAAACTTTTAAAAAAAGAAAAGAAAAAAAAAGAAAACATCAGTGATGAGAGAGACTCATTGATGGGCTGTCTCCTGCACTCCCCCCCCCCCCCCCCCGCACCCACAACTGGGAATCGAGCCTGCAACCTGGGCATGTGCCCTTATTGAAAATTGAACCAAGACCTCCTGGTTCATAGGTCGACGCTCAACCATTGAGCCATGCTGGTTGGGCAGCTTCTTTTGTATATATTTCTATTCCTCATCTAACTAAAGCAAAAGTGTTTTACAAAGAACAGAATAATACAGAGTTTTATTGAGTCATGGTAATATAAACAAACTTCGTTTGATTTGATACTTTATTGTATTATCCATTAAAGTTATCTTTCATTTCTGGGATATTTCATTTCCCCAACACGTCTCTAAGCTTTTCAAAGGGAAGAATAATTCCAGGGTTTGGCCCATCAGAACATTGTAGACATATGTTACATGTGACTGAATGGCAAACCAGAATATTATAGACATGTGTTACATGTTACTGAAGTGAATTTACAAAATGTTTGAAGATCTTACCACACATCTGTACACTGTTGCTCCTCCTACTCTTTCCAGAAGAGGGCAGTAGTCCACATTCATCTCCAAATTAAAGTCTCCTGCTCTTCACCTCACATTTTAACACCCATCACTTGCAGCCCCCTTATTTCAACAGTACTTAACTGCTACATTGAAAATCCAGACCTGTCTGGTTGCTCACAGTAACAAACCCACAATAACAAGATTTGCACTGCAATGGAATTCTGGACAGGAAAATATCTGATTCTTATTAAACAATAGACAGTGAATTCATCTTGATAATTTTATTGAAACCCTTTATTTTCCCCCACTATTTATATGATTGTAGAAAATTGCAGGAGAGGTGGAGTCATTCTTGCTACACTAAAGTCAACTGTGATTATAAAATGCAAGTGTTAAATAGAATCAAATTACTAGATATTGCATTTCCCTTAACCTAATAGGCATATATCTCTTCCAGTTTATTATGAGGCTAAATAGAAAATGCAATTATACCTCTCTCTGACTAAAATATAAAAAAATCTTCTTAGTTACACAAAAATATATTCGATGGTTTCAAACACATGTATAGTAACAGTTTTATTAAGAAAAGCTAATTAGACATAAATTAATCATTTCCATTTATTATGGGAAATATTTGAAATGTAGCCTAAAATTCATCATGGAGCCAAACTGTGTTAGCTAGACCCCTTAAGTTGGAGTCACATCAGGCCATAGGGGTTTATTGTAAGGATATCCTGGGACACCATAGCTAGGCTTCATGGGAGAACAGAAATTAGAAAATCCTTCGGTTTCCCTTGTCATCTCAGGCGCAGGCATTTGCACTTCCCCACCCACTTCACTCCTCCGCAGTTTTGGTGACTCAGCTATTCTCTGCTTACTTTGCTCTTGCAACTAATTACTAAGATCTTCTTTAAATAAATTTTTTTATTTTTCAATTATAGTTGACATTATAGTTGACATATAATATGACACTAGTTTCAGTGTAGAACACAGTGATTAGACATTTATATGCCTGACAAAGTGATCACCCCAATAAGCCCAGTACCATCTGACACCGTAATATCATGCACTGTTATTACAATATTACTGACCATATTCTTTACGCTGTACTTTACATCCCTGTGATTGTCTTTATGACTGGCAATTTATACATTTGATCCCTTCCCCTTTCTATTCTTTTTCTTTTAAAAAATGTATCTTTATTTTTGAAAGTATTACGGATGTCCCCTTTCCCCCCATTGACGCCCTCCACCACCCTTCCCTTGCCCTCCACCACCCTTCCCTCCCCCTTCACCACACTACTTCCCTTTCTTCCCTCCGCATCAGTCCTTCGGCCGCCTCACAGTGTCCGCTTGGCTTCCTCTTACTTTCTTCGCTCCACGTATCTCTTGTCTTCTGTCCAGTCGCCCAAACTGTGACTCTCTCTGTCTCATATTCAAAGTGGGAGCCCTTGATAAGCAGGGATTGAATTCCATGGAAGTCACAGCACAACACCACACAGCATTCCAGAGGAGCTGGCATCACCGCTAGCTGAATGTCAGGCCAGTTTCCTACTGAGTTTTTTTTTAGCTGGGAATAAGAGAGTGGAAAAATTAAAAGGAAAGAAAAATCCTTTATAGTTACAAAAGTCTCAATATTTAAAAAATAATGAGTATTAACAGCAAAAGCAATTCATAACATACTTCGAGAATTATTACCCCTTGGGCCAAAAATGTGCCAGATAGATGATTAAAAATAAGAAACTTGTTTAAACAAACACAATTATTTAGACTTAATTCTCCCCCCTGAGTAGGCAAGAACTGCCGTCTATAAGCACCCACATACTTGAACTATTCCTCCTTGTACCTCTGGGAGGGCTGAAAGGAGAAAAACGTAGGAAGTTTTCTTTGTGGAGAAGCATGTACGCAGAGCCACCGGGTCTGTGGGTCTTGCAGACTGACTGGGTCTAACCCAACAGATCACATCCGTTACTTATGGCAGAGTTCCTCTATGAAGTCAAGGCACCTGCAGGAAAATTGCCCTGAAACGTTTATTATGATTACAAGTACGTAACATTGTTTTTCCTCTAGTCACAGAGAAGTACCTCTGAAAGTTCAAGTCTCAGCAAATTCTACCAGTGATCTTCCCTCACTTAGGAGTGTCCATCTTCCAATTCTGCTTGTGACTGGGACTTAGAGAAAATCTGACGTTAATGAGGCATCTTGTCTTCCTGGTACTATTATATTCCAGGAAAAAGTTTTCAATCTTCCAGAGACTTTAGCACATGAAAATCTAGTCTAAAATTTACATAATTTATTAACCAATGTTATCCAAATAAATTTAATTTTTTTAAAAAAGTGAATAAAGAAGGTTAAAAAAGACAGTCTATCCCAACTTCCCATTGCAGATTCTTGGTTTTGTTTTTATTGCTTAACTTGTTTGGATGAAACTCATGGGAGACTGACTTACAAAACAAATCTAAGTGTGTGGATTTGTTGACAAAAGAACGTCCAGCCTATAGCAAAGTCTTTTAAGAGTTTATTGGAGCCAAAATTTGAGGATATGCCTAGAAGCACAATCTCAATGGACTGAGAAAATGCTCTGGAGAATGGCAGTTTTGCAGCTTATTTTATACATTAGAATCAAAGAAGGAGACTTAAGGAGGGTTACATGAAATTAATTGGTGGTAGATAAGGAGGCAGGAGGAAAGCAAAGCAGGGAAATCTCCGAGACTGGATAAAAAGCAAAATGGAGAAACATACTTCTTTTACATTGATGGGTACACAATAGTTAACAATTAACATTTACAGCACATACAGATGGTGTTCAGGGAACAAGATAATAATGAGAAGTTCTGTGGTCTGGTGCTCTGGTGCCTGTGGTTGTACCTTCGAGGGGGAGGAAAAGAAAATTACTCTGGCCCTGGCCAGTGTGCTAAGTGATTAGGGTGTCAGCCCGCACATTGAAGGGTTGTAGGTTCTATTCCTGGTCAAGGGCATGTACAATCCATGTGCCTCTCTTCTCTCTCTCTCTCTCTCTCTCTCTCTCTCTCTCTCTCTCTCTCTCTCCCTCTCTCTCTCCCCCCCCCCTTCCTTCTCTCCCTCCCTCCCCTCTACTCTACCTAAAATTAATGGGAAAATATCCTCAGGTGAGGATTCACAAAAAGAAAAAAATCACTCTGAAATTTCAAAGGTATATTACCCTACCTAGATGCATGAGAACAATAGACCAGTAATGGTGAACCTTTTGAGCTCGGCGTGTCAGCATTTTGAAAAACCCTAACTTAACTCTGGTGCCGTGTCACATATAGAAATTTTTTGATATTTGCAACCATAGTAAAACAAAGATTTATATTTTTTATATTTATTTTATATATTTAAATGCCATTTAACAAAGAAAAATCAACCAAAAAAATGAGTTCGTGTGTCACCTCTGACACGCGTGTCATAGGTTCACCATTACTGCAATAGACAGAGCTCACTTAAGGTCAAGATTGACCTTTGCTAAGGAAGCTGTAGGCCTGGGATGTGACTACCTGCCCAGTGAGGAATTTGTGATCAGACCATCCTGTGTGGTTACTTTTGGTCACTGAGCTTGTCAGGCCTGTCATTTGCCCCCACGCCCCCACCCCCCAACCCCCCGCTTATCAGTTATATTACATAGCTCCTTTTTCATTCGCAACTTTAAAATAGCAGTAGCTTTGGGAGCATTTTATTAATGTAACCTTTTAACAACAAAATTCCTTACAAGGAGATGAAAACTATTTAGGAAATACTCTGGAAAACAAAATCCCAAAGGAAAAAATCAAGATCAATCTGGGCCGAAGGGTTCAGAGACACCTTGGAAAGGCCAGCCAAACTCTGGGTCAGCCCTGTGTGGTGTCATTCTTTGTTTGTGTCAGATGTAAGCTTTTGTCCAGGCTTGGCCTGACCTCTTAGTCATTATCCAAGGTAATGGTTATCAGTCTTTCTGCTTCATACAATAACCTGGAGGTTTCCTGAGGAAATCCTGATGCCCAGATCCTACTTTTAACTAATTAAATCATAGTCTCTGGGAATAAAGCCCAGCATAAGAAATTTTTATTTTTTTAATATATATTTTTTTATTGGTTTTAGAGAGGAAGGTAGAGGGAGAGAGAGCTAGAAACATCAGTGATGAGAGAATCATTGACCAGCTGCCTCCTGCACACCCTACACTGGGAATCAAGCCTGCAACCTGGGCATATGCCCTGACTGGGAATTGAACCGTGACCTCCTGGTTTATAGGTTGATGCTCAACCACTGGGCCACACTGGCTGGGCCATAAGAACTTTTTAAATGCTCCCCAAGCAATCTTAATAGATGTCCACTGTTTTAGAGCAAGTGTTTTCAAACTGTGTTCCCTGGCACTCTTAGTGACTGCAGTAGAGGGGAGGTGGCATGTGAGGGCTGCCACTCCCCCAGACCCTCTGTCCCAATTCTCCTGGAGTTGCCTCTCATTTTATCTCTTTCAAGTGTTTCAAATAAGATAAAATGTCATTTTTAACAGTGGGGAAAACTAGAGAAATATAATAAAGCACTAGAGGCCCGGTGCACGAAATTCATCCACAGGGGGTAGGGGGGAGTCCCCTCAGCCCAGCCTGAGCCCTCTCCAATCCGGGACCCCTTGGGGGATGTCTGACTGCCGGTTTAGGCCCGATCCAGCCTTAACCGGCAGTCAGACATCCCTCTCACAATCCTGGACTGCTGGCTCCTAATTGCTCACCTGACTGCCTGCCTGGTTGCCCCCAACTGCCCCCCCTGCTGGCCTGGTCACCCCACGCAGCCTGCTTATGCAGTCATTTGGTCATCCCTCATTAACCCCCCCTGCCAGCCTGGTCGCCCCATGCAGCCTGCATGTTTAGTTGTTTGGTCGTCCCTCACTAACCCCCCTGCTGGCCTGGTTGTAGGCAGCTATCTCGTGAGGGCATGATGGTCAATTTGCATATTGCCTCTTTATTATATAGGATAGTCTTGATTGAAGCAAAGCCCACCCTACCCGTAGTTGGGATAACTAGCTTCTCTCTGGGGTAGGAGGTAGGGAGAGAAGCTCTGTCTTCCAGGACATTCACTCCAAAGAAGATGGACATTGATTCAACACTAATTTGTAGCTGCATATTTCTTTAACTGCGTGGCTTCCTATACAGGATCACTGAGATCCACTCATAGTTAGCCACTTGTCTAAGGAATCAAGCTTTTTAAAGACACTGATTATTATCCCTCACCTTTCCTCCCATGACACAGATATGAACAAAACCCCAAGGAGAAATAATCTTGTGTTGATTCCATCAGCGACCATTATTGTTGCAGAAGTACATTCCTTTAGGCTAAATCTTGGAACAAAATGTTGTCACAATGCAGTCAGTAATAACTGTATGGGTTAGGCACTCTTCCAAAGGATGTGTATATTTTCAAGTATTGTTTTTAAGTACAGTTACTCAGTATCACCTGAGTTTAGACTTTTCTTACTTAAAAAATATATTTTTAATTGATTTCAGAGAGGAAGGGAGAGGGAGAGAGATAGAAACATCAATGATGAGAGAGAATCCTTGATCAGCTCCCTCCTGCACTCCCCCTACTGGGGATCGAGCCCACAACCCAGCATGTGCCCTAATAGAGAATTGAACCGTGACCTTCTGGTTCATAGGTCCACGCTCAACCACTGAGGCCGCTGGCCAGGCTCATTGATGCTTCAGTGAGGAAACATGCTTTGTGTGTGTGTGTGTGTATGTGTGTGTGTGTGTACTATTTTTTTCTTTTCTTAATTTTTTCCCCTTTATTGATTAAGATATTACAAATGAAAACACGCTTTTTATGGTTAACTGAATATTTGAGAATATATCAATATCCTGCAACATTTTATGTGGTAGAAGTTGAGTCAGATAAATTCAGGTGTAAATTTAGTTTCTTATCTTTTACTTATGACTTAACTTTAACCTTTTTGAACTTTAGTTTTATTTATAAAAGTAGAAATAGTAATACTTCCTTCCCAGTATATCTGTGGGTTTTAAATATAAATCATATGTAAACTACCCAGAGCATAATAGATTGTCATATACATTAATTCTACCTTTCCTCCTCAGTGGAAGAGCAAAATTTAGAATATGGTCTTTCTTACAGCTAGACAAGTATTTTTTCTGCATAACTCAATTTGAACATTAAAAATATTATTTGAAGCTGCCTAAAAGAAAATTTCCTTCCAGATTCAAATATGACATTTTATATGTGTAATAACTATGTCCCAACCCACAAAATGGATTAAACTAACCTAATGCTCTTGATCAAAATCCTGCTCCAAAAAGAATAACTCCACTGGCACGTGGCCTGGCTGGCATGGCTCAGTGGTAGAGTGTCAACCTATGAACCAGGAGGTCACGGTTCAATTCCCTGTCAGGGCACATCCCCGGGTTGCAGGATCAATCCCCAGAATCTGAAGACATCAGTTCTCAAAAATAATACATTGAATTATTATTCAATGTGTGAGGTGTGCAAGAGGCAGTCAAACGATGATTCTCTCTCATCATTGATGTTTCTATATCTCTCTTTCCTTTCCTCTCTGAAATCAAAAGTATATATATTTTTTACCAAGCCACTGTCATTGCCTTGTTTACCAGTGATGTAGGCCTCCTCCAGGGTTTCTCTCTGTGCTCAAGCTCCAGCCTCAGCATCCCAGCGTGCCCTTTGGCCTCTCCTAGAGTCTCATTCTGGCTCAGTATACATTTTGGGCTTCACGCTTTGGACAGTTCCCACAGACCTCCAGTCAAGGCTCACTGCCCCATTCAGCACAGTGGGCACTGTGCCTAGGGCCCATGATACCTGAAGGGGCCCACAAGTGTTTTGAATTTCTTTTAAAATCTGAAAAAAAATAAACTTTTGGGTTGAAAAATTTTTTAATACATAATATTTATATATTTTCTATCAACACAGTCATGAATATGTGTGTGTGTGTTTTTAATGTAGAAAGTGGTCCATGAAAGCAAAAGTACTTAGAGGCCACAATAGCCCTAATACAGCCCTGCTTGCAGGGCATACTTTTATTGTATGCTGGAAACAGGGGAGAAGGTCAGAATTTTAGGCATTATATCCATTCAATGTATTATTTTTGAGAACTGATGTCTTCAGATTCTGAGGAAATGAATTTCAGATGGTAGAATTTTATACATCCTTAAAGGGCACTAGGGTAGATTTATAGGATGAGGATTTTGCTGACTACACTGCAGATCCCACTGTGTACAGTAGTCCGCTAAGACTACCTGTCTCACTCACAACTCACCACTTCTTCTCCAGATGCCATGACCCTCTTGCATGAGTCTTGCTGTTGAATCATAAAATCTTAAACTTGAAGATTCTGAACCCAATCCCCACCCAAAGCAAGACCACCTTTCTCGCCATCCTTGACCAGTCACTCAGCATCAGTTTGAGCACATCCTAACACCGTCTGCACTTGGGAGCTGCAAAGCTGCTTCCCTTGGCCTTGTCTTATACAGAAACACGGAATGTGAGAAAACACAGATATTCACAGGTTGTGGCTGATGCAGTAACAAGATGTTATAAGAAGTGAACCCCTGGACACCATGAGTCAGCAATGGTGGATGAACTACACACTGTGGGCGCTACCCACAAGGACCATTGTTGTCTCATCTTCCTCGGGGCTAAGTTCTGGACCCTCCTCCACCACCCTGTGCAGGGTGCTATAGTGTTGCTGGCTTTGGTGGAAAGAATGCAGCTCTGAAGCAGCCTCCCAGGCAGCAAAAGTAGGCATGGGGAAGACCTCTGGCCTCTTGTTTTCAAAAAAGCTTTTCAGATTTCTCTCACTCAGCTTGCTGGCGTAGTCCAGGAACGCATTCTCCAACTGCTCCTTCTCCTTCTGTGCATATGTCTTCCAAAAATTCAGCTGAAGGTAGCTAACTTTAGATCGGCAGCGAGCATAACAAGTGGTGAGCAGAGAGAAAAAAGATGCTGAACAAATCAGGCACCATCCTAGAATCTTAGAAAGAGAGAGATATTGAGGGCATGTAAAAGCAAAGCCACTTCTCAGGGAGCTGGGGTGATCGCATTGGGAAGTGAATGGCTAAATTAAAACCACATCTCAGCTGAAATCCTTCATCTTATTTTTTTAACAACACTTTTCTAACAGTCAAAATAAATTTCGACTTCACCTAATTATTCTCCATCCTCTACATCATTGCTGGTATGCAAATAAATAACCAGAAGGCAGGCAAATAGGAAAAAAAAAGCAAAAAATATAGATTATCCAAGAATCAGGAAAACCAAGCCCTCAAATAGTATTATCTTTCAGAGGGAACATTTCTGTGTCTGTGTGAATGTGATCATTTGAGCAAATGACCAGTTCCTTAGCCATGTGTTTTCAGGCATTGATAAATGCAGATATGCGTTTTTCCCAAGTTCTCTTGTTTGTAGGGAGCAACAACCCCTTCTGAGAGAAATTTCATCACGCATTATCATGATAAAGTAAAACAGACATAATACAATAAGGAGACTGAAACTGTAAGAATTGAAAGCCTGCATAAAAGCTGAGAAAAAAATTACAGTGATTCCAAACCTTCAGGATTATTGGTTCTGAATTTTGATAATTAGAAAAAACAAAATTCTCTCTGGTTATGGACTGGCTCAGCTGGGCTTTCTCCTCCTCCCCCTAAATATTAAAAACAGAAGTCCAAATAGTTCAACTTATCTTCTAAACTTTTTTGTTGTTCTAATTATATTTTGATCATTGGAATTAATTTCATATTTGGACAACTAATGAGCTCTTTCAAACTTTCTCTTGACATTTCAATGAAATGACCATTGGTATTTCTCAGCAGATGGGCCTATTTGAAAATAGAGACAAAAATCAGCAAGTGAACCCGTTCAGACCATAACAGAACTACAGATACACTCCAATGCTTTAAACCCGTGGTTCTCACACTTGCAGGCCTTGGAGTCATTGTGAAGGGCTCAGACTCCACATGAATGCCGACTCTGGATTGGCACCAGTTGGGTTTAAATCTCAACTTTCCCTTTACTGACTGTTCTCTGCACCTCAGTTTTCTCAACCGTAAAATGGGGGTTACCCATCCCAGAGGGCAATTTTGGGAATTAAAATGAGATGATATAGACATATATGTACATTCAGTAAGTGTGAGCTATTATTACATGACTAGAGGCCCAGTGCATGAAAATTCGTGCACTCGGTGGTGGTGGTGGTGGTGGTAGGGTGGGGGGAGATCCCTCAGCCCAACCTGTGCCCTCTTGCAATTCAGGACCCCTTCAGGGATGTCCACCTGCCAGCTCAGGCCCACTTCCCAGGGGATCAGGCCTAAGCTGGCAGTCAGACATCTCTCTGGTAGCCCAGGAGCCCTTGGGGGATGTCCATCTGCCAGCTTAGGCCTGTTCCCTACGGGAAGCAGGCCTAAGCCACAGTTGGACAGCCTTAGCACTGTGGAGGAGATGGGAGAGGCTCCCACCACCGCCACAGGGCTCACAGTCATCAGCCTGGCTTGTGGCTGAGCAGAGCTTCCCCTGTAGAAGCGCAGTGACCACCAGAGGGCAGCTCCTGCATTGAGTGTCTGCCCCCTGGTGGTCAGTGGGCATCATAGCGACTGGTTGTTCCCAGTCATTCCGCTGTTAGGGCAATTTGCATATTACCTTTTTATTATATAGGATGCTATTTTTCAAATGTATATGTATATGTAAATGCATGATTAAACTCATGGTATCTTTCTATCATGATTAATGAATTAGACACAACTACCATGTTGTGAAAGTCCTCGTATTCACCTGACTTGCAGTTGCATACCTCAGAACTTCCTCTTTTCTTCATCCCCTACAGCAAGGCCTCCTGCAGGTCAGTAGGCCATCTCACCTCAATATCTGAGGCAATTCTGCTTGAGTTTTAAACCATTTAGTCAGCTTCAAACTCCCCCTCTCCTCCTCCTCCCTCCTTGGAAATGACCCTAGCATCACCTTGCTTTCACCTGAGTACTGAGCCCTCTTGTTCTTCCCCAACTCATAGTACCCAGCCTAACTAGACATGGTACATGATCCCACCCCAGCCTTCAATAGTGTCCCATTCTGCATGAGTCTCCTCCCTCAAACCTTGGGTGTTTTCTCATCAATTATCATGTGCCAGAAGCTTTATGTCCCCTTATGCCCATTATCTCTATACCCTCCAGCAGGGCAAGTATTATTCCCCCAACTAGAGGAATCTGGGGTTCAGAGAAGTCAAATCACTAGCTCTAGATCACATAGCTGGTGATTGGTAGGGTCAGGACTCAAACCCAAGGCTAGCCAACTCCAAGGTCAAGTTCTTTCCACTACTACACTTTACCTCCCTTAAGAAAAGAGCATCACCCAGCTGGGTTTCTTGTTTCTCTGCCCCGCCTATGGATGGGACACTTTTTTCACCCCCACCCACATGCCCAACTATTAGTCTGGACTGTTTGTTTCTCCTGACTACCTGAGCTACTGTGAGCACCTGCTATTGACACAGCTTGCCTTGATCACATCCCTCATGCGTCCTCCCCCAGGAATCAGCCCCAGGTCCTTTTCATTCTGCTGAAAAGTAAAACAGGTTGGTGTGCCCAGGTTCAGCTATGACAGCATGTGCATGATTTCCTCGTGCGTGTGTTTAGAGAAGAAAAGCTCACACGGTGATACGTGTTTGGATCTGGCACTAACTGAATGGAGCCTGGTGCCTGGGGACATAAATCATAAATCACTCATTGTGTCATAACATTCCTAATTAATACCTTCCTTCAACAAAAGAAGAAAGACATCTGGGAGCCTGACATGTTTTTATCTAAGATGTACTTTATGCATTACACAAAAGATTTTAGGCTTATCGGTTTATGAAAAGTATATGACAACACTGCCAGCCAGCTTTGGAATGCAGGATTTCAAAAACACTCTTTGCCTTGATGTGTAAATCCTTGTTGAAAAGTAAAATTATACTATTTTCAGCGTGTTTATTCCAAAACAAGTGGCATTGCTGACCAGTTGTGGATCCGTTTATCCACTCTTATTGCTTGTGTTGGTTTGGGGAATGCAATTCCTTCTCCTCACAAGCAGGAATGCAGTCTTTCCTGAGGCAGGGCAAGGCTTCACATCTGGATTTGTGCTCACGAACCTGGAAGGATGACAAGCTACTTCCCCACATCAGTTAGGGAAAGCTGTGATTTCCTTCTGGTACATAAAGCGATGCCCCGAGTCGTGAGCTTCTAAAGTCATGTAAGACTTGTTGAGCTGTACAGCACAAAGAGCGGAGGACTCACCTCCCTAGAGAATATGACCGCTTTTCACCAGAGGCTAAAGACGGCCAATTCCTACGTTATCTGGGAAACTCTTCTCAATCCTGACACTATTTACACACAGAGATAGAAGTTGCCAGAAATCATTCAAGGGAATCTTGATTTTAACGATATTGCATGCAACATTGCAAAGTATTAACTCATTTGGTTCAGCTATATTTTAATAGATGAACGCTATGTGTGTGGGTTTTGTTGTGTGTTTTTTTCCCGAGAAACCAATTTGAAAATAAATAATTGATAGAGAGCAGTAATTTCTAATTACAGCTCTGGCCTTACACTCAATTATGAGTTAGTATCATGCATTATTGATAAAGTCAACCCAGAGAGATAGTTTTAAAGTACTTAAGTATTTACGTACACAGAACCCAGAGGATATGTTCTGTTCGGAAATGGAAAAGACAATTCAATCAGCAGTTTTACTGAGCCCCTCCGACTTCTAAAAAGCTTTTCCCGAGATGGTCTTAACGCTGCATCCTGTTCCAATTTCCATTTTGTCTCAAACTGTTCTGGCAGGATTCAGACTCAGCCCTGGCTAGAAGGCGAACTGAGAAAATAGCTCAAGCTGGGAGGGAAAGCCAAGTTTTTTTTTGTTTTGTTTGTTTTTTTACCTGAGACTGAGCTTGCAGGGACAGCTTCAGCTCCTCGCTGTCCGTGGCCGTCATGCTGGTTTTGCCACATGACACTTTGTGAAGCTCTTCCCAGCACTCTTTGGGCTTGTCCTTGCAAATCAATCCCAGGAGTCTTGCACTTTTTGTCCCGCTCATGGCACATTCATAGAAAGTGCCATTGAGCAAAGCCACCGACAGCCACATCATTGGAGCCACCAAGGAACTCAGAGTGATCTGGCCCAGGACATAGAAGAAGCGGCCGCCGTGGCCCCGGGGGAAGATTTTCCTGGGGTTCACGCAGCAGCCTGTGAAGAGTCTCCAGGACCTGTTGTTCAGGAAGAATCCCAGGATGAGTAAAACCCAGGCGGGAGCAAAAAGGAAAACCAGCCCGTACAGCACATTCTCGGTGCTGCAGGGGCACTTGAACGCCACGAGGGAAAAGAGCCGCTCGCTTCCCAGGGTCAGCAGAGCCATGAAGCTGTAGCCAATCACCGTTTTCTGGTGCAGGATGAACTTCAAAATCCCATTGAAAGCATCCATTTTGGAGGTAAATAAAGCGGGGAGATGCTTTGCCTTATTTATTGGCAGAGCGGCTGTGGCCGTGGCTGAGGGTGGAGCTCTTCCTTGCAAGCAGCCGTCCTCCTTCCCAGACCGAATTCGGCCAGATAAGGAAACAATGTCATTCCCCAAGAATGAGTATTTCCCAACAGTGTTTAGACAATGCCTCCTACTGGTGGGTATTGGGCCGTGAAACTAGAGCCAAAACACTGGCAATTAAATTCAAAGTGCAAAGCCTCCGTTTTTATGTTATTTCCATGCATTGAGAATCTGAAAGAAATTCTCACTCATGTAAATAATAGTCTAGGAATTTTCCAGCCGGAGAAATCAAAGCATTGCCAGAAATGGGTTTCAGCCAGTTGGTTGGGAGCCAAGTCAATGTCCAAGTCTGGACATTTGTGCTGCTTTTTTCTCTCTTGCTACTTAAGAGCAGGAAATTCACTTTATATCCTTTCAAGCTGGCTAGTGGCAGAGAAGTGCAGCAAATTTCAGGATTTGGGCTACTTGGAATTTATAGGAAAACTTTAGTGAGCCTTTGAGTTTTGAATGAAAGACAAAATGAGAAGTCCTCATCATTTCTTTCCTGGGCTATCATAGTAATCTTTTGATTGGCATGTCTGCCTTTGACCTCATGCCCAGCATCCCCTCTGTCCTAAATCCACCCACCATGCTGACACAAAGGAGATCCCTATAAAACAGAAACTGAATTCTGCCGTAGCTTAGTCATGACTTTGAGCCTCCCCACTGCCTACAAGCTGATAAATGCCAGCCTCCCGTGAGTCTTATCATGGCATTTCATGCCCAGGATACGTTCCCTCTACCTGGAATATCACCCTCACCATCCCCTCTTTGTTCACCTGACAAACTCTCACTCAGTATTCATGAGCAGGGTAGAAGTTCCTTCCTCTGTGGTTATTTCCAGGATTGCTTCTTAATACAGGTGGGGCAAAAGTAGGTTTAGTTGTTCATATAGAAAATAATACAATAATTAATAAATAATAATACAAGAGTAAAGTCTGTGTTTCATATACTCACAACTATAAGCCTACTTTTGCCCTACCCTATATATAACATTGTACTTGCAGGACTTATTATACTCTTGCAGTTATTTGTTTAATATCTGTAGCCCTTTTTATTAACTTGTACTCTGGATCTAAACATGGTGTCAAACAGATGAGATGCTCATTCAATAATTCCTTTTTCAAATAGTTATTGAACTCCTACTGTATGCCAGGCACTGTACTAGACAGGCAGTGCTCATTGAGTACGAATGAATGAATGAATGAATGAACCTTTAATTAGAAGTACTTCTAATTAGAAATAATTTACAGAAATTATATCAATTTCTCTCCTACACTGGTCTTAATTTTAAAATTAAATTAATTAAGGCACTTAAAGGACAACAACCTATCAAGCTGACACATTCCCATTAATAAGCCTCAAGTTCCAGGTGTGTGTGCTTTGTGAAAAGAAAGTGCCGTGGACTAGGAGCCTAGATATGGTGTAGACTTGACCATGTCAGTTTACGTCTCTGGATTCCGGTTTAGTCATTTGTGAAAATGGAAGTGAAACAGAAATAATCGTCAAGGTTTCCTCCATTTCCATGTAAAACAGGAGACTTTTGAGAAGTTACTTTAGGACTCATTTATGTGCCTCTCACCACTTCTCTTTGTTCCTTGTCAGAGACTTGCCATCCTTAGTAATATGACTCCCTCCACTTCCCCAAACATGCCCTTGAGTCTAACCTTCCTGTAGCATCCTTCGCTCTATCGAATTCCTGTTAGGGCAGATGTGTTCCTTCTAATTCAATACCTTATCTTTTACTAGCCTCAGTGTGACAAATATCATACTAATATGTTGATGATTAGTCATATTTTAATTTCCCACCTTCCTAAAGGATGTTTACTTTTAAAGATTTTTGTTTTAAGATCTAGTCCCTTAAGATGTTTCATAAAAATAAAAGGATTTAAGACTTGCATTAGTCATACGTTCAGTACACTCCAAAGCTAAGTGTGAGCCCGGACTTCCTGACTGCAAACTCCATGCGCTTCTCCCTTACATAGCACTGCCTAGAACAGGGTATTTGGGTGCCCTATTTATAGACATTTGTCCTAGACCAAGTTTTCATAATTACCTCCCCCCCCCCTCTTTGTTAGGTGGCTTTCAAGATGTACTTGGGAATTACACCAAGTGTAACCTGTAATAATTCAAGCAGAAATGAATTTTCCCTGATTCTGGACAAGAATCCACTGGTGGAGTTTGTGGAAGAGCTCCCTGCCGGGCGGTCGTCTCTATGCTACTGCAACTTACTCTGTGGGATTATCAGAGGTGCCCTGGAAATGGTAAACTCCTGCTTCATTTTGCGGGTACATTTGTTATCTAGTGCTGTGTAACAAATTGCCCCAGAGAACAGCGGCGTAAAACAAATGTTTATTGTCTTACACGGTTTCTAAGGATCAGAAATCTGGGATCAGCTTAGCAGGTGGTTGTGGTTCAGAGCTTTTCTCAGCTGAATACACATGCCATCAAGCTGTTGGTGGAGCTGCAGTCTCAGCTGAAGAATCTACTTCCAAGCCCACTCATGGCCTTGCTAAAACTTGGCTAGAGGCTTCATGAAGTTCTTTGCCAAATAGGCCTCTCTGGAGATCTCATCACAACAGGAGCTGCCAACCCTGGTGCAAAGTGGGAGGGGACTACGTGAGGGCGTGAATAACAGGAGGCCAGGGATCATTGCAGGCTATTCTGGAGGCTGGCTTCCACACCTGAATTATCCATCGATTTAACTAAGACAATGATTAGCATCTGCTAAGAGTCAGGCACTGAACTTACAAAGAGGAACAAGACAAAGTTGCTGTCCTTCAAGAATCTTCTGTCCTGTAGAGAAAGCAGATATGTTAAGTGTGACTAAGGGCTATGGGAGGACCTGGGTGGGGGTGGATGGAAGGTCAGGGACGACTTCCTAGAAAAACTGTGCTCTGGCATTTGAAGGATAAATGGGAGTTTGGTGAGGTGAGAACCTTGGGGAGCAGGGGGAAAGGAGCAGCTTGTCCAAAGGCACAAAAAGGTGTTCCCGTCAAGGAACGAGGAACTTGAATTCGTTTCCCATGAATGACATGTAGGTTGAGAGAGGAATTGTTATGAAGAAGGAGATTTAAATTCTTTACAGAGGCCTGATTTAAAAAAAAAAAAAAAAAGGCATTTATAGGACAAGTTGGGAATTTGATTTTTGTATTGAAAAGAGAAGAGACCCGCTGTAGGTTTATAAACAGGGGGATGATATTTTCAAATTTGTATTTTAGGAATTTCATTCCTTTGTCCACAAAGTGAAAGTGTACAGGAGGGGACAATGCTGGAGGGAGGAGGAGGGCAGTTCGGAAGTTGATGGTGGGAACCTTGAGAAAAACCAGAGAAAGCCCTGACAGGAAGAGAGGAGAGAGGGTGATGCCAACAACACTAAGAAGGTAGAACAGGTTTAAGATTAGGTAATCAGTTGACTAAAGGGACAAGGTTGAGAAAAGACTCCGGGATTATTTTTAGTTTCTTTTTTAATTTATAATATATTTTTATTGATTTCAGAGAGGAAGGGAGAGGGAGAGAGAGATAGAATCATCAATGATGAGAGAGAATCATTGATTGGCTGCCTCCTGCACATCCCCCACTGGGGATGGAGTCCGCAACCCGGGCACATCCAGACATGTGCCCTTGAATGGAATCAAACCCGGGACCCTTCAGTCTGTAGGCCGAGGCTCTATCCACTGAGCCAATCCAACTAGGGCTATTTTCAGGTTTCTGAGCAACCTATAGTGATGGTTGTGCTATTAATCAAGAGAGAAAAACCAGGAGATGTTCATTTGGGGATGGGAGAGACAAAATGAGGAGTTTAATTGGGCAGCTGCTGGGATTGAGGTGTCTATACACACCAGTGATGATATCGCTCAGCAGCTGTTACACATGCCTGCAAGTCACAGAGATGTGGACTGAAGAAACACTGGAACTCTGTGCTTCTTTTAACACTGTGTAGATAGAGTGTAAAAAAAAAGAGAGAGAGAGAGCCACAGTTGGAACCCTAGGAGGCGACAAAACATAGTGAGTAAGCTAGGCAAGAGAATACAAAGGCTGCAAAGGATACCGAGAAGGAGCAACCAGAGCTTAGAAAAATACCAGGAAGGAATGGAGTCGAAGAAACAAGAGAGGGGAGTATTTCAAGAAAAGGAAGTGATTAGCAAGACCCGGTGCAGCAGAGGCTAAGAAAAACAAGACCTGAAAAATATTCACAACATTTAGGGACCAAAAGGTCAGGAAGGACTTGGTAAAAGCTGTTTTGGGAAAGTGAAGGGAGAAGAAGACACTCTGTCCAAGACTGATGAGCCACGGGAGCTTAGGCAGAGGTAGTAATCAACAGTCTCCTTTTTCCAGAAGCTTAGCTATTTAGAATAGTGAGACCAGGTAGTGGCCCAAGTCTAGATATGTGTTGACCTACCCAATAATGAAGCATGAATATAATTTTCAATTATTTGTGATAATTAGGGGAAGGACATAATAACAGGCAGTCCAAAAGTGTAAAACAACAGAAATAACGTATCAGTCACACAGATCTTCCACAGGCCTACCTACCATTTTTTAAAGCTTGCCCTACAATCAATGTCCATGAAATCAAGAAAGGGGAAACAAAGAATTCTGGGAGTTAATGGGTTGAACCATAAAACTGAGTCAAAAGCAAGATAGAGAAGTCTCCATCTTTCATGGATAATAGTTGACTATATATGCTGAATGATAGACACATAGGCATCAGACAGCATGTGGCCCCAAATATTCAAATAGCATCAGTGTAGTCTCCCTGTTATTTTATTTAATTTTCTGTCAAATTTTTACAAAGACAGAAAAAGATCTTATATGGAAAAAAATGCGGGTGAATTTATCTTCTGTATTTCCAAGTGCAGTCTATAGCCTTCTATTGGGTGCTGGGCATCACAGAGGCATAGTTTTTGTGCACTGTATGGGTCAAAGAACTTGGCCTACCAAGGTCTATGGTTTAACAAATCCAGGCTGGTTGGCCAAGGAATTCTTAGTGAGAGAGGGAAATGAGTCTGGTAAGATTGTAATTAACTAATACTAATTAATTCATTACTAGGCTCAGGCTTTTCCACGTATTTGCTTTTATTAGGTACTTTCACTTATTTATTTTCTTTACCCCAATGACTTAAAATAGCTGAATGGTATTTTATTGAGGGTAGGTCAGCAATACCATGCTGCTCTTATGTGAATATGTTTTAATGAATAGAGAAGTCAGCCTTTGGGGCTCACGTCAATGTCTGGGAAATGAGCTATGCCTTACAGAGGAAAAGAAGGCCTTGGTATCAAATATTCATGTCTGTAATTTCAATCTTTAATTTTATAGTCATGATTTATTTAGTCTATACTTTTTTTAAACCTCTCAAAGCCATAAGTGAGTCCTAAGTATTGTTAGAACAATACTTATTATGTTATGATTATGCTATTTAGCTAGGACAGAATGATATATGGCAAGTCAGTTGGAGAGGAATCGTTTATGAATTCATTTATCCTTGGAAGTTCTGCTTGTGAGGCACATTGGATCAAGGCTATCCTTGAGCTGAGAATCGGTGTTCTTTTTGAGATGGATTCATAATTCAGCCCTGTGAACAAAACTTGGCAAGGGTCCCCGTTTCTGGGCTTGCCCCAGAATCACCCAGGTTTGGCCTGGCCTAGACCGCCCATCTCTTTGCAGATGCATATCACAGAGCTCACACACAGCCAGACCATTTTTGAAAGACACACAGTAAAGGGCCCTTCATCCACAGAGGTAGCTCCTTTTTATCTTTCCAAAAGCAAAGTCAGCTCTTATGGGGTAAATAAAGCTGAAAAAAAGAGACAGAAAAATGTAGTGAGGTTGTTGTTTCTTAAAAAACGTAAATGAGCCCTGACCGGTTTGGCTCAGTGGATGGAGTGTCGGCCTGAGGACCAAAGGGTCCCAGGTTCAACTCCGGTCAAGGGCATGTACCTTGGTTGCGGACACATCCCCAGTAGGGGGTGTGCAGGAGGCAGTTGATCGATGTTTCTAACTCTCTATCCCTCTCCCTTCCTCTCTGTAAAAAATCAATAAAATATATTAAATAAATAAATAAATTATAACTCAATTATTAAACATTTAAAAACACGTAAATGACGAAAGCCTTTTTTTCTTTTCTTTCCTAGGTTCATTTGGCTGCTGATGTTACATTCTTGCAAGACAGACTAAAAGGCGACAGTGTGACAGAAATAGGAATAACATTCCTGAAAAAGCTAGATGAGAAAAAATACAGACGGAAAAAATGAAGAATAGCATGCAAAATGTCACAGGCTGATTAGTGGAGGAGCTAATATTAGCTAAACACAGACAGCCATTGAAATTTTGAATTGCTTAATAGAATGGGCTTTAAGAGCATTATAAATTAGCCCGAAATTTGAAATGCAGTACACTAGGATATAAAGCTGTTGTTTTTTTCTTTTGCTTTTAAACCACACATTTTCAATCTCATGTCAAAGTTTCATATACAAATAGCTCCTTATAAGATAGCAAGCCTGAATTGCACATATTACTCAGTCCAGTCTATTCGTTTCATTATTTATGGTAACAGAAAAAAAAATACCTAGACAGCTGGTATATTTATCTCTTCTCATTGGAAAAAAATGAATGAAATGATAAAACATAGAGTCCACTATATATAGTTTCTAGATACTGTACATTGTATTCTCTATAGAAACAGTTCTATTTGTAGCAATCTTTCATATTTTTGAAAAATGATGGATGTGATTTTCTCATATATGGGCTTGGTTTATAGCTTAAGCTTCCTGAAACTACTCTTAATTTGTAATCAACAAAGCAAACCTATTTATTTGAATGCTAATTCTGAAACACTTAAAAATAGCATTTAATTATAATTCACTTAATATATTTAATTTTTAGGTAGCTGGCATTAACCAAATTCTTTCCATTTCTTGTGAAATATTACTGATGGCAAGGCCAGGAAATCACTAAAATGAGAGGTAAATAATGTTCTTCGAGAATACTTTCAAAGCTCATTCAGTTAGAATTTTTACTATCATTTTTATCCTCTAAAAACATGACGAAGTATATTTTATCTGTGACCAGTACATATTAAAAATTCAAAATGTACTGGATTAAATAAGCAATAATCTTCACCAGACCTCAGCATGGAAGGGCGACCTATAGGGCAGTCCAGAATCTACTGGATTCTGCAGAGAAGTCAAATTAAAAGTAAAAGTTACAGCTAGTGTGGCACCATCAGTTAAAACTGCTGTAAGTGATATAGTACTGACAGACCTCACCTGGAACTCAGGGGGCTGGAGAGAAGGGCTAGTTCTCTTTCTAGTGGCTTCAGCTAATGCTGACTAGTGGCTCATTTTCGGTAATGTATATAATCTCTCTCTCTCTCTCTCTCTCTCTCTCTCTCTCTCTCTCTTTGTAAAATGAGAGGCTAGGATATGATAAATATCTAAAATATATTAATGAATAAATGACATCAATAACCACTGAAATTCCACTTTTTTGGATTTTAGAAGACTGTGGGGTTCATGTTGACCAACGTCACCCCAATCCATTTAATAAATACATATTTTTTTAAAAAAGAAGACTATGGGGAAATTGTTCCTCACCTACCTGGCTGTCTCTTCCAAAGAACAATGTAGATAGGTATTAAGGGTCAAATAGGGTCACTGGGGCAGCTGTCCCATCAACGGAAGGCCCTTCAAACCAGCTCCACAGAAGACCAGGAGTAGAATCGGGAACCTTGATCAATGCAGAGATTTTTGCTATCTTGGAAAAGGCAAAGGGAAAGGACGGTTTGGGGCAGAGAGACAGTTTAGTTCTTTCAAGTGACATCACCAGATAGTTGCCAAGCGGTTCACTGAGGAGGCCTGACTATCAAAGTTGCCAGGAATCAGAAATTCTTCCCTCAGCAGCTTCTTTCTCATATATTGGCTTGGTTCATAACTTACTGTCTTCTCAAATCCCTCCGGCTCATCTATCAGTTATCAGGAGCCTGGATCTCTTCAGCAATTGGAATGGACTAGTATGAATAACTGGAAAGTTCCCTATCTCCCTGTTTATGACAGACCAAGAATATTCCTGCAACCCCTTTACTTCCTTCTTTATTCCCTCTTCCATTTTTTAAACATTCAATTATGCTTCATGCAATGGATATTTGTTGGCTGCCTGTATCTTTCTGCCTTCTGAGAGAATGACAGTTTTCTGCTCAGGTGCCCACCATTTTATTAAGCAGCCCATCCACCTCAGGGGAGGTCATCACCCGGGCACAGTGGCTCATGCCCAGTTTAAAACCACCCTCTTCACAGCCAGGGAGGACAGGGCATTCCCCAGACCACAGTCATTGCTCTGCAGAGGGGGGACATGGATGACTGGCCTGAGAGAAAGGCCTGCCTGTTACAGGAGCCGACAACTGTACTGTAGTCTAAGAGAGCAGAGCTGGGTTTCTGTTATACTAATGCGACCACGTTCATTGCGTTATAAATATGTGATGGTTAATTCGCAACACATTTGAGACCATCACGGAGAACTGTTCATTATTACAGCTTTACATAGCTGAATGCTCAACAAAATAGAATTTGGGTTTACAATAGCTCCTCTCCTCACAAGGAGGAAAGGATTACAGAAGGGGGAAAATAGGAAGTTGCCGTTATAGTTTACATCTACCCAGCATGCAAGTCCCAGAAAAGGGAGATTCCGCAGGGAGAAGGCATTTTATATCAGTGCAGTGGGAGCTCTTTAAAAACACACAAAAAGAACCTCATAGATTTCAGGTCCTTGCTTCAACTGTATCCAACGGAAACCTAAATTACATTAGGAGTCACTTGAGGATTCCAAAGTCAGAACAATCCTCTGATTCCTGGAGCCTCCCAGTGGCCTAAATCTTTCACGACAGCAGACTGCATCTGGTGACTTGCTATTTCAGTGTGGTGTGTGAATCACTAGACTTAATGACTTAAAAGAGGAAATTCTAATTCCCAATGGTCTATACAGGCCAAACAATATAAGAGCCTGGAAATGCTGCTTTCTCAGCTTTGAATTCAATTAAGATTTTTATCAGGTACTAGGCACATTAATTATGTGGCATGTCACTTAATTTTTCACAGCAACCTGTGAAGCCTTAGGTAACAAAGAAAGCGGATTCGCAAACTACAAAGAAGCTAAATTTGCCAGTGACTTAAGTGCATGATGATGAGGGGCTGCTGAGTAAAGGGAGCTGGGTGTCCAGCTTGGGAGGCTGAGTGAGGGCCCACAGGAGGCAGAGCCAGTGTAAGAAAGAAGCAAATAAGACTGGAATATTTTGAGTTTGAGGTGCCTTTGAAACATCTAAACAGCCCCAGGCCCTCAGAAGAGAGGTCATCAGTGTATGGATAATAGTAAAGGCAATAGGTGTAGATGGCAACATCTGGGGAGAGCGTGGACTTGAGAAAATAAAAGGAGCGAAAAGAGAATCTGGGGGTGGGGGAACCACCATTCAAAAGGCAGCAAAGAAAGAAGAGCACAAATGAGGCCAAACTTTCCGTCAGGGATGTACATAGAGAAACTGGTAACACTGAAGCCAGGAGAGTTTCAAGGAGAATGCAGTGGCTAGGTTATTAGATGACACAGAAAAGCCACGAGAGGAATGTGGCTTAATTTGATGAGGAGAAGGTCTTTGCCTCAGAGCAATTTCAGGGCAAGATGGAGGCCGTTGCCATGTAGCAGGGTAGTAAGAAGCTGGGAAAATCCCTGGGCAAGTGGAATGAGGAAACACAAGAAAATTAAGCAAGGCCAAACAATTTGCAGCCAGCTCGTGACTTGTAACGCCTTATCTTCCCCAACCAAAGACACTTGATGGCAAACTGTTAATATCTCTCCTCTCTAAGCAGAGAATCCATAGCTTAAATCACCCTGCCCTGGGAAAATAGAGAACAAAGACCCAATTAATGTCACTTGTGCCAGCTAATCCCAAGGACAGATGAAGTTGTGGGGAAAAAATAACAAAAACCCCACTTTAAGCCAGACAGACCTAAGGTAAAAGTGAAATAGTAGAACAGAACAAAGAATAACCGAAAACTTCCCTATACATTTATTTTGATGCATCAGCATATTAAAAATGTACCTGGAAAGCTGATGACTATTCTACTGAAGCCCTCCCCTAAGATTCTTGCCTGCAGGGGGGAAAAAAAAAAAAAAGGCTAAAAAGTCCTCAGGACAAAGACTCAAAGACTCAAGGCGGGCTCACTCTCAGCGGTTCTCAACCTGTGGGTCGCGACCCCTCTGGGGGTCGAACGACCCTTTCACAGGGGTCGCCTAAGACCATCGGAAAACACATATATAATTACATACTGTTTTTGTGATTAATCACTATGCTTTAATTGTGTTCAATTTGTAACAATGAAATTGGGGGTCACCACAACATGAGGAACTGTATTAAAGGGTCGCAGCATTAGGAAGGTTGGGAACCACTGCTCTAGAGCATGCCCATATCCCTTCCTGGTCGTGAACCTTTCACTTCTTCCTAAATTCTAAGGGTCCCCAGGAGATTCTAAATTCTAAGGGTCCCCAGTCAGAGGAGCAGTGGCCAGCAGCAGCTTGACCTGGGCTCAGCCCCGATCCTATCTCCAAGGCCCCCTTTTTCTCTGTCTTCCCAGTGAGCTAAAGCAGCCTCGCCCAGGCTCACTTCTATCACTGTGGCCTTCACTCCCCAGTGAGCTAACAGCAGCCCCGCCTTGGCACATTCTTTCCTATAACATTTGTAGGGAGCCAAAGAGAGCACCGCCTAGCTCCCCCGTGTTGTTTCTACTCCCCTAATTTCTTCCTTTGTGTAGCTGTCCCCAACATTAATAAACACACCCTCAAAGCCATCTGGACTCGTATTGTGAAATCTTTCCTACAGGAAGTCAAAACCCACACACCACAGGCCGGCTTAAGGCAGACCTGCTCGGGCAGGTCCGTGTCCAATAACAGCCTATCTGTGGTGGATTGAAGCCAACAGGAGGTGAGATACTGTGTATAGAAGATTCTTGGAACTTGACTAAAAATGGACACAGACATAGGATCCTCAGCCCAAAGTTAGACTGCCTCCTCTTTTTACTTTTAAAGAATGCAGGCATTTGAAAATATAGGAGAGAGGGAATGACTGATGAAGCAAAGTCTTGAGGAGGTGGAAGAGGACAGGATCCAGATAATAAGAGAATGATTTGGCCTTGAACTGCATCAAGACTTCCCCTCCCCCTAAGAAAAGACTGATGAAGGTGAGCATGGTCATCACTGGGGATGGGATTGAAGGTGTTAGGGAAGACATTGTCAAGCTCATGACTGATGGCTCAGTCTTCTCTGTAAAGCAGGATTCAAGGTGTATGTCAAGAGGGGGTGGGCAAAGGCCTGATGCGATCCTTCTGCTATAGGCCACTGCTCATACTCTCAGCCAGCACCACAGAAGTAGAAAACACCCCAGCCTTCAGGTGGAACAATCCTACACAGGCCTAGGGAGAAAATACAGATCACCTTTACTTCCCCTGTGTGCAAACAAACCAACACAAGGTATGGGGACGGGGGCATGTAATGACATCCTGACTGGGTGTGCTTACCTGAGACCACATGGATCATAAGCAGGACTTCCTGTGTCTCCCAAGGAGATTGGGAGATTTGGTTGTGGGCTGTCTCGGAGAGCTCTTCCATGTAGGGAGTAGATTTGTGACTACAAAGTTGCCCCAGGTACTCCTGCATCCTGAAACTGCTCCTGGGATACAGATAAAAATGACCACTAAATCACAAGCCCTGGCCAGGTAGCTCGGTTGGTTAAAATATCATCCCCTATACACTGAGGAAAATCACAGAAAGCCACACAACCAGACTGCCAAGACTTGTAAGGGGATTTCCTCCAAAAAGTGAAAGAAATGGCATGGCTCCCCTTGGGGAAGGCTTCTGCAAGGGTTTTCAGGGAATCCTGTAAAAGCTGATGAATGCCGCTATTGAAAACACACCCCAGGAAAAGCAGCACAAAAGCTGCAGCCAATATGTAAAAGTATCCACAGACATAATAATCATTTCTGTAGAGACACTTAAAAAAACGACAGAAAGAAGAAAATTCCTGCCCCACTGTTAGCAGTTCCTAAAACCTGTAACCTGGGAGTATCTTTTGGCTGCCTAGGACATTTCATACAGACTGGAAGAGATCCAGGTCTAAACAATGTACCCTTCAACCCTCTTGAGAGGTGAAAAATTGCCCTTTCACACTTTTCTGAACACCTGCTGGGTGGAGTCCCTCATAAAGATGTCAAATCAAAATGAATGAATGAGGGGGAAAGAGCCCCAAAACTAGAGCTCGAGTTTAGACAGCTCAAGGGGCAACTCTTTGCCAAGAATTCAACTTCTCCTCCAGGCCCAATGGTTGATTAACATGATATTTCTATGCATGAGCCGGCCAGCTGTCTCTTGGCAAAGATTTGTACTCTATAAAGTTAAATGTAGTTGAACTAATTCTCAATGATATACCTCTTTTAGAGGTAGAAATATTTATGGTGAATTTGGCTTGGAGGCAGGGAGACAGACCATGCAATAACTCAGAAAGTTCTTTCCAGTTCTGGGATGACAGACTTTATAGAAAAGCTATAAAGATAAAAGTTTAGGACCAATATTGGCCTTGGAGATTATCTAAAGTATCCTACTTTTAAATTAATGAAGTAACTGAGAATGGAAAGGTTGATAATGGTGTCATGAGGAAGACCCAGGAAAGAGTAAATTGAATAAATCATTATTAGTCTATGGAATTACTTATTCTTATAGAGACATAGGCATGCTCTAGTACCCACCACCTCCTCAGGGACCTTACTTCATCACTTACCCCTCTTCCCTTTCACTTACCTCCTTCTCATGAGCCTAAAAGTATAAGTAAGTCTCTACCATCCTAGAAAAAAATACATTCTCTTGACACTACTTCCCTAACTGGCCACCAATGCATCCCTCATCCTTTCACTGGCAAACTTGAAGAAAACATGATACAGCAGATAAAATGTTCTATGAACTGAACGCCCCCCATCCCAAATTTCAGATGTTACTGGTAAAACCCCAAGCCCCCAGTGTGATATTATTTGGAGATGAAACCACTGGGGGATAATTAGGGTTAGATTAGGTCATGAGGGCGAGACCCTCGAATGGGATTAATGTTCTAGAAGAGAGATACAGATCTTTCTCTCCCTGCCCGATGAGGATACAAAGGGCAGTAATCTGCAAACCAGGCAAAAAATCTGCTAGCAGCTGGATTTTGGACTTTCCAGCCTCAAGTGTGAGGAATAAATTGTTTAAGCCACCACGTCTATGGAATTTCAAACTGACTAAGACAGAGTGCCCGCTTTGAAATGAGACAATCCTGTTAAAATGCTTACTCAATAGTTCTCTATCCTGATTCCTCTCCTGTATTTCAGTTGGCTATTAATTCTAAATCTCCTTCATTTTCTCCCGTGGTTGGTACTTTTCTCAAAGTAGACATTGCACCTGGATAGTGTGACCCTTGCACAGAAAACCTCTCCTCTCCACCTTCTTCACTTACCTGCTCCTATTCCTACTGGTCACTCCACCTCGATGTCCCAGAAGCACACATCTGGTGTGTCCAAAATTCAGCTCATTATTTTCTCTCACCCCCTAAATCTCATTTCCTTCAACATCTCATTTCCTAGTTACTGACCCTGTTGTAAAAACTAAAAGCCTCATATTCATTTTTTACTCCTTCCCCCTTCTTACTACTTGCATCTAATTTGTCTCTAAGTTCTTTTAATTCTACATCCTAAATTCCTCTTCATCTTTTTTCCCCCTCAGTCAGGGGCTCAGATGCTTTCTAACCGGTTTACCTCTAGCTTCAACTTCCATTTCACGCTCCACACCAGAATCAAGTGGTCTCTAGGAAATGCAATCAGATAGTGGTACAGCTACACAACTGTTTTTCTGTCTACAGAAAATAGCTTCTAGAACATACCATACTCCTGGTCCATCAAGTGAAGTCCAATTCATCAACCTTCTATAAGATACAGGGTCTGGCTGCTGTCCAATAATGCACAGTAGAGGACTGATTGAATAAACTATAGCATATCCACATAATGGAGTATATACTGCTATAAAAAAAAGAAATAAGTAACATCTTATTTATTGTACAGCATGATGACCTCTAGAATATATTAAGTAAAAAAGGAAGGTAGAGAAAAATGTGGATAGAAAGATAGGTTACAAACCAATATACATATGTATTTCTTTTGTTATATATTTTTATTGATTTCAGAGAGGAAGGGAGAGGAAGAAACATCGATGATGAGAGCAAATCATTGATCAGCAGCCTCCTGCACGCCCTGTACTGGGGATCGAGCCTGCAACCCTGGTATTTGCCCTTGACCAGAATGGAACCCAGGACCCTTCAGTCTGCAGGCTGATGCTCTACCCACTGAGCCAAACCAGCTAGGGCTACATATGTATTTTTTTAAATGGAAGGCTTAAGTAAAAATATTTTTTTAAAGGTTACCAATTTGAGGGAGAGAACAATGTGGAAGCAACAAGGGTAAAAGCTAGACTTTTCAAAATGCATCTTGGTTGAATGATTTAACTTTGTAACCAATGCAATCGCTTTACACAATAATTAAGCATTTTAAGTTAAAAACAATTATTCACAGATGAAAGCAAAATTAAATAAATAAATCTAACTGTGTATTTAGTTAGTGGCATAAAATATAGAGACGAACTAATTTAACTTATTTTAAATACAGTAATTTGATTCTACAACTTTAGAGGGATATACCTTAAGGATAAAAAGGAACACCCAAGAATACAAAATTAAAAAATCTGAAACTCCTCTCAGTAATCAAATTGTTTATGGTAGTATTAGTATCATTATTTTGGATGTGTATTGTGGTGTAAAGAAAAGTAGTAATCAAGCTACTACTATTAAGATCTGGGATTTTCGGTATAAGAAAAAGGAAAATAATAGGTCTGTTCAATAATGTTAAATTTAATTTTTAAAAACCTGTATCCCAGATTTGAATTGAAAACTATCAGTATAAATTTATTTATTTTATATACATACTAGAGGCCCGGAGCACAAAAATTTGTGCACTCGGGGGGGAGGCGGGGTACCTCAGCCCGGCCTGTGCCCTCTCGCAGTCTGGGACCCCTCGGGAGATAACGACCTGCTGGCTTAGGCCTGCTCCCGGGTGGCAGAGGGCAGGCCTAATCCCTAGGTGTAGCCCCTGGTCGGGCTCAGAGCAGGGCCAACTGGGGAGTTGGGGCGCCACCTCTGTCATGCACAGAGCAGGGCGGATTGGGAGGTTGCAATGCCACCCTCAGTCACGCTCAGGGTAGGGCCGATTGGGGGGTTGGGGCACCGCCCCCTGTCACACTCAAGGCAGGGTCAATGGGGAGGTTGCAGCGCCACCCCCTGTCACGCACAGAGCAGGGCCAATCAGGGGGTTGGGGTGCTGCCCCCTGTCACGCACAGAGCAGGGCCCATCAGGGGGTTGGGGAGCTCCCCCCTGTCACTCACAGAGCAGGGCCCATCAGGGGTTTGAGGAGCTCCCCCCTGTCACTCACAGAGTAGGGCCGATAGGGGAGTTGGGGCACCGTCTCCTGTCACACACAGAGCAGGGCCCATCAGGGGGTTGGGGCGCCGCCCTCTATCACCCACAGAGCAGGGCCTATCAGGGGGTTGGGGCGCCTTCCCCTGTCAGGAACAGAGCAGGGCCGATAGGGAGGTTGTGGTCCCGCCCCCTGTCACACACAGAGCAGCAGGGCGATCAGGGGGTTTGGGCGCTGCCCCCTGTCACGCTGATCCTGGTGCCGGGAGGCCTCCCGGTGCTGGGAGGCATATTACCTTTTTACTATATAGAATAGAGGCCTGGTGCATGGGTGGGGGCTGGCTGGTTTGCCCTGAAGGGTGTCCTGGATCAGGGTGGGGTATCCCCACTGGGGTGCCTGGTCAGTCTGGGTGAGGGGCTGAGGGCTGTTTTCAGGCTGGCGGGTGACTGAAGCTCCCAACTGCTCCTTTTTTTCTTTTTTCTTTTTTATTCTGGGCCAGCTTTAGCTCTGGCTCCAGCTCTGAGGCCTCTGCTGCTGAAAGAAGGTATCTGGTTTGTTTAGGTTCTATAATCAAAACTCTGTATCAACTCCAGCTCTGAGATCCCAGCCGGCTAAAAGCTGGTTTCTGGGGTTTTGTTTAGCTTCTACATTTGTTACAATGTTTCTTAAACTGCAGGCTCAGAGGCCGGCAAGGCAGGCGGGGAACGTTGGAGTCCTCCGTCACTGAAGCAAGCAAGCCTCATGCTAGTTTCAAGCTGCCTGGCTGCCGGCCACCATCTTGGCTGGCAGTTAATTTGCATATCTCGCTGATTAGCCAATGGGAAGGGTAGTGGTTGTACGCCAATTACCATGTTTCTCTTTTATTAGATAGGATAAAATATGCCATACCAAAAGCATAGGCAACAAAAGAAAAAATAGATAAATTAAAAACTTTAAGTTTTTAATCAAAATTAAAAACTTAAGTGCACCAAAGGACAAAATTTTGTGCAAAGGCAATTCATGGACTAGGAGAAAATATTTTCAAATCATATATCTGATAATGGGTTACTATTCAGAATATAAATAAAGAATATACAAATGGCTAATGAGTACATGAGAAGATGCTTGACATCACTGATTATTAGGGAAATGCAAATAAAAACCACAATGAGATACCACCTTCCACCCATTACTTAAAAAAAAAAGAGAAAAGAATAAGTATTGGCAAAGATGTAGAGAAATTGGAACCCTTGTGCATTGTTGGTGGGAATGTAAAATGGCACAGTGTCATTTCCACTATAGTGTAAAGAGTATAGAGGTTCCTAAAAAATTAAAAATAGAACTATCATATTATCCAGTAATTCCACTTCTGTATATATAACCAAAAGAATCAAGAGCAGGATCTCATGTTTATAGGAGCATTATTCACAATAGAAATAACCCAAGTGTTCATCAGAGGATGGATGGATAAACAAAATGTTGTGTATACCTATAATGGAATATTAATTCAGCCTTAAAAAGGAAGGAAATTCTATCATATACTATATCATAGATAAATCTTGAAGACTTTATACTAAACTTAATAAGCCAGTCACAAAAAGGCAAATACTGTATACTTCCATTTACATGAGGTACCTAGAGTAGTCAAGGACATACAGACAGAAAGTAGAATGGTGGTTGTCAGGGACTTAGGAGAGAGGGGAATAGGAGTCATTGTTTAATGGGTATAGCGTTGCAAATTTGCAAGATAAAGAGAGTTCTGGAGATGGAGGGTGGTGATGGTTGTACAAAAATGTGAAGTTCTTCATACTTCTGATTTGTACTCATAAGTGGCTAAGTGGTACATTTTATGTATTGTGTACTTTACCACAATTTAAATTTTTGAAAAATTTTGAATCTAATGACTACAAAAAAAGAATTAGTTTTCAAAGACATTTAAAAGACATTGATTTTATGGTATGTGGAGCTTATTTGATTACCAATTTAAGTAAATCATACCTTTATGAGGTATGTGGGGACTTAAGTGATAACTGTATTTTTATGTTAAAAATTGTTATTTCTCAGGTGTGATGATTCCACTGTGGTTTTTTGTTAGTTTGTTTTGTTACTTTAATTATGAATTTATTGGAAGGTACAGAACTTTCTCATATACCCCTGCATCCATCCATTCATAGCCTCACCCATTAGTAACATCCCCACCAGAGTGGTACATTTGTTACAATTGATAAACCTACATTGACATAGCATAATCACCCAGAGTCCATAGTTTGTTTACATTATGGTTCACTCTTGGTGTTGTACATTCTGTTTTTTTAAAGTATTTTTTCCTTTGAGATATATGCTTATATATTTACAGATGAAATTATACTTAGATGTGCCTCAAAATAATCTGGGAATGATGGAAGTATATTGGAGCATAGATAAGATTGATAATGAGTTGATAATTGTTGAAACTGACTTATGAGTACAGAAGACTTGATCATATTATTTTCTCTACTTTTGTTTATTCTTTTTAAAAAATATTTTTTTATTGATTTCAGAGAGGAAGGGAGAGGGAGAGAAAGATAGAAACACCAATGATGAGAGAGAATAATCGATCAGCTGCCTCCTGCATGCCTCCCACTCGGATTCGAGCCTCCAACCTGGGTATATGCCCTGACCAGGAATCGAACCATGACCTCTTGGCCCATAGGTTGACATTCAACCACTGAGCCATGCCAGCCAGGTTACTTTTGTTTATTCTTGAAACTTCCCACAATAAACACTTTTTTTAAATGTTAACAATTGTTAAATCTATGTCTATAGTGCTTCATCATACTATTTTATTTTTCTCTATGTTTATATAATTTTCATAATATCAAGTAAAACATTTCCTTCACCACGATAATCTATTGATATCTGAGGGTATCACCAGTTTCTTTACTATCTCTTTATTGTCTACAGGGCAAAGTGTATGTGCCCTATGATGACAAACAAAGCCCTCTCCAGTCCTTGCATTCAGGGCAATGTTGATATAGTTTGATTCCTCAATACACAATGCTGCTGTGCCCTGTTCCTTCTTTCATGCTGTTCCTTCTTCCTGTAATGCTCTTCCCCTGCTTGTATACCTGGTAAACCATTCATTTTCCAAAAACCTCTTCTGGGTTTGTGTTCTCTAAAACCTTCTCTTCCCGCCTCTCTCCCACTCCTTAGCCAATTTATATCTTGCCTCATTTCATAAATATCTGAGGCAGCTCCTAGGCAAATTACCACTAGCCTATTTCTCTGACATGTATACACACTAACCTTTATACAAATCCCATTGCATTAGGATCATTTGGTCACAGGTCTGCAACCCACCACCACACACTAGCCAGTGATGACGAACTTATGGCACGCGTGTCAGAGGTGACACGCGAACTCATTTTTTTGGTTGATTTTTCTTTGTTAAATGGCATTTAAATATATAAAATAAATATAAAAAATATAAATCTTTGTTTTACTATGGTTGCAAATATCAAAAAATTTCTATATGTGACACGGCACCAGAGTTAAGTTAGGGTTTTTCAAAATGCTGACACGCCGAGCTCAAAAGGTTCGCCATTACTGCACGAGACTATGTAATGAATGCTTGATAAATATTTATTAAGTCAAGCTGGTCTCCATTTATTACCTTTTCTTGAGTGACATTGTAAAAAGAAGGAAAAGCTAAGATGAGGAAAGTCTATTCAATAACTAGAATATTGTTTTTCATATTTTAAATCAATAGCAAAAACAGAAGTCACCAGAACTGATTGAAGTTGTCACTAGAGATTTTGCTCCATCTCAGAACACAAAAAGAGTCTTCTCAAAGAGCAGATTATTGTATCTCCAGTCAGAGGATTGTTTTGAATAAATTCAGAAACACTGGAAGATCTTAAGCGGAAGTTAATGTCATGTAGATAGTCCACATTTGGGGGACCCCTGGAAGAGAATTTGGCATTGCAAAATATGTAAAGCACCAATTAGTAACATTGGTAACATTTACAGATTCTCTCCATACATTTTAGTGATTATTTTAGGAATTATCTTGTTTCTCTTTTCCTTTTCCTTATTCATGCAAATAGTTTAGAGTCAAATAACACTGTAAATCGCCTGCCTAACTCCCCTCCTTGACTTCTCCACTCCTGCCTTTTACCCTTTTCTGTTTCACACCAGCATCTCCTTTCTAGTCTTCTAACCATTTTTATTTTATTCTGGGCATTTCTGGCATTACCATAGCTGATAAGCTTATATAGCTCTTTCTTGATTTTTCACTTGAGGCATGATTTTTTAAATATTCCCGTAAGAAACGTGAAACTTTCTCACACACAAACTCTGTTTTAACCACACACATAAGCAAACTTCCTGATTCTCATTTTTCCTAGGAGAGTGTAATTGAGGTTAGATCAATAGTCAGTGGTTACACTACGATGACTGTATAAACACTGCGGACTACATGTCCCATACGAAGAGTAGATTTCCTTTCCTTCACAACTTTTGATTTTCTCTAGAGTTAAAAATAGAAAGTTTTTTGCATTTTCATAGCTTTCTCTATTCTTATCACTGATTCCCACATTTTTCTTCCACTTGTATAAATAAATCTCCTCTCCATATCTTCAAACATATTAAGTTTTCTATCAATTTATTTTCTTTTTAAAAATATTTTTATTGATTTCAGAGAGGAAGGGAGAGAGAGAAAGAGAGAGAGAGAGATAAAAACATCAATGATGTGCATGCACCACACCGGGGGTTGAGCCTGCAACCCAGGCATGTGCCCTAACCAGAAATTGAGCCATGACCTTCTGGTTCATCGGTGATCACTCAACCACGAAGCCGGTTTGGCTCAATTTATCTTCTTAAAAAAAGTCTCTCCCAAGCCTTCTGATGTTGTCTTGTTGCTTAACTATTACAGTGAGAAAAAGAAAAGCTGACTCAAAATGTAAAATAAGATTTTGATATTGCCATGAACTGTAATGCAGGAAGGAAGAGGACACTCGCCAGCAAGTGGTTGGGTATATACAAATCTTGGTTCCTTCATCCATCAAAATTATAGTTCTCTTTGCCCACGAGTACAATGTAAAACTCTCTCCAAAAATTGTCTCATGGCTAGTAGGGGAGGAGGAGCCTGTGACACTCAGGTAGGGAAAATAAGATGTAATGCCACTCAGCATCAGAAGGGAGGATGGACCTTATAGTTATGAATTAGCATATTTCAACAGCTATATGTTAGTTACCTTTTGCTATGCAACAAACCACCCCTTAATATAGTGGCCCATCACAACAGTTTATTATCTCACATTTTCTGTAGGTCAAAAACTTAGGAACAGCTAAGCTGGGTGTTTCTGGTTCAGGGTTTCTCTCAAGGCTGCAATCAAGATGTCAGTAGAGTCTGCATCCATCTGAAGACTTGAGGAGAGCTGGAAGATGTAATTCCAAGCCCAGCCCTCACACAGCTGTCGGCAGGAGGTGTCAGATTCTCACCACAGGGGCCTCTCCAGTGGCTGCTTAATCAGCCTCACAACCTGGCAGTTGGGTGAGAGAGAGAGATACATAGAGAGAGAGAGAGAGAGAGAGAGAGAGAGAGAGAGAGAGAGAGAAGGCTGCTACACCTCTTATGACCTAGGCTCTGAAGACACATATCATCCCTTCTACTTTTTAATCTATTCATTAGAAGTGAATAACTGAGGCCAGCACACAATCAGGGGAGGGAATTAATGTCTGTCTTTTGAAGGAATGCATTTCAAAAAATCGTTGACATGTTTTAAAACCTTCACACACTGTCTAAAAGAGGTTGAATTGTTTTTAATAAGTTTAAATTGTTGAATCTCAAATTGGAGTGGGAATACAGAGAAACTGGAATAAAGGTTTAGATCTAAAAAAATAAAATAGCTACGTGTTACAGCTACAGAGAGGGATTCACTGTACATCTGCAGGGCTAGTTAGGCAGCTGCTAGCTGGGGTAAATGTGCTTATGAAGCTGGAAAGATTGTGAAATTCTGTTGGTATGAACAGTGGCAAGCAGTTTTAAAGTTAAAGAATGTGAACTCGTTAAAGTTAGTCTTTTTAGATTGCATATGAATTGAATAGGAACAGTTGTCTCATCAAGAAAACTTGAGAAGAGCTGGGAGCTAGGAAAGGGGTTAGGAATGTTTTGATTTTTAAGAGGAAAAACATCTGGTTTTTATTTTATGCACTGCCCTCTCTCCATGTGCTTTTACGTATCTTTAAAGATGCTTTCACATGATTATCTGGTCTCCATGAAATAAATTATGGTTTAACAAATCCCCTATGTACCTATCAACTAGCTTAGCCATTGAAATAAGTTGCCCCACAGTTTGACCATGTCTCAGACCTGAGTTTATTCAAGTTGCTATTTGGGGGTAGACTATGTAACTTAAGAAATTTATGAAGTAAGTCAAACAACAGTTGATTTCCATCTGTCTCTGATCATCTGAAGTACTGTTTCCCAAACCGTGTTCTGTTGGCGAGTACTCCATGAAAAACACAAACAACCTTTTGTCTTTTAAATTTTGTTTCTTTACTATATGTGTAAAAAAAAATGTTAAATATATTTATATAATTGTTGTTCTTATACTATAATCTGCCTTTAAGAAATGGAGTGTCGTGCACAAAAGACCAACGTATAACAAGAAATCACCTGATTTTTTAACACATGGTTTTCAAGTCTGGGAATGATTATGTAAATAAAAAAAATGCAGCCTCTTGTTGTTGATTTATTATTTATGGTTAAGTACTTTGTGTATTCAAATTTCAAGAAATATTTGTAATACTTTAATTTTTTTCTTCTTAGTAACACAATAACATTTTTAATCTTTCTGTTTTTATCAACGTGTTTTATCTTATTGTTGCTGTTTTGTGGCATTTGCAAGATAATCCTTTTTAAAACTCTCCATAAGACATAAAATCATATGGGGAAGACAAAACATAGTTTTAATATGATACAAAGAGGTATATGGTCAAGTGCTACAGTGAGTTTGAGAGGCCAAGGGTTCAGAGAAGGAAGATGTTTCTGTGGACTGCTGTAGTTGGGGAATGCGTTGAATAGGACAAGATGTATGATTGAGATAAGCTTAAATGATGAAAAATGTCCTTCTAAGTGACCCCAGAGAGTTCCCTTCACCTCTCATCATGTAAGGACACAACAAGAAACCAGCCATTTATGAACCAGGAAATGGGCCTCACCAGACACAGAAACTACTGGTACCTTAATCTTGGACTTCCAGCCTCTGGAATTGTGAGAAATAAGTTTCTGTTGTTCATAAGCCACCAAAGCAGTAAGTATACTTTGTCTCCAGGGACTGAATTCTATTTATTTATTTACTTATTTATTTGTTTGTTTGTTTAAAGTTTTACATAGGTCTCCTTTTTCCCCAATTGACCTCCCACCCCATCACTCCCACCCCCGAGGGCAAGGCCCCATTGCCCCAGTGTCTGGGTCCATTGGTTATGCTAATATACATGCATACAAGTCCTTCAGTTGATCTCTAACCCCTGCCATTTGTCTCTGGGTCTATTTTTTTTCATCAGTTTATGTTGATCATTATTTCCCACATATGAGTGAGATCATGTGATATTTATCTTTTCCGACTGGCTTATTTCGCTAAGCATAATGCTCTCCAGTTCCATCCATGCTGTTGCAAATGGTAAAAGTTCCTTCTTTTTTATAGTGGCCTAGTATTCCATTGTGTAGATGTACCACAGTTTTTTAATCCACTCATCTGCTGAGGGGAATTAGGCTGTTTCCAAATCTTAGCTATTGTAAATTGGGCTGCTATGAACATAGGGGTGCATAAATCTTTTCTGATTGGTGTTTCTGCTTTCTTGGGATATATTCCTAGAAGTGGGATCACTGGGTCAAATGGGAGTTCCATTTTTAATTTTTTGAGAAAACTCCATACTGTCTTCCACAGTGGCTGCACCAGTCTGCATTCCCACCAGCAGTGCACGAGGGTTCCTTTTTCTCTACTTCCTCGCCAGCATTTGTCATTTGTTGATTTGTTGATGATAGCCATTCTGACAGGTGTGTGATGGTATCTCATTGTTGTTTTGATTTATATCTCTCAGATGATTAGTGACTTTGAGCATGTTTTCATATGTCTCTCGGCCTCCTGTCCTTTGCCCATTTTTTGATTGGATTGTTTATCTTCCTTTTGTTAAGTTGTATGAGTTCTGTGTAAATTTTGGAGATTAAACCCTTATCTGAAATAGCATTGGCAAATATGTTCTCCCATGCAGTGGTCTTTCTTTTTTTTTATATATATATATTTTATTGATTTTTTTACAGAGAGGAAGGGAGAGGGATAGAGAGTTAGAAACATCAATGAGAGAGAAACACTGATCAGCTGCCTCCTGCACACCTCCTACTGGGGATGTGCCCGCAACCAAGGTACATGCCCTTGACTGGAATCGAACCTGGGACCTTTGAGTCCGCAGGCCGACGCTCTATCCACTGAGCCAAACCGGTTAGGGCCAGTGGTCTTTCTTATTGTTTTGTTGATGGTTTCTTTTGCTGTGCTTTTTATTTTGATGTAGTCCCATTTGTTTATTTTTCTCCTTAGTCTCCATTGCCCTAGGAACTGTATTGGTAAAGATGTTGCTATGACATATGTCTGATATTCTGCTGTCTATGGAGTCTTCTAAGATTTTTATGGTTTCCCATCTTACATTTAAGTCCTTTAGCTATTTTGAGTTTATTTTTCTGTATGGTGTAAGTTGGTGATCTAGTTTCATTTTTTTTTTTTTTTTTGCATGTATCTGACCAAATTTCCCAGCACCATTTATTGAAGAGACTGTCTTGACTCCATTGTTTTCTCTTGCCTCCTTTGTCAAATATCAATTGAGCATATTGGCTTGGGTCAATTTCTGGGTTCTCTGTTCTGCTCCATTGGTCTATATGTCTGTTCTTGTGCCAGTACCAGACAGTTTTGAGAACCGTGGCTTGGTAATAGCTTGATATCTGGTATTGTGATCCCTCCAACTTTCTTTTTCTTTCTCAGGATTGCTGTGGCTATTTGGTTTTTTTTTTTTTTTTTTTATTCCAGATGAGTTTTTGGAGGTTTTTTCCTAGGTCTTTGAAATATGCCGTTGGTATTTTAATGGGGATTGCATTGAATCTGTAGATTGCTTTGGGTAGTATGGACATTTTAATGATGTTGATTCTACCAATTCATGAATATGGTATGTTCTTCCATTTGTTTATGTCTTCCTCTATCTCTTTTTCCAATGTCTTGTAGTTTTCCAAGTATAGATCTTTTACCTCCTTAGCTAAATTTATTCCTAGGTATCTTAATTTTTTGGTGCAATGGTAAATGGGATTTTTTTTTTTTTTAGTTTTTCTTTCGGTGAGTTCATTATTGGTGTATAAAAAGGCCATAGATTTCTCAGTGTTAATTTTGTATTCTGCTACATTGCCAAATTAATTTATTAAGTCTAGTGGTTTTTTAATGGAGTCTTTGGGGTTTTCTATGTACAGTATCATGTCATCTGCAAATAAGAACAATTTTATCTCTTCTTTTCAAATTTGGATGCCTTTTATTTCTTCTTCTTGTCTGATCACAATGGCTAGCACTTCCAGTACTATATTGAACAGGAGTGGTGAAAGTGGGCATCCCTATCTTGTTCCTGTTCTTAGGGGAAATGGATTTCGTTTTTGCCCATTGACTATAGGTTTGTCATATAAGGCTTTTATTATGTTGAGGTATAATCCCTCTATTCCCACTTTGCTGAGAGTTTTTATCAAGAAAGGGTGTTGCAGGGACTGAATTCTTAATTGTAACATTATAAAGACTCCCACATATACTAGTTAATATGTTTGGGTGTTTTTTGAATGACTGAAAATTAATGTATTAAGAATTTGATGGTGAACATGAGGTCGTTGGTTAAATGGAGCCCAAAACGTGACAAGAAGAATCACTGAAAAGTGAGCTGCAGGGTTTGAAAAGCAATCTGTGACTATTGATTATATAAATTCACGTCTGACCATTATCAATAATCTTATTAAATTAAGTGATATTCTCCTAGAAAAATGAACTATTAAAAATGTACACAAGATACTATAAGAGAACTCATGTACATATATGCACACATACATACACATTCCCATGTGACTTTAATTTCACAGTAACGTATTCCATTAAGTCTTAGGCCTTATTTCCCCAACTCCAGACCTATAGACATCTATAGTCTAAAAGGGAGCATCACTTTCTCTTTTTTTAAATCAGCATCTTCTTGTATTCTGTTGATTATCCCAGAGTGTCCAATGGTCTGATTCAGTCATTAGATGATTTAGGCATCATAGAGAATGTGTCAGGTGGTTATTCAGTTCACTCAGAGTAAAAACCAAAGTTCTTACAATGGCTCAAAGGCCTTACATGATCTGTTGCCATCCCCTTACGTCTCTGACCTTATGGCCTACTTTTGTCCCTTACCTCACTACTCAAGCCACCCTTTCAAGTCTCTGCTCAAAGATCACATCTCAATGAGGGTAACAGTTCTCCAACCTGTGGCATTTCTATGCCTCTTAGAGTGCTCTCTCTCTTTTATTTTTATAGTGTTCTTTTCCTCCTAAAATACCCAATTGCTTACTTCTTTATAGTGCTTACTGTCTATTATCTCTCTACCTTTAGAACAGTGGTTTCCAACGTGGGGCACACACCCTACAGGGGGGCAATTTGATTTTTAAGGGGGGGCAATTCAAGAATGAGTTATTAACAGTGAATTTTTTGCATTTCTTATGGTGCTAGGGGCCTCATATACAGTATACAAATATATATATATATATATATATATATATATATATATAATGACATATTTATGCATTTCAGTTCTCTATTATATCTTTTGAAACTTTATTTGCTATTTTTTATATCACTTCATATTATTATGTTTTTTAACAATTTGTTAGTGATTTCTTCCTCAGTACTTCAGCTGTCCTTTTGTTCTTTTATTTTTCTCTTTCATGGATGCCATGTTCTTTGGAAGCTTGTTTAGACCAAGTTAATGGCCTTTTAGGCTTCCTCCACTTGAATAGGAGTTCACTTTTTGAATAAGAATTATATGTCACAGTGGCAGGGGGTGGGGCATCGGGATTTTAGAGATGCTTAGGTGGGGCATGGCCATAAAAGGTTGGGAGCCATTGTTTTAGATTATAATCTCCATAAGGTCAGGGCCTTCGCTGTTGGTTCACTGGTGTATCCCAAATACCCAAAATGTGACTGAGACTTAGCAGCTATTCAATAAATATTTGTTCTTTAAGTGAATAAAATAATAATGAACTCTCAGAAATCAACAGGAAAAAGACAACCTAAATATAAAAAATGGGCAAAAGGCTCACATAGACCTTTCATGAAGGAGGATATCCAATGGCTACCAAACGTATAAAAGCTGCCAAAATGGTTAGGGAAATGCCAATTAAAACTACAGTGAGAAATACCATTACATTTTCACCAGAGTCACAAAAAGAAAAATAATAATTGGAACTACCAATTGTCATAGAGATAAGAAGCACTGCTCTCAGAGTAGTGTATGTTGGTACAACTTTTAGGGCAAACTAGAATATGTGCATGCCCTTGTGGTACCATCTATTCCTAGGAACACACCCTAAAGAAACCCTTGCCCATGTATACCAGATACAAATACATGAATGTTCACTCCAGCATTGCACATATGAGCCATAAACTGACAACAGCCCAAATATCCATCGGCAGTTAAATGAATAACTAGATTGTAATAGATAGTATGTTCATGTGGTAGACTATTATATAGCAATTAAAACAAATAAGTTGTTCTAGGCATAATATAGATGAATCTTTCAAACAGAGAAGATAAAATAACTCTTAGAGGATGGTTTCATTGATAAAAATTTCAAAAATAGACAAAACTAAAGATTAATAGTTTAGGAGTACACGTATAGGTGATAAGACCATAAACAAAAGTAAGAAAATGATCACCCCCCACTTCTAGGCGGAGAGAGTTGGGATTGTGAAGAGGCACATGAGTTTGGAGGATGAAGAGAGAGTTTGGAGGATGCTAGAAATGTACCAGTTTTTTCTCCTCTGTGGTAGTTACACAGATGCTTGTTTGTCATTATTCTTTATATTTTTTTTTTATTGACTTCAGAGAGGAAGGGAGAGGGAGAGCGAGATGGAAACAGCAATGATGAAAGAGAATCATTGATTAGCAGCCTCCTGCACACCCTACATTGGGGACCGAGCCCATAACTTAGGCCTATGCCCTGGCTGGGAATCGAACCGTGACCTTCTGGTTCATAGGTCGATGGCTCAACCACTGAGCCACACCGGCTGGGCTCATTATTCTTTAAAGTATACATAAATGTTTCATTTACTCTTCTCTATGTTTAATATCTCACATTTTTAAAAAAATGACAATAAGTTGCCTAATCTTGTACAATTTTTCTTTCATGTGGAAGTTTCTTATGTTCTGTTTTGTAGCAAAGGTTCTTAACAGACCATATCCCTTTTTTTGATACAGGTCTCTTTCCTTGGATAAGAATGTAATGTAATTAATTCTACTGTTGTTACATTGCTATTCACAACCGGTCTTTCATAAGTAGGTAATAAAGAGTAAGAGTCAAAGTAATCAAATGAAGGCTCAGCACTCAGGGTCAACTGGATGCTTGAAACATGGTGGACACTCAGTGGGAGTTTGTTGCTGACAAAATAGACAGTGGTTGCTGCTGCTGGGGTTGACTCAGAGGGCATCTCTCCATCTGTTGTCTTTGGAAGAATTATTTATAATAGGCCACCTGGTAGGTGAGATGCAAGATGTGAAACTTGGGGGTTCCAAGATGTTTTTCAACCAGACATTTCTGTACATGGCTAGTTGTATATTCTTATGCTTCCCTCAGGACTTGCTTCTTTAATCAGTTCCTAGACCACTGATCTTTCTCTCCATGCCTTTGAATGGAGCAAAGAGCCCAGGACTAATCTTATGCTCTATAAATTATGTCATCTTGCCAGTACTCAATGCATTGTAGAATCATCCCTTACAACAATATGGTTGTTTTTCAACAAATATTAATAGCAGGTGCTGTGTCTGAACCTCTTCAAAAGTTAAGGCTTTAGGGTAGCGTAAAGCCAGGGTGTTTATGAAGAATCAGTTAGTGAGCCAGCAAATAAATATACACCAAGTGTAGAGATGCTTCTTGAGCCCATGATGTGGCCTGTTTGAGTCCAGACTCATAGGAGTGGTGTGTCCAGCCAAACAGCGGTGACCATGTTCCCATCATGACATAACTGCCTTGATCTCACTATGTTTATTCAAAATTGTTTTAGCCATCAACAGTTGCCAAGTTTCTGAATGAGATGAGAAATATTGGGGTCACTAAGGGTATCTTTATCTTCTCTGCTTATAAGGACACATTGGCTAAAATAGGAAAATCTGTAATAAAAACAGCCACATAGCCACTTTGTACCACATGAGCCAGAGAGGATCAGCCCCTAGCTTCAGTTCTGCTTTTGCTGACCGTGTGACCTTGGACTAGTAAGGTAACCTCTCATCTTCAATTCCTCATTTGTAAGTGTGAGTGATGTGTTGCATGGGTACCCCACAAACATCTGAAAATGAAGTGAGGTGAAAGATGCAAAACTGCTTTGTTGACAGTGTAAGGGTTCTTCTTAATCTATATATATCTATATATGTAAAAGCCCAGCGACCGTTACGGCAGAATGACCGGAATGACCAGAACGACTGGTCACTATGACGTGCACTGACCACCAGGGGGCAGATGCTCAATGCAGCACCGCTCAGCCAGAAGCTGGGGTCACAGCTGGCGAGCGCAGTGGTGTTGGCGGGAGCCTCTCCTGCCTCCATGGCAGCACTAAGGAGCAGCAAGCCAAGCAGTAAGGACCGAGCAAGCAGGCCATAATGAGTGAGCAGGCGGGTGGTTAAGAGCGAGCAGGTGGGCGGTTAGGAGCGAGGGGTCCCGGGTTGCAAGATAGATGTCCGACTATTGGTTTAGGCCTGATCGGGTCTAAACCAGTGCCGGGAGCCAGCCCAAAGGACCTGGCATATATGACATACTGTTCTTAAAATGTTTGCTCACCTTCTTGGCACTATGTGTTTTAACCAAGGTCTCCTCTCTGAGAAAGATTGTTTCCCCAGGTAGGGATTTTCCCCTGAAGTTAGGGAGGGAATAAAACCCCTCAACTAAGTGACAGGTGGGTAATTAATCACTTTAACTACGAACAATCATGCTTAAGCTACATAATCTTTACTCCCTGGAATGGAGATAAGAAACGCCCTAACCTTTGTAATAGAGATTGATAGGATTGAATCAACTGGTATAAATACAGATGTAACAAGACAGCAGAAGACAGAACCAGGAGGCACAGAACCTACACAGAACGTTCTCTAGAGACAGAAGAACTTCGCTGGAGAGAACATGGCAAAAGATCCTGGACTGAACCTGACTACAGAAATTGGCAAGAGAACCTGACTAAAACCTGGTGACTGAACCTGGCTGGAGAACCTGGACAGAACCTGGCTGGAGAACCTAGCAAGGGAACTTGGCTACAGAACCTGGCTGGAGAACCTGGAGAACCTGGCTGGAGATCCTAGCAAGAGAACATGGACACAGAACCTGGCTGGAGTTCCTAACCAGAACTTCGCTGGAGATCTGAAGCAGAACCTCTCTGGAGATCCAGACCAGAACTTGGCTGGAGATCCTGGCTGGAGATCCTGGTTAGGCTGCTGATCAACTGAACACTGTCTCCGTGTCATTCCTTCTTCGCCGACTCCATCCACACCTTTGGGGACCCCTGGACCTGCTGGGGTTGGACCCCGGCAAACCAGCAGTTGGACATCTCCCAAGAGGTCCCAGATTGCAAGAGGGTGCAGGCCGAGCTGAAGGACCCCACCCACACATACACCTGCACGAATTTCATGCATCGGGTATCTAGTCTTTTGTAAAAACACAGTTAGTATTTATTATACATTATCAAAACATTCAAAGGTCAGAAGTGCATGAGGGTTGAAAACAAATCCCCTTCCTCTTAGTCTCCAGAATTGACCAAATTTGACAATTTAATGCTTATCTTTATAGGTATGTGTGTGCATATGTACTTTTTTTTTTTTTTTAACAAAAAGGGATCATAGTATACTAATCAGGATTCTATGCAGTAATTTTTATGAGGCAAATTGTTACATATGTATGTGGAACAACAATGTTTTAGGTGACAAGGTTTGAGAACCACATTGATAGTGTGATATTATTTGTCTAGACACAGAGAATAAGGCTTCCTCTGGGAAGAATATATTGCAAAGGAATGAGGTAATTTTACTCTTTACTTCACATGCTTCCCTACCATTATCATTGTTTATGTTAAGCATGTATACTTTAACGGTAATTATTAAAGACTGGGCAGGAGAACATGGAGCATAGATGAACAAAATGGAGACAATGTTAGACTATTGAAGATGTACGTATAAATGGTAGACCAGAAAAAGAAAAGGAAAGAATATACAAGAGAATTTAGGAAATGAAATAAAGGAAGCAAAAATGAAAGTAGATGTGATATGATTTTCAAAAGTATGCATTAGGGAATAGAGAAAAACTGAGCATGCAGTTTCTGCTGCCAGATGTCTTGTTGTACATGACTCTCAACCACAAGATATTCAGCCCTGTTGACTAGTTTTTAAATGGGTTTCTGTGACAAAGGGCAAGTAGAAGCTGGTACAAGGGTCTGCCAAGAGAGGAAGAACGGCTAAACATGGTCAGTGCTCAATTGTTTTACAGTTTAAAGTTTTCATATATCATTTTTTTAAATGCACAAACAGCCATGAATTTGTGGAATGGACAAAAATGACAATTGAATGTCCCCTGAAAAATCTTGACATCGCCAAGCAACATAATTTATCTATACATAATCTTCTTCTCAATGAATCCTTGTATCCTTTCCATCCACACATCCTGTCATGTCTATATTCAAAATCTACCTTGAATCTAATTTTTCTCTCTTCATCACTATCAACCCAGTTCAAGTTCACTCCTGCCTGTTTCCACTGCTGTGGCCTCCTGACCAGTCTCTCCATTTCTACCTTGTCTCTCCCTCTTCCCCTGGCCATTCCTATTTTCCACAAGAGAAGCAAATCAATATCTCTAAAATGCTCATAGAATGAACCTAAAATCATCTGCATCATCTTTCCCTTGCTCATTTTTCCAGTTACTTTTAAGACTTCCAACTCTGCTGCCGGAAGCCGGTCCATCCTTGCTGCTTGACACAGTCGCTGCAGGAAAGAAACATCTGCACAGCATATGTTTCAAGGGACCTGGTGTATATAGCATACTGTTCTTAATATGTTTGCTCCCCTTAGCACTGTGTGTTTTAACCAAGGTCACCTCTCCGAGAAAGGTTGTTTCCCCAGGTAGGAATTTTTCCCTGAAGTCAGGGAGGGGATGCCTCTCCTAGAAAGGTTGTTTCCCCAGGTAGGAATTTTTCCCTGAAGTCAGGGAGGGGATAAAACTCCTTAACTAAGTGCCAGGCAGGTAGTTAATCACTACAAACAATCATGCTTAAGCTACATAATCTTTACTCCCTGGAATGGAGATAAGAAACGCCCTAACCTTTGTAATAGAAATTGACAGGATTAAAATCAACTGGTATAAATACGGATGTAACAAGACAATAAACAGCAGAACCTCTCTGGAGATCCAGACCAGAACTTGGCTGGAGATCCTGGCTAGAGATCCTGGCTAGGCTGCTGATCAACTGAACGCTGTCTCCGTGTCCTTCCTTCTTCGCTGACTCCATCCACACCTTTGGGGACCCCTGGACCTGCTGGGGTTGGACCCCAGCATCTGGCGCCCGAACAGGGTTCCCTTAGGTAAGTCCCCCCGTACTTGGGACGGATAAGACTGCACCGTAGGGTGCTGCAGACCCCCCCCCCCCCTCCCATAGAGAATAAGTAGGGTAAGCGGGTAGTTAGTACAGAACTTAGATTGACAAGATGGGTCATACTGAGTCTAAAGAAAAAAGACTCTGTATTAATCTTTTAACGCATATGCTTACTAACAGAATTGGAGTTGAGGTTTTTCCCAGTGAGACAGAAAGTTTTATAGAAGAAGTTTGTCAATGGCTTCCAGAGGATGGAACTGTTAATTTAAAAACTTGGGTTGAAGTAGGAAAGCAATTAAAGAAACACCATGAATCTGAGAAGGTCCTGCCATGTTTCTTTTCCCTCTGGGATTCAATCTGTGACACCTTGGCACCAGAGGCAAAAACGGTTGAACTTTCTCAAAATTTAAATAGTCCCTCGGCTCCACCCAGAGAGGACACATCATCATTGTCTTCAGCTCAATCTAAAAGCAATTTAGCTATGCCTACTGATCGGGAGGAGAATAAATATCATAAACATGACCATTGTTCCTTTCCAGTCAGTAGAGAGGAGAATGGCCCTCCCATTCAAAACAGGCTCCCCAAATTAGAAAGGAAGCCTAAACCAGGTCCTGTGGCTCCTATGAGCTCCATGTCTAAATTTCAAAGGGCAATAAGAGAAGCTGAAGCTAATGGAGATCTTGAATTCTCACTCTGCTTCCCAGTTACATATGAGAATGAGTCTGGTGGGAATAGAAACCCCACCTTGGAGCCTATACCTTACAAAGTACTTAAAGAATTAAAATTGGCCTGCTCTGAATATGGACCTCTAGCTCCTTACACACAAACCTTGGTAGAAACCCTAGCCAGTAAATGGATGACTCCTTATGATTGGTCACAGGTTTGTAAATCCTGTCTCTCAGGAGGCGATTACTTATTATGGAAAACTGAATATGAAGATCTTGCTAAGAAAGCTGTAGCCACTAGCGAAAAAACCAGAAAAGGAATAACCCTAGACATGATATTAGGAGAAGGTGATTTTAACACGGCTGAGGAGCAAATGAATATGCCCACAGAGGCACTTACCAAAGTAACCAGTTGTGCAGTAAGTGCCTGGAAATCCCTACCTTATACAGCAGGAGAAACAACCACCCTTACAGAGGTTAAACAGAAGGTCGAGGAACCATATCAGGATTTCCTTTCTCGCCTCATACAGGCAGTCAAGAGAGTAATCAATAACAAAGAGGCAGCCGATATCCTAATCAAACAACTGGCTTTTGAAAATGCTAATAATACCTGTCAGGCTTTATTAAGGCCAATTCGCAGAACAGGAACTATAAATGATTTTATAAAACAGTGTGCTGATGTAAGTCCAGCATTTATACAGGGTGTAGCTATAGCTGCAGCTCTCAAAGGGGAGACATACCCTCAATATGTACAGGCTATAGGACAAGCCAGCAATACTACAGGTAATAAAAGAAATATGAACTGCTACTCTTGTGGCTTATCTGGGCACTTTAGCAGAGAATGCCCAAATAAAAATAATAATACTCAGGCCAGATGGCAAGCTCCTCGACAGCCTGGAAATACATTAGGGAATAATATTAATCCTCCAAAAACCATCTGTCCCCGATGTCAGAAAGGATTCCATTGGGCAAAGGAATGTAGATCAAAATACCATAAAAATGGTCGGCCTTTAAACTCTACAAATAGCTCCCAAGGAGGTTATATCCCATCACCTCAATCGGGAAACTTGAGAAGGGGCCAGCCCCAGGCCCCTGCAATAATAGGGGCATCAACCTTCAACCCCTTTGCAAATTTCGATCAGTCAGTGACCTCTTCAGGGCAACCCCAGGCAGCGCAGAATTGGACCTCCACTCAACCACCCATGCAGTACTAACCCCAGACTCGCCAGTAGCAGCCATTCCTACAGGAGTGTCTGGGCCGCTGCCTGAGGGAACTGTAGGTTTAATATTAGGACGGAGCTCCACCTCGTTACAGGGGATCTTAGTCATCCCAGGAGTTGTTGATGCAGACTACACAGGAGAAATACAGATTTTACTTTCCCCACCCACCACAACTATACAGATTCAGCCCAACCAGAGAATTGCCCAATTAATCCTGTTACCAATACATAAAATAGGGACAGCTGTTACCCAGGAAGCTAGAGGGGCCGGAGGCTTTGGATCTAGTGATGCAGCATTTTGGATACAAGAAATCCATGCTACTAGACCTACAAAAATTTTACAAATTCAGGGAAAACCAATTGAAGGTCTATTGGATACAGGAGCAGATGTTTCCTGCATAGCAGGGAAGGATTGGCCCTCTTCATGGCCCACGCACACCACCTCCACTTCCCTAGTAGGACTAGGCAAGGCATCTAATGTAAAAAAGAGTTCTCAGATTTTAACTTGGGCTGATGAAGATCAACATTCAGGAACATTCTGTCCCTATGTAATTACGACTATCCCCTTTACATTATGGGGAAGAGATATCTTATCTCAAATGGGAGTTCTATTATATAGCCCCAGCGGTGTTTGATTTACTCCTGTTACAAAATATTACAAGAAAATGAGTTTAAATATTCCTCTCCTCATCATGTTCTACAACATACTCTATTTGTAATTAATATACTAAATGTAGATTCTGAGGGAAATTCCCCAATGTACAGGCATTGGAACCCTGATTTAACTAAACCTAAAGCCCTCGTCAAATGGAGAGACTTGCTTACAGGAGCCTGGAAGGGACCTGATGTACTTTTAACCCAGGGGAGAGGATATGCTTGTATATTTCCACAGGACGCAGACTCACCTGTGTGGATTCCAGACCGTCTAGTCCGACCTTATGTCTCACCGCCCGCCATCTCTGCCTCATCATAGCACACCTGACCAGTGCCCGTCTGCAGCAGATGTGCAGACCTGAGCTGGAACAATCTGTCCATTGGGAGGATCACATGTGCCTCCGTTTTGTCTTTCCACATGTCCCAGCTTTGCCCCACATCTCCTTTCCTTTTTCCTTTTTTTAAAATCTAACTACTTGTTTGCTGGTTCTTTGGCCTTTCTCCTTCTTTCCTGAACACAGCCTTTTCTAGAATCTCCCTACCCTACTGTTCCAGGAAGGGCATCTCCCTTTTATGCTGTGACTAGGGGTGTTTGGTATATGCCCCATACATGGAGTTGTCTTGTGCCAAGAGCCTGACATCCTGGGCTGAGAAAGCCCTGTTCCAGGACTCTCCTTTGTCCTGTATTGGCCCCTCTTACCCTTGTGTCAAGAGGGACCCTCTTCTTACAATCCAATTGCCCATAGCTGTTGCCTGAGCTCTCTGTTCATGCTGAGGTTGAAGCCGCATGGTGGCTGGTACCATGGATCTGTCTCTGGCCCAATGGCGTAAGCTGGGCCCTCTCTAGAGAAGAAACCTGAGTTCCCTATGATCAATGCCAGAGCCCCGCCAGCAGGCGAGGGAATCCAAAGGCAGTTGCTGGGCATGGAGGCCAGAGGGACATAGGCTATCAAGGAGACAAAACTGAACCTCACATCACCCTACTTGGCCCAGAGATGGCTGGTAGTCAACGACGGGTAAGACTCCACAGGGTGGGGCAACCTAAGACAGGCACAGTCGGGGGCCAGTAGGAGAAAACTTGGGGTGCAACAAAGGTGGGGCACAGACCCCCCTCCCCAATGGTGCAGGGGCTTGAACACTCGGCCCTTCTGAGGAAGGTCTCCTGTCCCCATGGCTGCTTCCTGCTTCCCATGCCCAGCTCAGATCGGGACCCAGGTAAAGACAGAGACTGGCTGACAGCAGCTGCCCTCTCACTGCAACAGGACTTGTTTCCCATTTCTACCTTGGACCACAGGGAAAGGGGCAGCTGAAGGAAAGGGCTGTGTCAGGATGCTGCATTCTTCCCTTTCTTCTCCCTCTTTTTTCTAAACACTTCCATGCCTTGTAGTTCTTTTGCTTTCTCTTCTTTTTCTACTACCCTCCATTTTCCATATCAGCTGGATCCAGAGGGCACAGCTTACTCCTCCTCGGACATCGACACCACCATCAACCACGGCCCTGATGGACCCTTTGATGTGATGCAGCCCTTCAACTTGCTGACGCTTCGGGAAGCCTGTCGCCAGTGACGCCGCCCGCTAGCCAGACCAACAAAGACAACCAAACCAACAACTTGAGGACAGCTGAAATCCCTTGACTGAAGAGGCTGGCAACCTTCTACAGGAATGGGGCTCCTTCTGCGCTCCATCCACTATGTTTATAGCTATGCTCACTATCATTGCTTGCCACTCTTCTTCCGAGACTTAAATGGCCCAATCTGAGAGGTGGCCACTGATTTGCATGCGTGATCATTTAAAAAATAAAAAAGGGGGAATTTGCCGGAAGCCGGTCCATCCTTGCTGCTTGACACAGTCGCTGCAGGAAAGAAACATCTGCACAGCATATGTTTCAAGGGACCTGGCGTATATAGCATACTGTTCTTAATATGTTTGCTCCCCTTAGCACTGTGTGTTTTAACCAAGGTCACCTCTCTGAGAAAGGTTGTTTCCCCAGGTAGGAATTTTTCCCTGAAGTCAGGGAGGGGATGCCTCTCCTAGAAAGGTTGTTTCCCCAGGTAGGAATTTTTCCCTGAAGTCAGGGAGGGGATAAAACTCCTTAACTAAGTGCCAGGCAGGTAGTTAATCACTACAAACAATCATGCTTAAGCTACATAATCTTTACTCCCTGGAATGGAGATAAGAAACGCCCTAACCTTTGTAATAGAAATTGACAGGATTAAAATCAACTGGTATAAATACGGATGTAACAAGACAATAAACAGCAGAACCTCTCTGGAGATCCAGACCAGAACTTGGCTGGAGATCCTGGCTAGAGATCCTGGCTAGGCTGCTGATCAACTGAACGCTGTCTCCGTGTCCTTCCTTCTTCGCTGACTCCATCCACACCTTTGGGGACCCCTGGACCTGCTGGGGTTGGACCCCGGCACTCTGCTAAGATCTTTGTCCCCTCAGCCTTTGCACATACTGTTCCTGCAAACAGAAAGGCTCCTCTACTCTACAGATATCAGTTTCTCACAGATTTCCCCTTCCCCCCGCCTCCCCTCATCTACATTAGGCCACAATTTGTATTTCTATCTTTATTTGTATGATATGGGTTTTATCTGACTTCCCTGTATTGTTGAAGCTGGGTAATGACTATAAGGAGGTTCATAATACTATCCTCTCTATGTCTGTGCATATTTGAAATTTACCAAAATAAACAGCTTTAAGTTTTTCCTCTAATCCTACACACTAAAAACAACTATTGTCTGCAATTACCCTAAACTAGTTTTTCAAATTTCGTATTTAAACAATTTTACCTTCCTTTGCAGGATAAATTTTTGTGTTTTTGTTCAGACATAAAATGCCAGTATTTTAAAGTTCCTAACAAGGTGTTGCCTGCAAGAAAGATAACTTGAAATTGATATCATGTAGCCTAAAAGAAAGATCTGAAATTCAATTGTTCTTTTTTCACTGTTTTTTGCTACTAAATAAAGTCTTATATTTGAAAGCAGCAATATTATTTACCATAAAGGACCCTAGACTAAGGATATAAAACTGTTGTTCTAGTTCCAGTTTGTCACTTTCAGTGACACATTTAACCTCACTTCCTTTTTAAAATAATTAATGTAATAAAAAGGTAAAATTATAAATTTTATTTTAGAGCTCTAAAATTCCATACTTCCATAATTTGGAAGGCCAAAGTAAAAAACCACCATAAACAATAACAATGTTTATTCTTTAAAAAATGAAGTAATAATTCAGAAGAACTCTTTTCTTCTTATTCATTCACAGGGTCATAACTCGGCAGTGGCGTGCATGCCGTGTGAATCTACAAAGCCAAGAACAGGAACCACTGCATCTCCTTTTGAAATCCTGATACTTCGATTCTTCTCTTCTCTGTTAACATATTTGTGCAACATGCTGTAGTACTGGTTCTTCGGATTGAAAGTATATAGTTCTGAAACCTGCTGCCAGTCTTTCATGCTCGGGGTCTTGCATTCCTTTGGATGTGAACCTTCAAAGAAACATTTAACATTCTCATTTGCCAATTCAGTCGCATGTTCTGTGGCTTGACTTCTGAGGATCTTCTGCTCCTGTTCCACATAGATTTTCCAAAAGCTCAGCTGTAGAAAACTAACTGGAGATACACATCGGGTGATAGCTACAATAATCAGAAGGCAGACGATAACAGCTGCTATCAGGATCCAGCCCAGTACCTAGGAAAACACATCAAAATACTAATTTAGTCGCATTTTTTACAAGTCATTATTAAGTCCTCAGAAAAAGTTTGAACTATTCAGCAGTCATGATGAACAAGCAAGTTTGAGGTCTTAATCTCGTAAGAGAAATGAGTGGCAGTGACCTCCGGAACCCCTCCGGAACCCCTCCGGAACCCCTCCGGAACCCCTCTGGAACCCCTCGGTACAACTGCTTGCTCCGCAAGTCAGTCATTTTCGAGTCCTGTCAAGAGTCCGGGGAAATGCCTTTATGTCACTCCCCTCGAACTCAAAACGTGGAATATTGGCAAATCCAGTGAAGCCAGCATTCATCTTCAAAAACCTCTGAGCTTTGTATTCCAAGAAGTGTGGGATGGTGCTTTAGAGCCAGGCAGACTCATTTCCTGGTGACAGTTCTGCCTTCTTCTGGCTGAGCCAACAACCCCACCTGGACTCAGTGTATTTGTCGGAGACTAATGTAGACGTAAAGGACCTAGCGCGGGTTCTCGCACAGAATAGGTGCCTAATGCTAAATGGGGCGCCTTTCCTCTTTTTCATCCCGTTTATCATCACATTTGCCTCTTAGCTCATGAGAAGCAAGAAGCCATTCTAGTTGGTCTTAGGTGTCCTATGTCTGGGGAAGGGGCACGGATTTCTCCTGTCCCGGGTCCGCCCGCAGAAGCCCGCCCTCTCCGCTGACCTGCGACTGGGCCCTGAGGTCCGTCAGGAGGTCCTGCACGTCGGACGCCTGCGCCTTGTTGCAGGGAACCAGCGGGAGTTGTTGGGCGCATTGGGGGTCACGGTCCGAGCACAGGCGCCGCGCCAGGAAGCTGCTCCCGCTGGCCGCGCACTCGTAGAAGGAGCCCCCGAGCAGCGCCACGGCCACCCAGGTGAGGGGCGCGATGGCGGCCGCCCCGCTCAGCTGCGCGAACACCAGGACCCCGCGCTGCCCCGCGTTGCAGCAGGCGCTGCAGCCGGTGTCGTCGGCGCGGTCGTCGGCGCCCCGCTTGCAGCAGCCGGTGAGCAGGCGCCAGGTGCGAGCGCTCAGCACGTAGCCCAGGAGGAAGAGCGCCAGCGCGGGGACCAGCAGGAACACCAGCCCGTAGGTCAGGTTCCAGGCGGCGCTGCAGGGGCACTGGAACACCGCGGTGGAGAAGATGCGCTCCCCGCCCGCGGTCAGAAGAGTCAGCAGGCCGTAGCCCAGCGTGATGCGGTGCTTGAGGTACAGGTCCAGCACCGTCTGCAGCTTCTTCATTGGCTCCATGCCCCAGGCGCAGCGGACAGGTCTGGATGCTTCTGCCTCTTGGCCGCCCTGCGCCTGGGATGCTTTCCGTGTCCTGGGGTCTGGGGCTTTCCGCTCTGCTAAGAAGCAACTTCTAAAAAGGGAAGAGGACTTCTCTGGCCCTGAGCTTTCGCTTTCTTATTTCAATGAAACCAGCCCTGACTGAAAAGCAGACCCGACCACACGCACCATTGGCCTCCCCAATGCCCACCCCTTTCTCAAGGCTGCTGCATTGGTGACCTCCCTCCCCAGTGCATGAACTCTGATTGAAGGTGATAACATCTGTCCCATGGTAACATTTGCTTCCACCCAGCTGACAAGGAACCAGGGGACTTTCCTTACCATTCCTGCCCCAATGCAGCTCCCCAAAGTCAACAATACTTCTAACTTAGGCAAACTGGGGAAAACCATTTCCTTGATTGCAGCCACCTAGTTCCTAAGCCTGAAGGAACAGTTACCAAAAACCCTCTGATCATTAACAGGAAACACAGATTCCTGGTTTCTCTTTCATAAGCTAATTCACAACGAAGCCCAGCTCAAGTTCTAGTACCTCCCTGGTGTCTGTTGACTTCCTGTTCCTCTTCTGGACAGAACCCCCACATCACTCATCTTGTTCTCTCCTCTGCCTGATCTCCCACCAGACATAAAGGACATTAGATTAAATACATTATATTTTATATTGACTTTTGCCCTTTTTTTTTTTTCAGGTATATCCTTACACTGTGGATACCTGGAGGAGTGTCAAGTTCTTACTCAGTGACCACCAAGTTGATCAATGGGGACTGGGGAGGAGTATACGGTTGTTCAATAATACCACTTGAGCCCGCCGTGGTGGTTCAGTGATTGAGTGTCGACCTATGAACGAGGAGGTCTGGATTCGATTCCCGGTCAGGTTGTGGGCTCCATTCCCAGTGTGGGGCATGCAGGAGGCAGCCGATCAATGATTCTCTCTCATCATTGATGTTTCTAGCTCTCTCTCCCTCTCCCTTTCCCCTCTCTGAAATCAATAAAAATATATTTAAAAAAATATCACTTGAACCCAAAACATTTCAAACTGCAGCTACATCTAACTAACATGTTGTTTCCGCCGCTACCTTTAGTTTTTTCAAAGCAGCATGGCTCTGACACAAACTGTAACCACTTCTGTGAAACTGACCTGACTCTGTGTGGCTCCAGAGCAGGTAAGGTGTACTTTGAAGTTAGGTGCAGTGTGTGTGTGTGTGTGTGTGTGTGTGTGTGTGTGTGTGTGTAAGTTAGTGCCTCTAAAACTCAGCATCTCATTTGTAAAAGCAGGTTAATAGTGCTCACTTTTCAGGACTGTTGAGCCGAGTAAATTGAGTAGCATTTGTCAAGCACCTTTACATATAGGGTGTGCCTATTAAATGAATACTCAATGTGAGCAATTGCCTCTTACATTGCAACTTTGAGATTAGACAACGAATAACTGTTGAACATAACTTAAGAATTCGGATGAATGCTGAGTTTTAGACCAAGGATTATATCCAGTGAGGCAACAATCCTCTACTACCTTAAGAGAATTGGTGTGCCCTTAACTGTCCACCTCATCACCAGGAGGGTTTTTGGATATGAAGTCTCGGTGGGCAGGTCACAATGAACTGGTCGCTGTTGGCACCCATCAACTAGGTTTGCTTTATCTATCTGGGAAGAATTAGTAACCTACAGAACCGAGTGAATTGTTAGAGAAGGGGCAAGAAATGTATTACTGTTTTCTTAGTCCAACTTGATGCCATCTTAGTTACCTCCCACCACCCGTATCTGGGACAAGACGACCGTTCTGTAGCATTTTGATGAACAGTTATGCTCTTTTTTGCGTCTTCAGAAGTTGTCCCCAGATCAGGGTCCTCATTGTCAATCAGTGGGTGCCATCTTCTCTGAGATTAGACCAGGTCTGCCTCTACACTTGCAGCAAAATTGCATGTTTGAAGCAAATCACTTCTGACTATCATCTCTGTAATCTTACATTTCCAAAAAACAAAACAAAACAAAACCTCTGCCTTTCCATGCTCATGTGACTGGGATTATTGAATACAGCAGGAATAATTTGCCCATGTATATTATAGTGGAGAGGATATAGATAATAAGGGGAAAGTTCTCAAGGTTATGCAGAAAATTAGGATAGAACTGTGTGGTAGAGAATGTCCTGAGAAAGCCTCCATAAGTACAGGGCACTTAAGCAGAAATCTAAACAGAAAAAAGAAATCTGAATGACCAAGGCTCTGGAGTGCCAAGGAGTGTGGCATGCTGTGGTTGGAAAGTGATGGGAGTATTGAGGTGAGAAGGAAAGTGGCCCATCATGAGTGCAGAGCTGCAGGTTGAGGTCAGGGTTAAGGTCTTTATAGACCAGAATATGTAGTTTGCAGTCCTGCCCTGAAATGCATTACAGCCTGAGCTGCATCCTGACCTATTATCCTGTCAGCTTGTGTCTGCAAACACCACCCCCTGGGGTTGCCACCCCTGTGCTCCCTCATCATGAATCCCACAGATTCCGATGGTTCTGGGTGATGTCCCTTCCGTTTTTTAGTTTCACTTTTGAAGTAGTTGCTCAAGGCAGCAAACTCCGGCGTTAACCTATGCCACCATCTTGGTTCTCTGGGTTTTGTTTTAACTGCGTTACTTTGTTTCTCAACACTCATTATCACTGGTTTTAGAAACCACAAAACATTTCTCAAAAAAGAAAGCAAGATCAAGTCTTGAAAGGAAGTAAACATTCACATTGTTCATAGCAATCATCTTCAAAGGAGCTAGTTTTCAAACTTTATTTTCTGTAGCTTTCAAGAGAACCCAGACTAATGGTGTGACCTGGTTGGAATACAACTGCTAGATTCTAGCAAAGTGTCAATCCTGTCCCCAAGACTCATCTACAAGAGTAAAATCAAATTAAGGTTCACATCTTGTAAGTATTTTCCATGTGCAAGACGCAACTTTAAAAGAAACATTCTTCCAGTCAGCATGACTCAGTGGTTGAGCGTCCACTTATGAATCAGGAGGTCAGGGTTCCAGTCCAGGTCAGGGCACATGCCGGGGTTGCCGGCTCGATCCCCAGTGGGGAGAGTGCAGGAGGCAGCCAATCTATGATTCTCTCTCATTATTGACATTTATATCTTTCTCTCCATCTACCTTCTCTCTGAAATCAATAAAAATGTATTTTTTTAAATAAAAGAAACATTCTTTTTTTTTAAAATTTTATTTTAGAGAGGGAGAGAGAGAGAGAGAGAGGGAGAGAGAGAGAGAGAGAGACATCTATTTGTTGTTCCACTTATTTGTGCATTCATTGGTAGGAAGTTTCTTTATTTAACTTTATTTTTATTGTTGACACTATGTCCCCATCTCCCTCCCCCCACCCCTGCTCTGCCCACCTCCACCCAGCCTCCACCAGCACTTTCCTCTAGCCATCACCACACTGTTGTTTGTGTCTATGAGTTATGCACATATGTTCTTTGGTTAATCTCTTTCACCATTCCTCCCAACCCTCTCCCTTCTGACAGCTGTCAGTCTGTTCCATGCATCCATACCTCTGGTTCTTTTCTGTTCATCAGTTTATTTTGTTCATTAGATTCCACATATGAGTGAGATCATTTGGTATTTATCTTTCTCTGACTGGCTTATTTCACTCAGCATAATACTCTCAAGGTCCCTCCCTGCTGTCACAAAGGTCTGCATTCCTTCTTCTTTACAGCCATGTAGTATTCCATTGTGTAAATGTACCACAGTTGTTTTTTATCCATTCATCTACTGATGGACACTTGGGCTGTTGTAAATAATGCTGCCGTGAACACAGGGGTGCATATATTCTTTCTGATTGGTGTTTCTGGATTCTTAGGATATATTCCTAGAAGTAGGATTGTTGGGTCAAAAGGCAATTCCATTTTTAATTTTTTGAGGAAACTCCATACTGTTTTCCACAGTGGCTACACCAGTCTGCATTCCCACCAGCAGTGCACAAGGATGCCCTTTTCTCCACATCCTTGCTAGTACTTGTTGTTTATTGACTTAATACTATAATGGTAGCCATTCTGGCAGGTGTGAGATGGTATCTCATTATGGTTTTAATTAGTGATGTTGAGCAGCTTCCAGTTACTCTGCAGCCATCCTGGAATCTCATTGGTTGATTCTTTTATATGCCTTGATGGGGGATCAAACCCACAACCTTGGTTGTATTGGGACAATGCTCTAACCAACTGAATTACCCAGCGGGTGTCCAGGTGACCAGGGCCAAGATACAACTTTAAATGCCAAACTTAAGTAAATTTAGAAAGTGTGACACTCTTAAGCTTAAAGAATACTCTTCTGGGCCAGGGGTTTAGCTGGTTGGAGGATCGTCCCACATGCCCAAAGGTTTGTGGGTTCAATCCCAGCTCAGGATTCGTAGGGGAGGCAACTAATCTATGTTTCTCTCTCACATCGGTATTTCTCTCTCTCCTTCTCTCTTCCTTCCTCTTTCTAAAAATTAATAAAAAAATATCCTTGAGTGAGGATTAAAAAAAAAGAATACTGTTCTGCATGTTATAATTTGTAGATATATCATTTAGTTATGTAATATATTTTAAAATCTGGAACCAGCCCTAGCCGGTTTGGCTCAGTGGATAGAGCATCGGCCTGTGGACTGAAGGGTCCCAGGTTTGATTCTGGTCAAAGGCATGTACCTTGGTTGTGGGCACATCCCCAGTGGGGAGTGTGCAGGATGCAGCTGAATTGATGTTTCTCTCTCATCAATGTTTCTAGCTCTCTATCCCTCTCCCTGCCTACTGTTAAAAATCAATAAAATATATTTTAATCCTATATAATAAAGAGGGAATATGCTAATTGACCCTCACACCGTTGCAAAGATGGCAGCCCCCACAGCCAATAACGAGGGATATGCTAATTAACTGCCACACCCTCAATGATGGCGGCACCCAGTCCCCTCAGCCCCGCCACGCACCTGCCTCCAGAGTCCCCCAGTCCCCTCAGCCCCCCAGCTGCCCAGGGCCGGCCTGAGGCTCAGCTAACCAGGGCCGGCCAAGGCTTGCGCTGCCGGCAGTGGCAGCAACAGAGGTGTGATGGGCATCACCTTCCCCTGATTGCTGGGTATCTCCCTCCCCTGAGGGCTCCTGGACTGTGAGAGGGGGCAGGCCGGGCTGAGGCCCCCCCCCCCCCCCCCGCTCCAGTGCATGAATTTTCATGCACCAGGCCTCTAGTAAGTAAGTAAGTAAGTAAATAAATAAATAAATATAAATAAAATCTGGAATCTATTATTATGTTAAGACTTTTGAACATTTATAAAAGTTCTTCCTATGGAAATGTAAACAGAGGAAAGATCAGATCTTTTCTTTGACATAGGAGTGTCATTTGTTAAATGACAATACCATGACATTTCAAATGCCAACCTTGTGACAAACACTAGTTAAGTCTATCTAGAGAGAAACAAGGCAACACCAGGGAGAAGATAAGGCCATGGGGCAATTTCAGGTGCAGCTGAAGGGCCACCTGGACACCCACTGCTACCCATTGTCACCAGAGTCACAGTAGGGGGTGGTAGAGCTGCAGGCCTTGGCAGAGCAGGGACTCTCCCAGGATTCCTCCTGTCCTTCCTGCCCAGCTCAGCTTGTTTACTCAGCAGAGTCTGGTATGGGGCGCTCACCTTCCCTACAACCTTCCCCATTTCTCCACTATCTTCCCAGACCCACAAAAATGAATTGCCTCAGGAAGGGATTTTTCTTCTTACTTGAGCTGTGAACAGTAACCAAAGGGAAATAATTCTTTTTCTATATTTTATTAGATTCCTTAAAGAGGAATCTTGGAAGCAATGAACCAAGCCTGAATAGGTTTTGTTGACGCCTAGTCTCAGAGCTTGACTATCTGTGACTCTGCTTTGGCATTTGACCTCCTACAGTAGTGCCAGGCACCTGCAGTACTTAACCTTATTAAGTTAATTTGAATTTGGCTACTAATGACACTCCCTGGCTCTTCTCCTAACTCAATAACTACTCATCTAAGTCTCCTTCCCAGGCTCCTCCTCTTCCCAACCATTAATATTGATGCTCACTAAAGTTCAATCCTTTCCCCATACACTTCTTAAATAATCTCATTTTGGCATCACCACTGAGTATATGTGTGACCTCAGGCAAGCTAATTGACCTTTCTGTGCCTCAATTCTCTCACGTACAAAATGAAAATAGTACCTGCCTCATTAGGTTGTTGAAGATGAAATGAGTCGATACATGTAATATTTTTAGAAGAGTGCCTGGCTCATAATAAATGCTCAAAAAGTATTGTTGATTATTGTTATCTTCTTTCCCATGGCTTTGACAATCAACTGTATGCTACTAGATCCAAATCTTCATCTCTAGCTCCTCCCTTTCCTAAGTTCTATATAGGCATTTCTGATTAACTAGCCAATATTTCCACTTGTGTGTTCAGCAGTCCACCTCAAACCCAAAATAGAACTCATTTCTCCCTAAAACTTATTTCTCCTCCAGATTTTTAAAGTCAGTTGAGGATATCAGTCTTTCAAACTAGAAAACTCAGGGTCACCTGTGAGTGCCACTCCTGTGAGCTCCATGCTGTCTCAGGACTGTCTCTCAGATGGAACCTCTCTCTCCATCCTCATTGAAAGTGGAGCAGACCCTTAGTACTTCACCCCACTCTAGTTTATGCCACTCAGTCCTGTCACAGTTAACTTACTGAAAAAGGAATCTGAACATGTTCTACAAACTGTTAGGTCTGTGTGAACATGATACAGGGCACAAAAGCTCAGAGCAATATCGTTTGCATTAGGTAAGAACTGTTGTTTTTTTTAATCAAAGAACAAATATCCAACAGCAGCAGCCAAGATAAACTGTGAAATATACAAACAAGAAAATGCTATACAGCAATGAAAATAAATAAATGCTGCTACAACAAGAAATAACAAGGATGAGTCTTAAAAACAATGTTGAGTAATAGAAATCAAACACAAAGAATATAATCAGTATGATTCTATTTGTAAAAAGTTCAGAAATAGTCAAAACTAAACTTTATTTTCTGAGGATGTATACATAAGTAATCTATAATAATAAAAGGGTACTATGCCAATTAGACCGGACGTCCTTCTGGACATCATTCCAGATGTCCTTCTGGACGAAACCAGGACCGGAGTGAAGTCCAGGTCCTGGGTGCCTGCGGGCAGCTGGAGGGAAGCAAGCCCAGGTCCCAGCTGCCAGAGGGAAGCCGGTGCCAGCAGCCGGGGGAAGGAAGGCCTACTCCTGCACGAATTTTTGTGCATTACTCTTGCACGAATTTTTGTGCATTGGGGCTCTAATAAAACTACAAAGGAAAACAAAATAGTGATGAAGAATCACAAGGACAGTGGGCATGAATGGGCTTATGATTGGGGTAGGGAGGACAAGCAAGATGTTCACAATGCTATTTTTTTTATACCAGGGTGACGGTTATGGAAGTGTTTGCTTTATAATTATGCTTTGTACAGTATATTTGTTTTAATAGTTTTCTGACTATAGGTTATATTTCTCAACTTAAGGTAGGAAAAGAAAGAAATCCAATTGCATTATTTTCCAGTTGAAAACCCCCAGTGCTCCCAGCTGTCAAGAGGGCAAGTTCCATACTCCCTATGTTGGCACAGAAGCTCTTCCTCGTCTTGTTCTAGCCATCTGAGTGCCACTCCATCCCATGCACCCCGGTTTCCAACAACGCTGACCCCCTTACTGGTACCTGAACTTACATCTTATGGTATTCCTCAATTCTACGCCTTCTCACTTGCTCTTAGCACTGCCTTGAATGACATTTCTCTGTTCTTCTCCTGGAAAACGACTCTCCTCCTTTAATACTTAGTCATCTCTTCACCGAAGCCACCTTCAAAACCTACAGGCAGAGTTAGTGGTTCTGTTTCGTTGCTCCCACATCATTCAACGAATAAAAATGCTGCAATAGTTCTTAACATGCAACATTCCTTTCCAGAGCTGTGTTTACCCAGCTAATCTGAGAGCTCCCAGAGAGGAGGACTTGTTACTCATCCTTGCATTCCTCTACAAAGTCAGTCACTCCCTGTCACAACTCTCTTCTCACACCTGATATAGCCCTCACCACATTGCATATTAGCATTATCTCCTTTCAAAACTGTTCCAACAGGTGTCTTACAATTTTTTTGGAGAATTAAAATGAGATAGTATGAAGAACCAAGCACAATATTGAGAACGTTTTTGTTTCACATTTATATTTTATAAAAGATTTTTTAAAACAGTGGTGAATGTGCTAGGGGGCGCTAATTCACCACCATAATAGGCTCTATGGGCTGTTAACGCTTGTTTACCTAATTGGGAACCAAAGAAAGAATCAGATGTTTAGTAAACAAAATATCATCTACCGTTGTTCAATGAAATAAGTTAACATAGTTCAAACATTTAAATCTATAACTTACTTGACAACATTTTGGTAAAGAACAATCTAACAGCCAGATTGATGGCATCATACTTATTTCCACACCTATTTGTTTATTCCCCAACCTAGGGTTGTTCCACCTAGAAGTGCAAAAGTCAAGCAAAGCAAGCACTGTCGATTTAGGCAATACCCTCACCTGCCCTAAAGTGAAGAAATGCCAAGCAAGGTGTTTCCTCAACTGTAAAACAGGGAGCGGGGGGGATTAGATCATCTTCAGGGTCGCTTTCAACTCTACCATTCTGTAACATACTAGGTACGGTTCTAGTTCTAGAAAGAGCAGGCATGATCTCAAAAAATACAAACACTCAAGCAGAAAATGATGTAATTCAGTCAAAAGTGAAAAATAAAGAATTTTAAAAATCTGCCCAAACAGGAAAAAAACAAAACTGCGGATCCATTTTTTTTTCCTTCCATATAATGCTGGATTTAAAAAAGCAATGTGATTAACAAATGATTGTCTGAAAGACACATTAATTTTGAAATATTTTTCTAGCAGCTTTTATATCTCCACAGCTGCTAATAATCATTGCAGCCAAATGTTTATCTTCTTTAAGAGAAGATGAGAAAGTAGGCTTATTTTATGTGAAGTATTAGCCGGACAATTGAAAGCATGATAGTTTTACAATGACTTCATTCATTTCAACTACCTGAGAAACCACGAACATTTATGACTAAAGGCAAAGTCCAGAGAACAACGCTAAATTAAGAGATAGATATGAAGAAATTGGTAAGTAATTTGCTTTTATGTGCATGAAGCTCTTCTATAATGAAATAATCAAAGTTGGGTGCAAGATGAGACTAGAAACAGAAAGCAGACTTCTGACTTTGCACTGATGGTGATACCTTATGTTCTCTGTGAGCCATGCTGCAGGGTTCTAAACTGTGACAAATAGTTGCATTTGCTCATATATGGAGATGTCCTTTTAGCTTATTTAAAAAGTCTACTTCAACAAAAAAAATTTTTCTTGCTCTTTTCAGTTTTGTAAGATTAAAGGTAGGACATTGTAGTGAGACTAATAGTTTCTAAATAATATGTTCATAACTTAATCAATAGTTTAAATGATTATAATGTGGCATATTGAAAATTCCAAATAATTATAAACAAATATTAAAACATTGTTTTATTCTGAGCTTCATGCAATAGCCCATAATAATTGGTGGCTGTTTCTGGTCACATTTCTTAGCTCTCTGACCCTAGCTTCCTAATTTATAAGATGAAGATGTAGATAGTATCTTCCTGACTGAATCGGTGTGCAGATTTGTGCAAAGTTCTTAAAATCTATAAGCCCCCGTAAGATGGCTACCATTATCCATTGCTATTCAGTATGCTTTAATATAATAATGCTGTATATATGGACTGAGCAGTATTTTCATGAACTTCAGCACATTTTATAAAATAAGCCTAGCAGGAGGGGTCTTTATATCCTGTTTTTAAAACAAAACTTATTTTACAGAATTGTCAAATACTCATTCCTCACTTCTTCCTCTGGCATCCTAATTCCTTTATTCAATAAAAATGACCTCTCCTACAGAGAAGCATCGATCAGATGCTCAAAACTCAGAGGGAAGGTAGGGGAGGTGGGGGTGAGGGGGAGAGATCAACCAAAGGACTTGTATGCATGCATATAAGCGATGGATGTGGATAACAGGGGGTGAGGGTGAGGATGAGGGCAGGATTGGGGGGATGAGAGGACATTGGGGGGATAAGGCACATTTGTAATATCTTAATCAATAAAGGGAAAATAAATTTTAAAAAAATGACCTCTCCTTAGCAGCGAATTCAAGAAGGTGCTCTCATCATCTATAAGGCTCTTAACACACTCACTAAGCAACACAGAAACTCAGTTTAGAAGTAGGGTAAACATGCAGTAACTTATATGAGATACTCACCTTGCCAGAGTCTTTTTCATGAAGTTCGGTGTACTCCGAGGTGCCAGGGTGTGATTCCCCACGTGTGTAGGTGTGGTTGCAAAGCCAGCTGAATAACCAATCCTCCCAGCCACATGGCCCAGCCACATGGCCCACCCACATCTCCTGCACCCACACCACACTGTCCTCCGTTCTCTAGGAAGACAGATGTGCTGATGAGGCCTTGCTTGTTGGATTGCACAATGTTGTGAATTTAAAAGGCTTCTCACAGGCAATTGCTGAAGCTTAGCAATAATCTGTTGATGACTGTGGTTTACAACATCCCACACAAACGGTGTGTTATTTTAAGTTGTGCTTTGGCATCTGGGCTTCCTATCCCACGTGGGAACAGCCATACAGCAACTGCAGGTGTACCTTGTTCACATCTGCCTTTCTGATGTACCCTGTCTCAGAGACTGAATTTTAAATTCTCCACCTCCACCGTCCAAAGGTAACAAAGTGGAAACAGCACCAGGATCCAGCTGGAGCATCTCTCAGGGCCAAAGTTCAGAGCTATGGGGAGGTTGGTGATGTTAGCTCATTGTAAGAGCTGGAGCTTTATATGTAAGGTCTTTTGGGACCACAGACTTCTGTGCTCTATTTATTTATTGTCAATTGTCAAGTAATTTTTATATACCATGTTTGTGCCAGGCACTGGTGAGAACCAAGTACATGTAATAAGCAAGAGACACAATCTCTCCTCTCTGCCCTATTGGGGAAGACAGATGGAGCAGCGATACTCATGTTGCCTAAGTGTGAACTACCCTAGGGCAGTATTCAGTAATAGTGATGTTTTATTTATTTACTAGAGGCCCGGTGCACGAATTCATGCACCAGTGGGGTCCCTCGGCCTGGCCTGCAGGATCAAGCTGAAACCGGCTCTCCGACATCTCCCAAGGGGTCCCGGATTGTGAGAGGGCACAGGCCAGGCCAAAGGACCCCACCAGTGCAAGATCGGGGCCAGGGAGGGATGTGGGAGGTTGGCCAGCCGGGGGAAGGGACTGTGGGAGGTTGGCCAGCCCTAGGAGGTTGGCTGTGGGAGCACACTGACCACTAGGGGGCAGCTCCTGTATTGAGCGTCTGCCCCCCTGGTGGTCAGTGCACATCATAGCGACTGGCTGACTGGTCATTCGGTCATTTTGTTACTTAGGCTTTTATATATATATAGATTTATTTATTCAGTTAGTTTTAAACTGGAGCAGAAACTTTATTTTTTAAATATATATATATATATATTTATATATTTATATTTATATATAATAATCAGAGAGGAAGGGAGAGGGAGAGTAAGGGATAGAAACATCAATGATGAGAGAGAATCCATCGGTTGCCTCCTGTACGCCCGCTACTGGGGATATGCCCTGACCAGGAATTAAACTATGACCTCCCAGCTCCTAGGTCAATGCTCAACCACTGAGCTACACTGGCTAGGCAGAAATTTGATTCTTTGATCAAGAAATGAAGAAAGTAAGCTCATGCTCTAACAGCACCTTCTCAAGAGTGATGTTTTAATATGTAATTGCAGTTTATATTTCAGCTTTGATTTTAAAAGTTCTGTGAATTCACCTTTTAAAATAATCACATTTTCCTTTCTTCAGTCCTTTTTGTGTCAAGAACAGATACAATACATGCAGTGCTTCAAGAATTTCTCCTCAGAACTCTAATAAATAACAAATCCAGCCCCCGTCAGTAACATAAATTCCTTAGCGAGCAGGGTGAAGGAGCTGAGCAATCAAGACGATCTGTACCGGAAGTCAGTAAAAGGGACTTACTTTTATTGTACCGGCTGTTTCTTATCCTAGACAAAATAAAAAAGTGGTAAACAACCAAGGCTGGAAAACTGACTAAATGTTTCCCTCACACAGAAAGCTATCCTTTTTTACTATTTCTTTGGGGGGAAAAGATGGTGCCTAAACCGCTGAAGATGTGTCCAGAAAATAATTCCTAAATATATACTAAAATCACTTTTCATTGTTTAATTTGGAAAGTTCTGGCTGGCTGAAATGTTTTTAGAAGCTGTTCATGTGAAGAAATTCTACTTTAAACCAAAGCCTCAAAGGCCCATCCCAATCACGAGGGTTTCCTTTGGGATTCACCACTGAAATCTTATGATCCTCCCATGACAAAAGCTTCCCAACAGCTCATTTCTAGAGACTTGTAGACAGAGCTGCATCTTTACCCATTTCAAAGTTACTCCAATTGCCTGGTTAATCCACATGCTCAGACAATTGGCACTATTTTTAAAAAATTAAGTGGAGGGGATAAGGGAGGACATCCCCTCTAACCCCTTCTATACCTTTTCAGGCTTGTTTCCTGCCACCCTCCAGGACACACCCTGCACTCCCACCACACCGGTCCAGGAGGAGTCCCTGCTGAAACAAACTGGCTTAAAATAAAAATGGCAGGAAGATGTGGACAGTTTCCTAGGTTTACTAAGAGAAAGTCAGGGAATTGGGGCAAAGCTATGGCAGGCAACCATGTTCTTCTATAGTAAATGGGACTCAGAGACACATACATCCGGAGTGTCCCTAGGTTTATCATCTTTTGACCAATACTCCCACAAAATATCCATTCCTTTGGTCACGTGTTTTACCTGTGAGCCAGGCCTTAAATATTCCCTCTCTAGTCTTAGTTAAGAAGCTGGTTATCTCTTATTTAGATGATCAAAATAGCCTCCTAATCTCTTCCCCATTGGGTCTACCCTCTATGTTGAAGCTAAAGCAAATTGCAAATCTGATTATTTAAGAAGAAAGTTCTGTTGGAGGGAGATTGAGGGGCTGGGTGAAAATGGTAAAGGGATTAAGAAGGGGAAAAAAAAAACACCGCCAAAAAACTCACAGACACAGACAACAGTATGGTGATTACCAGATGGAAAGGCGGGTGAGGGGATAGAAGATAATATAGGGGGATAAATGGTGATGCAAGGAGATTTGACTTGGGTTGGTGAACACACAATACAATATACAGATGATGTGTTATAGAATTGTACACCTAAAACTGTACACCATGGCAATAAATTCAATATAAAAGTTTAGAAAAAAAAAGAAAATCCTTCAATGGCTCCCCATTGCTTGTACTAATTTCCAACTAGGAGGAAACCATTCCTTAGAGTGAGTATATGGAAAATGGGGGCATATCAGCACCACCTCAGGATTTTTCAAAAACCACACACACACACACACACACACACACGCACACACACACACACACACACACACATGGGGATGTGCGACATTGTCACATCCCTCACCCAAGTCATTTGTGGCCCCCATCCACCTGGTGAAAATTGCTGTCATACTGGCTCAGTATTGGGTGTTTGTTGTACCCATCAGTTATGCTGAGGCACAAAAAAGGTTAAGGAGCCCTCACTGCAGAATAAAATCCAAATTCCTTAGCATGCCATACAAAATCCTGCACAAATCCTCCTTGTTTTCCTTTCCTGTCTCATCTTCAACCATTTCCCACTACACACTCTGTGAGCCAACCACACCAATCTTGGTGAATTCTTGAATGAGACTTGGTTTTTCATACTTCTGTTGTTTATGCTAGTCCACTTACCCAGAATGCATTTCTCCTCATACAGCTAGTGCTTTTCCATTTAACCTTTAAGAAGATACCAACGCCGAAACCAGTTTGGCTCAGTGGATAGAGCGTCGGCCTGCGGACTGAAAGGTCCCAGGTTCGATTCCGGTCAAGAGCATGTACCTGGGCAGCTGATCGATGTTTCTCGCTCATCGATGTTTCTAACTCTCTATCTCTCTCCCTTCCTCTCTGTAAAAAATCAATAAAATATATTAAAAAAAAAGAAGATACCAACAATTATGTATTCTGTCAGACCCACTCATGGATTTCAGGCTTGTACATCTCCTCTTGGATGTTTAGAAAATGTGTGAGGTCTGGGACTCACCTGCCCGTAAATGTTCCTCCCACAGCTCTCCACATCTCAGTTAACTGCAACCCTATTCTTTCAGCAGACTTCCCACCTCAAAACCCAAGTCCTTGCCCCCTGGCTGCTGTGGCTCAGTTGGTTGGGCATCATCCCATGCACTCAAAGATTGGGTGCACGGGATGATTCCTGGTCAGGGTAGGAGGCAGCCAATCAATGTTTGCTCTCACAGCGATGTTTCTCTCTCCCTTACTCTCTCTCTAAAAATCAATTTTAAAAAATCATGTTTTTAAATCAAGTATTTGCTACAACCTGGAGGACATGTCTGACCAAACCTTGCTTCCCACCTTCTGCTTCCGCCACACTGCCTCCTTGCCCTTAAACACATATTGACTTCAAGGCCTTTGTAACTGCTATTCTCTCTGCCTGGAATGTCTTCTTCTCTTAGATGTCCCTATGGATTCTCACCCTCATATCTTCCAAGTGTCTGTTCAGATATCATCACATCTGAAAGCACTTTTTGTAGAACAGTACCAGCTCACCAGTACTTCACATCCCCTCCCCTTGTTTTTTTCTCCATAGTACTTATCACTATTTGACATAATGTATTTTGTTATTATTTGCCCCCTCTCCCAAAATCAGAACATAAATATGAGTACCAGTTTTTATTTTGTTGCTGTTCTCTACAAAACCTGCAGTTCCTAGAACAGTACTTGGCACATAGTATGTGCTCAATAAACAGGTGCTATTGTCATTCTTCTCACTTGTCCACTCACCTGAAAAGGGAGTGGGCCTCCCAATTAAACACATTAGGTTTGGTATATGGATTTTATTTCTGTTCCTTCCTGAAACCCCATTAAATGGACAGTAAAGGGTTTTCAAAAACAAAAAAAGAGAATGGGAGTGGGGACATCAATAGAGCCTATCCTAAGCACCCTATTTAAAATATCACCCTCCCCCTCAGTCTCCTCATCCTGCCCTTCCTCCCCGTAGCACCCAGTATCTTTTCATAGATGACATAATTTATAAATTACGTTAATTTCTCAGACCCATTCCTAGAATGTCAGTGCCAAGAAGGCAGGATCTTACTGTTATTCACCAGTGTAGTATTCTTCGCACTAGGACAGAGCCTAGCTCTTAGTGGTTACTCAGACAATAATTGTAGGACAAATGGTTGGAGAGTAGAAGCTGAGAGAAAATGGATGAATGGCAACTAACAGGCTGAAATCCAAGCCAGCAAGAGAATGTGGTTGGAGTTGACAGAAACAAGCCTGTTTGCTCAGTAGGTACCTCTGAAAGTGGGATGCACCTGAATGAGAAATGGAACCACAGCAGGCAAATGCACTTGGACTTCCCTAAGCAGAAGATGAGAAGAGGTGTTCTGATTTCAATACACAGCACAGCTGAGTGGAAGTGCTATATGTAATTAGAGGATGTGTCTACTCACCAAATAGAGATCTCTAGCCCCCTCTCCCCACTTGACTTTAAGAACACAAGCAGTTAAGCCTATTAATCAACTCTTTCCTCCTGCATCCCTCCTCTGAACTAACTAGAGAGGAGATTGGAGTTTTTCCCTGGTTCAAACTGCTCTATCAGAGAAAACTCGGTAATAGGTTTCTTAACAACAACATCAGAAACTGGAAGATCATGAAGCATTATTTACACAAATCTGAGGAAAGGTCATTTCCAACCTATAATTGTTGGCTAAATGATAAATCAAGTGAAGGAGGGAATAAAGATATTTTCAGAAATGAAAGGAGGCAGAATATTTACTCCCCATGGAATCTCAGGGAGGACATGCTCCAGCAAAATGAGGCACTGATGAAAAAGGGAAGCATAGGATTCAGAGAACATCTTTACACAGAAAAGAGGCATAGAGAATCCTTAGAACGATGGGGAAAGAGATCTGAGGACAGCTAACATGCAAGGAGGGCTGGCTCCGAGAACAAAAAGCACCGTCAGATTATACAGGTGTGACTGAACATAGAGTGAGGAGATTCACAATAAATTGAAAGTTTGGGGATAAAATGAGATTACTTGACAACTAAGCAAATGAAAAAATTTTTTTTTTCACTAACTCTGAGGAAGTCAAATTTGTACATGAAAGGAAATAAGATAGTAGTCTACATGGCTAACCTGTGAGTCATATTTACATGGTTATAACATAAACACTGAATACTGACTCAACCAAAAGTTATGATAGCTCTGTTATAAGGTTGGGGATGCAGATGAGTGGAACTGGAGAGCATTATGCTAAGCGAAATAAGCCAGTCAGAGAAAGAGAAATATCACATGATCCCACTCATTTGTGGAATATAACAAACAACATAAACTGATGAACAAAAACAGATCCAGAGACAGAGAAGCATCAATCAGACCATCAAACCTCAGAGGGAAGGCAGGGAAGGGTGGGGGTTAGGGGGAAGAGATCAATCAAAGGACTTGTATGCATGCATATAAGCCTAACCAATGGACACAGACACCAGGGCGGTGAGGGCATGAGTGGAGGGTGGGGGACAATGGGGGGGTAAGGACACATATGTAATACCTTAATTAATAAAAAAAAAAAAAGGTTGGGGATGAATGAAACAAGTATGAAGAGAGGAGAGATGAATAAAAAAAGCGAATCCTCTTTGTAGGTAGCAAGTTGTAGACCTTATAAATATGGGCATAATGGGGGGGAAAACTAAGATGGCGGCATAGGTAAACACCGGGAAATTGTCGCCTCACACAACAATTGAAAATTACCGCAAAGGACTGAGCAAACATCATCCAGAACAACAGGAAGGCTGGCTGAGTGTAAATTCTACAACTAGAAGGAAAGAAAAGCACGCTGAGAGCCAGAGGCACTGCGGAGGTGAAGTGCAGAGGTACGGCGGCTCGCGCGCGCGAGGAAAGGGGGTGGCGCCTGAGGACGCGGCTGTCTTTTTGGAATCACAAGCTCCCGACGGCTCTGAATTCCGGTTCCGGGAAGTCTCTGGGGACCCAGGACTCATACGGGGAGAGGCTGGTCTGTCCAGCAGCGGGTGAACTTGAGGGCGGCTTTCCCTCAGAGGTGCTTGCAGCCGTTACCGGGACACTGAGACGCGCGACTCCGGGCGGAGAATCGGCCATAGCTGCTTTCTCCGCCCTTTGATTCCCTGAGACCCCGCCCCACCCAGGCTGCGGCAGAGGCTTTTGCATGTGAATGTACCTAACTGCAGCCTAGCCAGGCAGACCCGGAACTTCCAAGAGAAGGCCCAAGGCCCCGCAGCGGCTTGCATTGCTTCACAGCTGAGCCTCTTCGTGGCTCCTGCTGTGTGGTCTCAGGCAGAGGCTGAATTAGCACCTCCTTAGATCCAGAAGCCACTGTACCCAGTGGTCAGAGGGGGACCATCCAGACTGCAACTCCTCGGATTCATAAGGGACACACTCAGGGAGCAGACTCAGTGAGCACCAAAGCCCCACTGAAGCAAGTCTTGCCCTAGAAGGGTGTCTTCAGCACAGAAGTTCTCCCACTTTAGACACAGCTGATTCTCACAGCCAATTGGCCTGGAGGTCAATTCCTCCCAGTGATTCTACAACAACCAAGGCACCAAGAGTGCACCAAGAGTGTCCACCCCAGGTAACTGGGGAGGCTGAGCTACTGGGCCCTACAGGACACCTGGCGCACAGGGCCACTCTATCAACACAGGGAAGCTGCCAAAATGCGGAGACAAAGAAACAGGTCACAAATGGCAGAAATGGAGGAAAGCAAACGATTGGATATAGAGTTTAAGGCCACGTTTATAAGGTTTTTCAAGAATTTTATGGAAACCGCCGATAAATTTAATGAATCCCTCAATAAGTATAGTGAGACCATGGAGGACATGAAAAAGGACCAACTAGAAATTAAGCATACACTGACTGAAATAAAGAATAATTTACAGAGATCCAGCAGTAGACAAGAGGATCCCAAGAATCAAGTCAAAGATTTGAAATACAAAGAAACAAAAAATACCGCCGAAACCGGTTTGGCTCAGTGGATAGAGCGTCGGCCTGCGGACTGAAAGGTCCCAGGTTCGATTCCAGTCAAGGGCATGTACCTGGGTTGTGGGCATATCCCAGTAGATGTGCAGGAGGCAGCTGATCGATGTTTCTCTCTCATCGATGTTTCTAACTCTCTATCTCTCTCCCTTCCTCTCTGTAAAAAATCAATAAAATATATTAAAAAAAAAAAAAAAAAAGAAACAAAAAATACCCAACCGAAAAAGAAAAAAGAAAAGAGATTCCAAAAATATGAAGATAGTGTAAGGAACCTCTGGGACAACTTCAAGCGTACCAACATCAGAATTATAGGGGTACCAGAAGGAGAGAGAGAGCAAGATATTGAAAACCTTTTTGAAGAAATAATGACAGAAAACTTCCCCTACCTGGTGAAAGAAATGGACTTACAAGTCCAGGAAGCGCAGAGAACCCCAAACAAAAGGAATCCAAGGAGGACCACACCAAGACACATCATAATTAAAATGCCAAGAGCAAAAGATAAAGAGAGAATCTTAAAAGCAGCAAGAGAAAAACAGTCAGTTACCTACAAGGGAGTACCCATACGACTGTCAGCTGATTTCTCAACAGAAACCATGCAGGCCAGAAGAGAGTGGCAAGAAATATTCAAAGTGATGAATAGCAAGAACCTGCAACCAAGATTACTTTATCCAGCAAAGCTATCATTCAGAATAGAAGGTCAGATAAAGAGCTTCACGGATAAGAAAAAGCTAAAGGAGTTCATCACCACCAAACCAGCATTATCTGAAATGCTGAAAGGTATTCTTTAAGAAGAGGAAGAAGAAAAAGGAACTCTTACCATTTGCCACAGCATGGATGGAACTGGAGAGCGGATAAATACCACATGATCTCACTCATTTGTGGAATATAATGAACAACATAAGCTGATGAACAAGGACTGATCCAGAGACGGAGAGGCATTGATTGGACTGTCGGGACTTGGAGGGAAGGTAGGGGAGGGTGGGGTTAAGGGGGAAAGATCAACCAAAGGACTTATATGCAAGCATATAGGCCTAATCAATGGACTTGGACAACGGGGGGGTGAGGGCATGAGCGGGGGGGGGGGGGGTAGAGGGTAACGTGGGGACAAGGACACATATGTAATATCTTAATCAATAAAAAATATATTTAAAAATAAATAAATAAATAAATAAATATGGTCATAATGAATGCAACAGCTAAGAAAATCAGAAATTGTTACTTATGGGGAGCACAAGAGTGAAAAGACGTTCCTGGACAGAAGGGTTCCTTTTGCCTGTGCGCGTCAAAGCCTAATAAGACACAAACAGGAGTTTGCAGCTAAGAAAATAAGGATTGACTAAGGAAATGGCTCCATGCCCGGAGTCTCAGGTAGCTCATGTTCAAAAACCTGGCTCCCTGCTGGCTTCAAGGAGATGGATCAATCATATATGGAACAAATCACTACTCATGGTCACTAATGGAGCTAGGATCGTGGCCTCTATTAGTTGGTTGGTGCTAGGGTAGGGGTAACTGATCTTTGCATCTGGCCCTGATGTCAGCCATGGAGTTGTTCTCTTTCGTTTCACAAGGGTTTGTTCTGTGGGATCCTTCTGCTTTCCTGGGTCCAGAGCTAAAACACAATGAGGCCTAGATATTACGTGTAACTGTGTCTCAGTAGTAAATAGACCCAAGACCTTGTTCCTAAGACTAGGGATCTGACAGCTTCATTGTCCTGAGGCCTTAATGATTAAGCAAGGGAGAGGGAGGGAGGTAAGTCAGGTGCTAGATGAGGCTAGTTTGAATGAAAGGGGAAAAAAATCAAAATAAAAGGTCAGGTTTAAGAAAATAAGGTTTCTGCACAGTTACAAAGGGAGTGGGCAGATTTTTAAAACTATAAGCCTGCTAGTATGATTTATTTTTTCAATCATCTATCTTTATAATTTATACAAAACACACACACACACACACACACACACACCCTCAAAACATGGAGGGAAACCACAAAGCCAAGAAAAATAACAGGAAAGTTATAATGCATCTTCAGCTTCTACTCTTCACATTGTGATGACATCTTGTTTAACAGTGTTCAAACCTGTCCATTAAGTGACCCAAAATTAAATGCTTAGGCCATGTAGTGGAATGCATGCTTTCTCTGTCATTTCCTGAAAAGCAGTCAGTATGTTATGGATGTTATGTAGCATAAAGCAAATACCTAGCTGAAATGTGGCTGGTAAATAGACCATCTTTGCCAGTAAGCTAAGCAAGCTGCAGAAACCGACCTCTTCTCAACAGGAACTTAAAGAAGAGACAATCAAGTCAATGGGCTTTGCCCAGAAAATGAACTAAGCACAGGGATAAACACGGCAGGGAACGGGAGAGAGGTTAGCCCCCTGCTTGAGCCCAGCTTCTTTATCTGCAGGTTTGGAGGCTCAATCAGATCACAAGTTCCTTTTGGACCTTCACACACCTCCCTAACCCCTTTTATTGCCTGAATTAATCTCTGACACGGATAACCATATACTCTAGTTTTCCTAGGACGGTCTTAGTTTATATCTGTTGTTTGCTCTTGTTGTATTATTTATTAGTGTATTATTGATTACTATTATTAATCTATTTTTACCCACTTCTGTACATTTCATAACTTGAATCCTCTTAAAAGTTTGGAGAAATTTAAGATTCCTTTGTGGGTGGCCTGTGAACTATGAAGAATTTTTTAAAAACAGAGTGATAATGTAAACTCTTCTTTTTAAAACATATTATTCAGTGAGAATAACCTAGGACATTGGGTCCTTTTACAAAATTAGGACAAATACTGTGGATTAATTCAATATTCAAGACAATAAATTTTAATTATTAAGTCACAGAATAAGGTCTTCCTTCTGACTTCATTGTCAATGATGACAACAATCTTAAGAGAATGTTCTTTCAGCAGATAATAGATTTCATTGACCATCACGGCTGTTTATTGCTTAATTAGTTACCAAAAGGGGAATACGTCCCTTCCACTGCACAGACAAGCTCTGTGTGCTAACGATTCCCAAATTTTCTCTAAGGCTGGGACTGAAAGTCCTGCCAATGCCCTGAACAAAAGCTCACAGATTATCCCATGAACTTGAAGCACTCCTTTCAGAGTGAGCAGCACGGAAACAGATTCCATAATTGATCACTCCACTACAAGGGAGATGTAACGTTGCTGGATTTTCTGGAAGATACAAAGAGCTTCTCAGTCTTAATCAAATATGCATGAGCCCTGATATAAAACATGCCTGTCTGAAGAGCAGTGGTTAGTTTCAGCATTCTTTTTCTTTTTCTTTTAAATATGTTTTATTTTTTACAGAGAGGAAGGGAGCGGGATAGAGAGTTAGAAACATCATTGAGAGAGAAACATCGATCAGCTGCCTCCTGCATACCTCCTACTGAGGATGTGCCTGCAACCAAGGTACATGCCCTTGACTGGAATCGAACCTGGGACCTTTCAGTCCGCAGGCTGACGCTCTAGCCACTGAGCCAAACTGGTTAGGGCTCAGCATTATTTTTCACTCACCCACTAAGTCACTGCCCGTGGAAATTTCTTCCTAAGTGAAGTAGATATGCGGTCCACTAGAAGGGTAAAAAGCCCACTAATTTTGTTTTTAAAGATGCACAATTACCACATTTTAAAAAGTTACTTTCAAACTAATTTATCATCTGCCCTTAAACTAATGAAGACAAAAGGAAAGCTGGATTTGGCGCTTGCTTACACTTTTCATTTGGATTAGAAAGTAGGCCTGTGAGTGTTTGGATCTCAGATCAGGTTTGCTTGGTAGCCTCAAAGGGCAATTTCCCCCTTTTTTCAAAATTTGCTTTTGATCATTTCAGACAATTCATGGTTTTGAATGAGAAAGAGTAGAAGAGAGGAATGCCGAATGGGGTTAAGTAAACGGAGAGTCTGTCACATAAAGCAAGTTTAAATCCCAGGAACAGCATCCATGCGGGACAAACGGAAGCATTCTTCTTTTGAAAACATTATTCTTTTAAGCAGTGTGTAATGACATCCTCCCTGGAGGCCTTTTCCATGAAAGAAAAAAAAAATACTTCCCCATAAGTCATGTTCTAGATTCCAAGTATAATGAGTGAAGCACAGTTAAAAGTCAAACTTGTGTTTCATTTATGTAAGAAGGTTCAAAATTAGAACTGCAAAAAAGGTGCTCATAAAGTGTTTCTCTGTGTTCTTGTTTTCTGTTACACAATCGTATTTCCATGAAAAAAAAAAAGCGACGTAAAAGGAAAAGTTCACCATTATGACTTCAGACGTACAAATCAGTGAATGTGACCTTACTGTAAAATGTGAGCCAAACATATTTTCAGGGGAGAAATGGACAAGACTCAACTATGCTGAATGTAAGATAATTAATTTGCTCTTCAGTTCCTTTTAAGTGTATCATTTTCTTATGCCAAAGTATAAACTGTGGAATATGTTTCCAGTAGTGTACTCTGTGCTGCTGTTAACCTCCTGAGGACTTGATTGCAAATAAATAAGAAAACTTTATGCTTTTAAAAGTATGGCATTACTCAAATATCAGAGGTTGGTTTTTGTTTGAAATATTTAAGATGTTTAAACAACAGAAAGGCAAATAAGCAGAGAAATTACTTCTTTCAATTCAAATACTACTTTATAAGTTTAATTAATGCATGCCCAAATAAACATTTCTCTTCAAAGTTTCAAAATTGCTGCTAAATATAATGGAACAAAGAAGGCAGACACTACTGAAAAATCACAATTATGATGTTTATTAAACAAAATAAATTTAAAGAAAAATTTCTATTAAAAAACATAAGAATCATATCCAAATTTTAGCTTCCCCATCTTCTTTGGTATTGAACTTAGCATTAAGGATATAAAATATTTTATTTTAAAGTTTAGTCACTAGGTCCACAGCAAGTTTCCATATAAAAAAAATAGGAAATCAAGTTATCTGGAATTGTCTTATTTGAATAATCAATGTATGCATAAAAGCAATCAGTTATGTGTGTGCAGGAATGAACATCATTAAGCAAACAGTCATTCATACTGGAAATATATCTTAACTTTTTAATGATTTTTCTGCCATCATTTTACCATGTTATCTGAATAGTAATTCAGTAAACAAGTGCTGTTACTCACTTAACTAAGGAACTACTCTCCCAGGAAGATGGCACCGCCATACCAGGACTTGGCAACATTTATTTTTTTTAACATGGCTACACCATTTAAAAAAAGTCTGTATTTCTCAGAATGGTGTGCTTCAGGCTTTTCATAAAATAGTATCTGAAGATTGCTAATAGCATTAAATTAATATTAATAAAATCCAATTCTGTCTTTTTTGTTTCTTAAAAATTACTTAAAACCAGACGTTGTGTTTCTTTTAAGGGTAGTATTATATGGACCACTAAATTAGTCAAGCCAAACACTTCCAGAAACAGCATGGGACATCCAAACTACTTTTATTCCTTTGACAAATTCTTTACCTACTTCAATTCTGATTTCTTCATGTCCTTGCTTTCTTGTGTGAAGATATCTTCCCCTTCATTTGTGAAAATGAATCTGAGAAAAAAATCCAATAACTAGGGCGATTTTTTTTTTTTGCATAGATTTGTGACCACAAATAATTGAGCGATTGACAGCTTCAGGGCTAACACTGTGACTGGGAACAAGAAGAGTACAGCCATAATAAAATACAACTATCTACCAGGAGGACTGCATACAGACATCTTCGGCCATGTAGGCTCTGGGCCCTCTGGAAATAAGTCAGTTGCATGGCCAACATGACGAAGAAAATAACAATGTTCAGAATCAGGAAGAGTCTGGTGTAAGAAGCGGACAGTGACGGGGCTTTGCTGTGCATAGTCGTCACCATCCGCGCCGGTCCAAACCGGCCTTTCATCAGGCCATCGTTCTTGTGTTTCTCATACGTCACATCTGCAAAATCTAAAAGGTCTTTCATCTCTTCATCTTCATCTATGGGCTGTTCTTTCTGTGCCAGAATCTGGGCTTTCTGCCGAATCTTTTTTTCATTGACTTCAATCTGTGCAAAAATATCGGGGACGGCATCCACAAATTTATAGCGCTTGCCTACCCTTCGGTTTTTCTTGGACTTGCGCTGCTGCTGCTGCTGCTGCTGCTGCTGCTGGGAAATGGCAAAAATCCTGTCGATGGCCTCCTCAGTCTGCCTCTTGTCTGAAAACCTCAGCAGGCGCTCCGCGGTCTTCCTGAAGCCGGCTGTGTTGCGGACTCGGGACAGGATCTGCTTCTCCAGCAGCTGGAACACTGGCTTAAAATGCTGCAGGCTCCGCTCCACGATAGCAGCATAGTCCCTCACCTCAGGGACAGTGGTGCTCTTGATGGCTGAGCTCCGGTCAAACAGAATTTTCTGACGATCGGCAATGACCTGTGCAAAGGCAGACTGGCCTGGGGTCTCATCTGTCCAAAGGTAAACAGCATAGGCGTGCTCCCTGGTGGCTATGAACACATCCAGCTGCTGGGGGTCTCCGTGGATGCTGAAGCTCTGAACATCCACGGACGGCCCGATGAAGAGGTAAGCTGCCCTGGTGATGGGACTTCGGAGGTGCATGGTGACATTCACATAGTTTGTCCCGTTGTAGGGATAGCCCCGAGGGTAGGTCACGGAAGCAAAAGTTGCTTTCTCACTGTAGCCGGTATCATCCATCCAGTACATTTTATAGAGCCCATCTCGCTGCCTGATGAAAGCCCCATGGACGCCATCCACCACTGTCTCCTCAAAAGGGAAGTCCACGTTGTGGAAGAAGCTCGTTGCCGTCTCCAAGAGGCTCTCCTCTCCCAGGTGGACTTCATCCACAAGGAGGAGAAGCTGTGGATGCAGGAGGATCAAATTCCTCTGAATGTTCTTCAGACTGAGCTGGGGGTTGTAAGCTCCCACACCTTCTCCTCGAATGAAAACCACTCCATTTTTCTCCGCTGCGGCGACCACCCTCCCTTGGCAGCTAGCTGCTAGGTCATGCTTGTATTTAGACCACTTTGATGAACAGTCTTCGGTGACCTGACCTTCCCAGGGAGAAAAGCAGCTCTTGGACACAGCTGGGGAAAACATCAAGACGTTGTTGAAAAAGGTATACTTGGGCCCGTAGAGAGCCTCCGTGATGAAAGGCACACCATTGGGAGCAAAAGTAAATGAGTTCTGATCAGGATGCTCATGCCCCGCATTAAAATTTCTCCATCCTTTGATCCAGTCTTTGTATTTGTTTCTGTGGACAATGTCATATATTGCACGGCCCCCAAGTTTTCCTGACTTGAAGGAAAGAAAAGACCTATTGAGTTCCGCAGGCAGTGCACTTCCGTAAGTCACAACGCCCCAGTCTTCAAAATAATGCAATGTAGGGGTGCCAAAATCTGGAGGAGGGACAGATTTCAAGCTGGCATCATACCTGAAAGAATTCATTTTAAAAAATTAATTGGTTTTCTAGTGGAAGTGAAAATAACACATCAGAACACACCGATGCTACCCAGAGCGCTGGCAGTGCAGACTGTAGTAGGGACATGCCGGGAGCCAGTCCATCCTTGCTGCTTCAAGGGACCTGGCATATATGGCATACTGTTCTTAATATGTTTGCTCACCTTCTTGGCACTATGTGTTCTAACCAAGGTCTCTGAGAAAGGTTGTTTCCCCAGGTAGGGATTTTCCCCTGAAGTTAGGGAGGGAATAAAACCTCTTAAATAAGTGCCAGGCGGATAATTAATCACTTTAACTACGAACAATCATGCTTAAGCTACATAATCTTTACTCCCTGGAATGGAGATAAGAAACGCCCTAACCTTTGGAATAGAGATTGATAGGATTGTAATCAACTGGTATAAATACAGATGTAACAACACAGAACTTAGAAGACAGAACTTAGAAGACAGAACCTACACAGAACCTAGAGACAGAAGAACTTCGCTGGAGAGAACATGGCAAAAGATCCTGGACAGAAACTGGCAACAGAACCTAGCGAGAGAACCTGGCTGAAGAACCTAGAGACAGAACCTGGCTACAGAACCTGGATAAAACATGGCAAGAGAACCTGACTAGAACCTGGTGACTGAACCTGGCTAGAGAACCTGGACAGAACCTGGCTGGAGAACCTAGTGAGGGAACATGGCTACAGAACCTGGCTGGAGAACCTAGCAAGAGAACATGGACACAGAACCTGGCTGGAGAACCTAGCAAGAGAACATGGACACAGAACCTGGCTGGAGATCCTGACCAGAACTTGGCTAGAGATCCTGGCTAGGCTGCTGATCAACTGAACGCTGTCTCCGTGTCATTCCTTCTTCGCCGACTCCGTCCACAACTTTGGGGACCCCTGGACCTGCTGGGGTGCCCCCAGCAGGGACAGTTCTGAGAATACCTGTGGATGGTCACACTGTGCAGGAGAACTAACACCTTGGGTGAAGGGAGAGGAGAATATCTTTACAACATGTGATCCTTGGATTTGAGCCTGAAATGATTACTGCTGCTAATGACTACATGAACCTTCTTCACTTAACCATGTCAGAGCTGCCATCCAAATGACTGGGGCTCATGGATCAGAAAATTAAGTACTTCACCCAAACCTCTAGCTTGAGGGGCTCCCATTCTAGGGAACCCTGTATTTCGATCTAGAACCTAACACGCCTTGAGTTGCAATGAAATATTTTTCTACAATAAATAGTATTATTAAAGTTTGGCAGAGTACTTTTTACCCTCTAAAATTTAATTTAAATGGAGTTAAACTTCACATATTAGATACAATTTACTGTGAATACCACATCTAAGAATATAAATAGATAAAATTCAGGAAACTATCAATACTGAGGATTTCTAACTGTGGCTACCACTGCCTAGCCCAGATCTAAAGCTTTTGTTTTAATCTACAGATGATGTCATGCATTTTGGACAATAAATGACCTGTTATTTAGGATAAATGTTTTTTATCAAGTAATAAAAAATTAACATTAAACTTCCAAGTGATTAAGAACACAGGTTTTTGATTCAGAAAGGCCGCAAAAATAATAAACATGATTGTTTGCTTTTGATGATTTGAAATAACAGCCTTGATAGGTTCATGTAATTTCCTGCTCAAGGGCAAAAAGGCAGACCTGTGTCATTAGCTCGTAGAGAATTTGTTCTACAGTGAATCAATTGTGTATGGCAGAGTTAATCTTATTGGTGTTTGAGGCTGTTTCATCTGTTGCTCTAGAGCAGGAGTGGGCAAACTTTTTGACTCGAGGGCCACAATGGGTTCTTAAACTGGACCGGAGGGCTGGAACAAAAGCATGGATGGAGTGTTTGTGTGAACTAATATAAATTCAAAGTAAACATCATTACATAAAAGGGTACGGTCTTTTTTTTCAATAGTTTTATTCATTTCAAACGGGCCGGATGCGGCCCGCGGGCCGTAGTTTGCCCACAGCTGTTCTAGAGTCTCAGTTTCAGAACATCAGAAAACGTGTCTCTCCCCAGGCCTGGTATAATAAGGTTGGCTTCCTTTTGTGATTTACCAAATCCAGACACAAGCTGAACTTTCCATCCTTCTTTCAGTTTTTGGACAGTTGGTATACTCTTATCAGGCAGATTTTGAACCAAGTCAGACTTAGCATTAATCTAAGTTAGCTTTATAGTCAGCTTTATAGAACTCTCTCGGTTGCTTAAGTGAAAATACAATTAAATAATGACTTTATCTCCCTAAAAGGCGTCAAGAATGGTTGCATATTAATATATTTAATTCACCTGTGAATACAGTTTTTAAAAATGCTGGTTAAACTAGAGACAATTATCTCTTTTCTAGTGTTATTTTCCTGTTAACTGTTTAAAATTTAAAAAATAATGAAGGGAAACAATCACACCACAGAAGCTTATTTTAGAGTTGAATGCAAGTGTAAGTGTCAAAAGCTTGAAAAGACATAAGAGATTAATTATCAACTAGTTCCCTGTAATTTTTATCTTCATTTATTGGATGCCAGTAATATATTTGGCAGGACTTTAAAAAGGAGACACAGGTTCTCTTTCTGGTTTAAAAGATTAAGGCCAAAAAAAAAATTACATGGTTCTTTTATTATCAAAGTGAAACTGTCAAAAACTGTCAAACACTTCTAAATAGTTTTGAAAATTTAGTAACAGCTTTGCTATTAGATTATAATGCTTCACTTACCAAAACAAAACAAATTATTTGGGGTGTGATTATCAGAAGAACCCAGTCTAAATTAAGTTGATGGTTTTCTCTTTATACAATTTCAAAAATGATGTAAATCAAAACAGGCATATCTGTAAAACAGTGCGAGCCTAGGACATCTCTAACATACGAAAATCAAACTGCAAACGGTAATTAGATTTAAATGTCAGGAAATGTTTCCAGCAGAGTTTCAAACACTGTGATAGGAATTGAATTTGCAAGTACTAAAGCTTTAGATTAGTTTTTTTTTATTGTTGTTTTTTAAGGCAAAAAACTAGCACACCTGTACCCCTGGGTACAATTTCTTTGCAAAGCCCACGCAACGTGTCCTACCAGAGGAATTCCGTGTGGAGAGTGCACCAGCGCTGTCCTTTGGAGGGGGTCCCTGGGCCTTCCACCACGCGGTTCTTCCTGATTTGGTCAGCCAGCCAGTTACCACTGCCGTTACGCATGACAAACTTATCCAGGAACACTAGCTGGCTTTCTGGACCATAAAACCAGTTGTAATTTGAGTCTGCAATGGCCACAGTCCTCTGAAATCCTGGGGAAAGAAGTTTTACAGAACTAAGGTAGGTTTGAAACTGCATATCCCCATAAAGGCCTAAACAATGATTTTCAATCCTGCCTGCAAATTAGAATCAAGTGTGCATCTTGGATAAAAATGACAAATGAAACCACAATGCCCACACTCCACCCCGGACCAATTAATCGGAACCCCGCTGAAGGTCCTCCACAAACCTTGTGTGCAAGTTTGTATTTGTTGTGTGGCAACTTGTCGTTGGTGATGAAGATGCCACGACGACTAATGACGTACACTGCCCACCTTCCCGGGTTTCCGGGGCCCATACTATGTGCAGTTATGTTTGCACAGATACAGGCACTATCCTCTTGAGCATGGTCAGCTCCTGGACCTCAAACGAGCAATAGCTCTCCTACCAACTCAACCCACATCCTACGCCAAAACAGTAACACAAATGCCTCAGTGTGCCCTCCAATCAAGCGGAAGTTATAAGGTGTAGAGGAGAAACTGAGTTTCCACAGGAAGAAAACCTAACAATTCCCACAGAGATCCTGCAGCGTGTATTGCTGGTCGTTAAAGGAAAGAGGGGAAATGCAAATATCATACTGAAATGGGTCAGAAAAAGAAAAGCAGGGAAGACAGGATATGCTCCAGACATTCTTAAAGAAGAAGAATGGGCGAAAACGCCGGGTCAGACAGCACTAGTCACTAGAATAGCCGCTGGAGAGAAAAAAGAGAAAGGTTGAAGCAGATTGACTTAACACAGAATCCCTTCCAAATGTGACCATGACTGCATTTCCATAATTTACAGCTAATATTTTTGCTTCTAACAGTCTAGTACAGGGGTCCTCAAACTTTTTAAACAGGGGGCCAGTTCACCGTTCCTCAGACCGTTGTAGGGCCAGACTATAGTTTTAAAAAAAACTATGAACAAATTCCTATGCACACTGCACATATCTTATTTTGAAGTAAAAAAACAAAACGGGAACAAATACAATATTTGTATTTGCATGTGGCCCGCGGGCCGTAGTTTGAGGACCCCTGGTCTAGTAATTGCTTTTCTAAATAAGTCTTATTATAAAAAGTGATTTTCTGAATCTTTTGAAAGCAGATGATATGTTTTATTCCTCTTTGAGTCTTCCGCCCACCACATAGGTGTTCAAGAAAGGTTTGTTGAGTTAGTCAATGGACACAAATACTTGAATCCTCTTCTTAGAGGTGTTCATGCTGTCTTTTCCAGCTTAAGCAGCAGCTACGTAAACAGCTCACAGCAGACCCGAGCCCTGCTGCGGTTGGCTGTTAGATCTCAGCTCAAATTACAGAACACTGAGGCCATTAAAGGCCTTTGGTTATCAACATAAACTATAAAACAGGTCGCTCTGGTATGTCTAAGAATAAGCAATAAAACAGAGTTTTGTTTTGTTTTTTTAAAAAAAAGAATAATATATTAAAACCAAGTAGGACTTATATCAGGTTAGTTTAACATTTAAAAAATTAATCAGTGTAATTCATCATATTATCAAAATAAAGAAAAAAACCGTATCATCTTCATAGATAAAAAAAAAAACAAACCAGTTTTGAATGTAAGTCTAAATTAAATTTTAATATGGTTCTTTTGCTCTGTATTATTTTTGAGAAATTAACCCAATATTGGAGATTCTATCCAATCCATGTGTATACAACCACAGCAAAAAAGATTTAAATACTGAATTTTTTACTGTAATTCTAGAATCATCATCTGAAAACTTCATTTCACTGGAGGGAGGAGGGGAAACCATCTTGATTAAAAACTACCTCCTAAAATTTTTTTAAGTCCTGTTCAGAAATAAGAAGAGTTACAAGGCTCTCTTAGAAATAAATCAGTTCTTAAATCATATATATTATTTTTTTTTTTGAGTCAGTTCTCTTAGAAGACTAAGCTACATAGCAACAAGAGATTAGTTTTATAGAAATTCACTTTTTGGCTATATTCCTATATTTTATACTATTTATTTCAATAAAAAACTTAAAATACTAAAGCCCCAACTTAAATATGTAGGTGTAATATTTCATTTTGAATCATGTCTATATAGTTTGGAAGAAAAAATTATGAACTAAAAACCAAAATAGGATTGACTGGGGATCACATATAAAGGAAAATGAACATATAATCATAAATGTTTATATTCTGTTTTGATTCATGAAAATGATTTTTGTATAAGTATGCATGGTTTACACATACAAAAATAAAAGTTCTGTGGCGCCTACCAATTCTATTTGATCCGCCATGCTCCAAGCTTTACAATACCTAAATCACAAATCCTCCCGTTAACTCCCGAGATGTTCTGGCTATGTAACTCTTACATTGAATTCTATTTTGATTTTTTTTTTTAAATCCCTCTAATTGCAATATGGCTCAAACCCCACATTTCTCTAGCCCATTTTCATAATCAGGAAACATGACAATAGTTAACGTTGACCCACTTGCGATTCCTCACTATACCTGGCAGGATGGTTCTATACATAAAAGCAAAGTGTTGCTTAAGCCACGGGTGACCGAAGTGGTTGATGTCGAAGTGCCTCTGCACGAGGAACATATACTGGAAGAGTGATCTAGTGGTGTAGCTGCCGTACGCGACCCCTTCATAGAGGGAGCCGTCCGTCACCTCTCGGAGCAAGACCAGGGACTTCTCCATGATGGTCAGAACTTGTTTGGTCCATAAGTAGGCTTCTTGAAGATACCCTGGAGGATGAAAACACATGGAAACGATGACTAAGGCTGTAACAAACATAAACAAAAATGTGGCCAAATAAAGCCCTCTGAGTTATCTGACTCCTTTATAATACAAATTACATTTTGTAAAACTCCCACTTATCAACGTTATAAAGAACGTCCTGGGATTGTGATGGGTATAGGATGTAAGTTAAGAAGTTCCTGAATACAGGTCATTTATTAATTAAATGAAGATAAACCTTTAAGTGAACATCAGTCATTTTCCAATCTTTAATAAATTGAAACCACATCACATCTAAGATCACAAATTCCACATAATGGGCGGTCTTCAATTTATTCTATCCTCAGACAACAATTTCTCACATTCTTTTATGCTTTTAGATTGAAGTGGCAACTTAAGGGCCAAAAACATCAGCTGGGAGTCCAGAATCTGCCAAAAATGAGCTACGTGGTTTTGTTCAAGCACTTCTTCAACCTGTCACATTCTTCAATCTCCCCAAGTGAAAATTAAAGGTCTAAAAACTTTTTTCAAAATCCTTACAACATAAATGCTAGCTTTCTATAATTCTTGCGAGACTAGCATTTAAGTAACAATAACAACTCCCCACATTTTTATAACATTTGTAATTGACACAGCACTGAACATAATCCTACTTAATCCTTTTAATAGCTCAATGATGCATTATTACTCTGAAGTTACAGAAAGGTTGACTTGTTCAAGACCTTGGACACATGACTGAAAATGAACAGAACTTTGATCTGAGCCCAAGTCTTGAGATTTAAGGTTTGTTGTCTTGCATTTAAAACACACAGCCCCCGAGGATAAAATTAAGCTCCCTGCCTCCTAATGCGGGTGGAGTCTTACTGCTTCACTCCCACGGACGTGTGTGTGGCCGTCAGTGCTGAGCACTCCGTCATGGCTACTAGTGTGCTGGGTATGGGGGCTTCCAGAGGCCCAGGACCACAGTTCCCAGCCTAAATCCAAGACCCAGGCTAAGTAAGTCCTCGCCCCCACCTCATGTGGAAACACTGTTCTCAGGCTCGCTGGTCAGAGGTGACTGTTCATTGTACCCTGGATCTGTCTGCCACCCAGCTCCACACCTGGCATGCCAATTTTCTGGGTACTTTTCAGCTTCTGTTCTCTAATCGTTAGGGTTTAAAATTTCAATCATCTTCATGGTTTCCCTGTCGGTAGCCTCCATCTGCAACCAGACACCAAGGCGACTGATGCTCACTGCTCCCAGGACATCAGATAACCTGATTTTCCTTATAAAAACCCTGTTCAGGAGATATGAGGCAATGTCCCCCAACATATTTTGCAAACTTCAAATCTGTCATATGACGTACCATTGCTGTGATTAATGCTATGCTTCCACCATCCACATACCTTAGCTAGAATGTTCGTCATCATTTTCATTTAGCAAATCCTAAATATCCTTCAAAGTTCCATGAACCTTCTCAAGCTCACTTAAAGAATATTCGAACGTAATACACTCGATGATATGAAACCATAACTTCATGCTACCTCTTATTTAATTCACTGGTGCTATTATAACTCTTGGGTAACCATTTGAACATTTCACATCTCTCTTCTTTCCTCTCGGTTTGTAAACTGCTTACATGTGGTCCTGTGGTTTCTGTGCACCAAGACTTAGATAGGGTTAGCAGAATAGACAGAAAATTCTAATTCTTCCTCTTTGGAGATTTTATGTGAATCCAATGTAACTACGGTGTGCTCTAAGCTACCTCAGTCAGTACCTGCAGGCTGGCCTGGAGAACATGGAATATTGGAACAGCCTGACCAAAGTAGCTCTTAACGTTGGAAGGAGTATGCCAAGAAAGTGAGGACTACAAGCCTAACTGAGGTGTGCAAAACCAGAGATTTCACCCTTTTTCTACCCAGTCTTCTCATAAATAACTTTAATCAGGAAAAAATACATATGAAAACTCCTACCAGGGAAGAAGTACAAATTTTGCTCCAATCTGAGCCAGCCACAGACCTTGGGATTAAATTCTGTTTTTGTGAGTGTAGGGGGCAAAGGAAGCTAGCATGAAAATTCACCCTCTTAATTAAGCTTTCCTTATTGCTAGAAATTAAATTTCTATTCCCAGAGAGGCAACAAAATATCGTGAAAAGAGATTGAACTTTGAGTTTGACCAGAAGTGGGTCAAAAATCCCCGCTACTTATATGGTTAATGTGAGAATTCATATTCTTATGGGGAATATAAGAGTTAAATCCTTTTAGACTTGCCAGCTCCAAGTATATATTTAATGTCCTTATAATTCACTGTGTTCTTAGAGCAGCTTTTAAAAATATAATCTCATTTAGTCATTTATAAACTTCCACAGGAGTTGTAATTAAGACAGAATTATAAGAACCAAGAAAATGTAATACTAGCAATTATGTTATACATGAAGGCAAAATAGCTATACAATCCACAAAAGTTACTTCCAAATTTGACCTAAATGATCCACATTGGTAGTTTGAAGTCTTTAGAGAATAAGCGTACTGGTGTAATGATACACATCTGTGCAAGGAATATTGATTTCAAATAATAAACCACCTGTTCAGCTTTTAAAAACTCCATTTTCCCAGGCTGGCTGTCTTCACTGTTAAAATTCTCTGGAAAAATCAATATTTACGACTGGTTCTGTGCTATAAGAATATGGCTTGGGCCTTAGCCGGTTTGGCTCAGTGGATAGAGCGTAGGCGTGTGGACTCAAGGGTTCCAGGTTCGATTCTGGTCAAGGGCGTGTACCTTGGTTGTGGGCACATACCCAGTGGGGAGTGTGCAGAAGGCAGCTGATTGATGTTTCTCTCTCATCGATGTTTCTGACTCTCTATCCCTCTCCCTTCCTTTCTGTAAAAAATCAGTAAAATAAAAAAATAAAATAAAAAGAATATGGCTTAGGCCCTAGCCAGTGTAGCTCAGTTGGTTGAGCACTGTCCCATGCACCAAAGGGTCACTAGTTGGATTCCCAGTCAGGGCACATGCCAGGGTTGTGAACTCAATCCCCAGTAGGGGGCATGCAGGAGACAATTGATAGATGTTTCTCACATCAGTGTTTCTTTCTCTCCCTCTTCTCCCTTCCTCTCTAAATCAATAAAAGCCTATTTTAAAAACATGGCTTGGCACAATCAAAAAGCCCTAATTCAATAACCTTCATGCTAATATAACTAGCAGAAATGAAGATGTCTCTCAATTCTCTAAGAGATAACCTAGTTATTACTTCATCTCATAGACTTAGGATCAAATATGAACATGTACTAAGACTAGTTATAAAAAATGCTTTGCTCATGCCTGGCTGGTGTGGCTCAGTGGTCGAGCATTGACATATGAACCAGGGAGCTAACAGTTCAATTCCCAATCAGGGCACATGCCTGGGTTGCAGGCTCGATCCCCAACAGGGATCCTGCAGGAAACAGCCAGTCAATGAGTCTCTCTCATCACTGATGTTTCTACCTCTCTCCCCTCTCCCTTCCTTTCTCTGAAATCAATAAAAACATATTTAAAATGCTTTGCCCGCAACATGGCAGCGACGTCTCGTGTCAACCCGGGCGTCCCTCAGCTGTGTCGACACGCACCTTGGTTCATCAGAACTAGGCTTCCTGTGAGCAGAGCCATGCAGTTGGTGGGCTGGTGATTGTGCAGGTATTGAAATCCCCATCCTCTCCTGTATGAGGTTTCATACATATAGCCCGAGGCGTTGGCAATCACTTCAAGAAACTTCTCCTGCTGCGTCTTGCTCAGGTAGTTGTACAAGAAGTCATAGGCAGTGGCAAAACCCACCAGGGAGTGAGCGAGCGGGACTTCATCCCAGGGAGCATCTTTCACCAACCTGGAAAGGAAAAGAAGCCGGCAAATGAGTGCAACAGGGCTCACAGCTTTCATCACACCTTTCATGTGTCTATTACCCAGAACTAAAGGCTACAACTGAAGATATAATCCAAGAGGTTTAATGACACAGAATCAACTTCCCTCCGCATTAAACAAGCATGAAGTTTAATGTGAAAATTACAGAGTTTCTTTCTTGATGTTCCCAGCAATATGAAGATGCTGGGAATTTTTACATTTGATATTTTTCCTCTTGCTGAGAGGTAGACGAATATATCCAAAGAGATCTGAAGCACGTAACATGTAGCAGCAAGGCAAAATTCTCTGGCATATCCATTTAACTAGGGTTCACCCTCCCCTTTCTACCTGCATAAGAGGTCCTGTTCTTATGACTGCCTCGCTAAAATGGTCAAACATGCATATCCCTTCCTATTTCCCACAGGCTGGTCAAGGTGAAGGTGGCATGGTCCATAGCTTATGAGCTCTCAATCAGGACAGACTCTCTGCAACACTGTGATGCAGGCACTGGCTAAAAAGATGATGTAAATGAATGAAATAAACTGATTCTATTTCTACATCTCCTTCTTCTCATAAAATAAACGGCACTGCCTTTAAGGCCCTTTGAGTAGTTTTCAGAGAAGCCTAAAAGCTGATCTGTGAAGTATTAAACTGCCATTTTTTCTAAGAAGCCAAATTTCTGCTTGACTTGCTGCATTGTTCGGCAAGTATTTTAATAGTGTGTGGCCTGCGTTAAACAGGAAGCTAAGAAACATCTTTCACAGTCACAATGCTATGGAATTATCCAGAAAACCCTCCCCATCTGTTCAGGATGTATTTGAGTAATCTCTACGAGAGGAAAACAAATGAAGAGTGTGCCGTTCTTGTGGGAGGTGGAAGAAAGCTCTCAGTTAGGGATTACACTAAAGCTTAACGTTTCTATGCCAGGAGCCTCCTTTGGCAATTTAGTGAAGTGTTAGCCTCTTTCTCAGGAGGTCTGAAAATTCATAAGCTGAAATACGTAGGGATACAAGGAAATCTCTTACTTTGAAGTATAATTATTAAAACAGATACTTTTTTTAAATTGTGATACGTGCTTCTTTATTAAATAACAGTATTTAACTGCAAGATTTAACTATCATAATTTATAAGTAGTGATGAGCACAAATAATATTTTGAGATGTCTATAGTAACTGTGTGTGATATGAACATATCTGTGATCTCTGTGACAAAGTTACAGGTTCTCCCAATAGTTGGTTATCTACATTCATGATTTGGAAGAAATAAATTTTGGTGAGAGTTAGTAAAAATTAAGATGCAATATTTCCCCCACACAAACTCCACAGACCCCAAGTTAAGAATACTTAACACTTAAAAATGTCTGAGAGACTTCTTCTAGACTGTGTTCTTCCTTTAGGAGTTTATATCAAAGAACTCATCTGAGTGAGGTCTTGTCTGGCCACCCTGTCAGAAGTTCATCACTCCCCAACCAACAACCTCTCATTCCCCTTCCTTATTTTTTGGTGCTCTTACTATACATATGTATATATGTACATATGTACACATATATGCATGTGATACTGTATGTGTATATATCCCTTACTGAAATTTAAGTTCTGCAACAGCAGGGTTATTTTCCCTGCTCTGTTGTATTCACTATTGCACCCACAATCCTACAACAGTGTCTGGCACATAGTAGACTTTCAATAAGTGTTCTTGTTAAAAAGAAAAAATGAAGGAACAAGCTTATAAAACTAGGCCACACTGTTGACAATGAATATGCAATCCTTATGACATCAGAGGTTTGGAGGAATTTCTAGGAATTTCAGAATAATATCAGTTTGGTTAGCTGTGCTGGTGATACAGACTGGTGCTAAAGTGACTACGGTTGATGAGTTTCTTAACCATTTGGTCACAGACAAAGCCACCTTGCTGGTCAGCTTGCCAGTGTGTGTACTGGTTGTAAACAGACTGTGAAGAGTGTGAATTAATTCCCTACTTCCAGGAAAAAAATAGTAATTCATACTGCAAGCTCACTGTCAGGGAGTTAGGAACACAGTCTCCACTGACTCACGGTGACTGGTGAGCCAGGCAGAGAATCCAAGTCATTCATTTCCCAGCTCTGTTGCATCTATAAATGACAGCATATACATCTAGTCATGATAAAGCTGATGTCAATGAACTGTGACCACCTACCAAACTCTGACACGTCTGATTAACCAATGAACTTACTTTTATAGATAAAAGGACATTTAATAGGATTCTCATTCTTTAAGAAATATTATTATCCAATTTCTGTGAAAATTTCCAACCTCCCATATACAGGTACTTATTCCAAGTAGTTTTCATTTAAATAAAATACTCAAATATAAAAATAGTTCATAGTACCATTGGGTTCATCACTACTAAATCATTATGAAATCTGGCCTATAAATAAATAGCTATATTTCTAAAAGGTTATCTAAATCCTTTAACCATCAATGCATTAATACAAGGATGGTACAATATTCACAAATCAATAAAAGCGATACATCACATAAACAAACTGAAAGACAAAAATCACATGATCATATCTATTAACACAGATAAAGCATTCAACAAAATCCAACACCCCTTTTTAATTAAAAAAACAAAACAAAAAAAACAACTCTCAGTAAAGTTGGAACAGAGGGGTCATACATCAACATAATAAAGGCCATATATCACAAACCTACAGCCAACATCATACTCAATGGGCAAAAATTAAAACTATTTCCCCTAAGGACAGGAACAAGACAGGAATGTCCGCTTTCACCACTCTTATTCAACATAGTATGGGAAGTCCTAGCTATAGTGATCAGACAAGAAGAAGAAGAAAAAAAAAGGCATCCAAGTCCTCTAAACACTAGAACTACGGAATGAAGTGGCCACCTCAAAAAATGAAGCGGTCCCCTCTCTGGAGATATTCAAGAACAGAGATATATTAAGGAGGGATTCTCTGAAAAGGAATCATGTGTTTGTCAGAATGTTAGGCAGAGTTTTCAAATTACAAATTATAAGCTATTAATAAATTGTAGAATGAACATGGGTTATGACCAGCATATTTTTAGTGTCATTTAATGGAATGGAATAAGACAAAGTACAACTTTCACTTACATATTTACATATGTAGAGTTAAAGTTATACGTACATTGTGTTGTGATGTGCACTTTGATTCTTATTGTGGGTCACAGTGAAAAAGGGTTTGAAAACCACTGTCTTAGAGGGTAAAGGTGACACCAAACAAGCAGCCCTCAGATGCACCCTGCAGGCAGACAGGACCCGGGCCCAGGTTCAGTGCGTGGAGCTGGGTGGAGTCCCGGCTTCCCAGGGCACTTTCCAGCAGAGGGTCTGGAGCCAGCACTGAGGACAATCCCATGTGAGATCATCAGGAAGGAACCCAGACACCGGAGAAGTTCAAAATGTTCACAGTAGAGGGCAGAGGTGCTGTAGGATGGAGGCAGATGAGAAACACCAAATGGGCCCAGGCAATCAATGCAGGAACACAAATAAGTGATCACTGTGTGGAAAAACAACAACATACATCTCCCATCCCCAAAACAATTCTGTCGGACTTTGAAGCCATTTCTATTCCAGAGGGATGATAAAATAATGTCTATGAACAGCACCCTACACCAATAATGGTTCTTTTCTTTCATGTGCTGGGGACAGTTTCAAGGAGTACTTCTTAAAATGTAATTTGGCAATAAAATGGGGAAAAAGTCAGTTTAGGATTTTTATTTGGGAATCATGAAAAATTTGGAGATGTGCTATCTCATATGTTGCCATAAAAGAGAATTAATGAATAAATTAAATTTAAATTAAGTTATGAGTCAAACTTGTGGGCTATGTTCAACAAGCCATGGACATTAAACAGTTTCCCAAATTTCAGATCTCCAGTTTGTCATATTGAAAATAAAAGTTGACCCTCCCTTCCCCAAAGGCTGAATGTAATCACACCCTCTCCATCTTCTCTGCCCAAGTGACAGGCCATGGTAGGAAAGCAAAGAGCAAAAGATTCAAACTGGCTTCAGTAATACTTTAAAGTCTTTCCCAAGTCAGCAAGCTCTCCAAAGACAGGAAAACAGTAAACTCCATGGGGGTTTTTAAAAATTATGGCGAAAAGTGTAGGGTGAGAAGATATTAAAGTTTCGTAACATGTGTGAATTTATTCTTCTCTCTCCCTTCCCCACATTGTTTCTTGTCATAATGAATTCGCTGCCAAGGAATCACAGAAATGAACTGAAACGTGCTCCCTAAATTGAGACAAGCCCAAATCACTATCCACACTTCATCGAGAATCTTTTTCCTTTTCTCACTTCAGAAGAAACGGCGCCGTTCACTCAAGTTGATGCTTCCCTCTGGAAGCTCCGCCTGCCCAATGCTTCATTTTGGTTTCAGCTCCAGAAGTGATCTGAGGACACCCGTGTGGCTGGAATGCTCTGTTAGCATCCCACCTTTTCTTTTCATTCTTCTGGCTGTTGTTCATTTATTTACTTATAATTAAAGCTGACCTTCTTTGAATTTTCCTTCTATATTGTTTAAGTCATTGACAGAAACTATGTATGTTGTACCTGAAAGCACATTTTATACTGAATAAAATCTTTCCTGGCGACAACCTTTTTTTTAAGTCACAACACACTACTGGCAAACAGGAAGTAGCTAAAAATAATGCTTGAAATATGAACTTGACATATCCTCTTCGGTCCACAGGCACTTCAAACTCAATATGTCCAAACCAAATGCTTCATGAGGCTTTCCCAACAGTCCCAGGTTTCACAATTTCACTGAGAGGTCCTGCCACCCTCTTGCCTCTCACAAAGAGACTTCTTTGTCCTCACTGTCCTCAAATATAACTGTCAGTCTTACACACGCTAATAACTCTTAAACCTTTCTGGAAACCATCATTTCTTTCCATTCTCAGAGTCTCTATTCCAGGCTCTCCTCTCTGGATAAACACAGAAAAATGAACTGATCTTTCTGGTATGACCTCTGCCATCTACTCTCCCTCCACATGTGGTCAGAGACTCTTTCTTCCTAAAACACAGATCTGCCCCTGGAGAAAACAGCAGCCATTTCATGTTCACCCATGCTTGTGTGAAAGTGATCAAAACCGAGTCGCATCAAGCCTTGGCCTCCAGTGGTCAGTCTGCAGGAAACACCAGGGGTAGGGGACCCACCGAGTTGCACCCCGACTGCACAGTCAGCAACATCCAGACTGTGGGAAGCTGTGCAGGCCGAAGGGCCCAGGTCCTTCCATAGATAATTGTAAAAAAATAAAGGGCGGAGGGAAAACTGCTGATATAAATGACATTTTTTTAAAATGAGCAAGACTAAACACGTGCCTAGGATGCACATTTGAATAAACATAAAGAAAACTCCCCACACACAAATCTGATCATGTCACTGCCCTGTGAAAACCCTTCAGTGGCCTCATGGTGCTTGTAAAGAAAGTTCACGTTCCTTCACATGGCGAGCCACGCCTTGCAGCACCTGGTTGTCTACTCAGAGCTTGCTAGTCTCCTCCCTACATTAAATTTCAGTTCCTCAAAAGCACTCTGCTTTCTATGTCACAGTCTCTGAACATCAGTCACTCCTGCTTGGAACATTCCAACATGCTCTCTTCCCCTTTCACTTGGCTGATTCCTATTTGTCCTTCAGGCCCCAGTAGGAAAGCCTCCCCCAGTGCTCCAATTTGGATGAAGCCTTCTCATTACACACTGTACCATCCCTATCATAACATCTATCATATGCATTCACGTTGCCTATTCGTTTGTATCTTCCAGTGGTCAACAACTTAAGGTAATATGTATAACTTGTCCTCAAAATTTTGTATCCCCAATACCTCCCACAATGCCTAGAACAGAATAAGTACACAATAAAATTACATAAAATGAATATGTGCACACATTTATTATAAATTAAAATTGCCTTTGTTGGCATTAATTTATAAGAACACAAAATATAAACAAAGTAATAGTTACAGCAGACTCAATATGCCAGGTACTCCTTTCATTAATCCATTCAGTCCTCTAAACAGCACTAGGAGGTATCATATTTATCACCAATTTACAGGTGAGGAAAGTGAACCATGGAGAAGCCACGAAACATGCTCCAAGTCAAACAGTTCATCAATGGGAGTAGAAGACAGGAGTGTGGCTCCGCAGTCCTCGCCCTGAATGCCAATAAAGTATCACCTCCCAGCATCTAATGTTCCTACTATTCATTTCAAAGATTGAAGAGGTGGCTTTAAAGTAAAAAAAAAAAAAAAAAAAAATACTGAGATTATCTGATAGAGAACATTCGTGAATATGACATACGTGTTTAGATGCTGGGTGCCAAAATCAAAGGATTGGAAGGAGAAAATACCAAGTGCAAGAGGAGCACTTCAAAGAGCAGGTAATGCAAGACCCCCTGGTAAACTAGGTACCAAGACCGGCCTCCAACTTACAGGCTGGCAACAGGCAGGTCCTCAGAGTGAATGTGAGGCTAGGCAGACAGGAGCACCCACAGTGTGCAAGGCACCAAATCAGATTCAAAGTGTATACAGATTCAGGACTTCTGCTCTCGGTAAGTTTAGACTCAATTAGAATAAGAGCATTTACTCCTTCACTTACTGTATCTTATTAGTGCCCTATTTGGCTCTCAGAACTCGATGGCAAAATGTGAGGATGGTGTAACCTCAGTAAGCTTATGGGTCAGTGCAGGAGGCAAACAAATAAACTAAGAATCACAGTACAGGCGAAGCATCCTGTAAGAGCTTTGCTTGGATTCCTTGGCATATCTGGATCACATTAGCCAAGGTATGAGTAGAAAATGGACTTCAGGAAGTTTCTAGAAAGAAGTTTCTTTGGGGCTGCATCTTGAAGACATGGTAAGTAACCCAGTTACTACTGCAAACCAATGAGTCACATGGAAAATAACTATTGGGAATGGAGAGGGGCAGAGGCTAGAGAAAATGTTATGGAGGAGGGAGAAGTTAACTGTATCCTGAAGTCTGGATAGCATTGGAGGGAAAGAAGTAAGAAAGGGGATGGATAAGTCTGGATCCTTGCAGGCAGAAAGGCCAGCTCAGGGCTGGTCTGTAAACGTGTTGCCACCAGGCTGGGCAGAGTTGAAAATGTCACTTCACGTGGTACAAGTGGACCACTGGGGAGATGTACATCAATGTCTGTCAGTGAAAAGCCTAAAACACTAAAATCACAAAATTCTAGAAAAAGCAACTCTAAAAATCTGTAAGCTCTGGATGGAGGCATGTTTTACAGTGATGGTGACAAGTTAACCTTTTTTTTTTTAAACCACCTAAAGATACTTTTTCTTAAAGAGCTCACCCACATTCAGTAAGAACACAAACAACAATAACAAAATGCATTCAGAGTAGCAAGAATGAAGGGCAGAATAAAGGAGGAAGAGAAAAAGGGGAGAATAAAGAGGGGGGAGAGTGACTCAAAAAGGTATGTAAAGAAGTGAATTAAATTTTCTCTTCCACAAACCCACTTGCTCTCCTACCTCGTCTGGGGCATTACTGTGAGGTCATTCACCCAATACAAAACCAAGTACTGTACCATTCTTTACACCCCTTTTCCCTTCACCACTTAAATCTGAGTGTACCTCAGAATTACACAAGGAACTTGTTAAAAGAAATCACTCATTGAGTCTGGGTAGGGCCCCAGAATCTTTTTTTAAAATATATACATATATATATTTATTGATTTCAGAGAGGAAGGGAGAGGGAGAGATAGAAACATCAATGATGAGAGAGAATCATTGATTGGTTGCCTCCTGCATGCCCCCTACTGGGGATCAAGCCCCACAACTCAGGCATGTGCCCTTGACGGGAATCAAACCTGGGACCCTTCAGCCTGCAGGCCGACGCTCTATCCACTGAGCCAAACCAGCTAAGGCAGGAATCTGTCTTTTTCAGACTACCTCTATGTTTCTGATAAAAAGAACCATACTTTGAAAAAACTGTGCCATATCCAATCAATTTCTGTGTAGATTCTCTGTTCTAAATGTCTCTTAAATTCATCCTATGTTCTGACCACCCTACTGTTTTAATTGTGCTTTTCATCTCCTTCCTACACTAATATTATAAGCTTCTTCCACATTGCCTTCTTCCTGATCCCTCACCTCCAAGCCATTCCACACACAAAGCTTCTAAACCACAGGCTTATGTGGGATCAGCAGTGATCAGGCCCCTGACTGTGTCTCCGCCTGCTGTCCTATGCCAGCATGTGGACACTGGAAAGGCAAAGGAAAGAAGGATGAGCAACTGTGTTAAGCGTGGCTAACCCACATTCCCTTGATGTCTATGGCAGAAGAACATGAAGAAGTAAAAGCCATTCTGAGGATAACCAGGGTAAAAGGAACTACCCAGCTTTACGAGACTCCATGGGCATCCTCTGGCCATTATCACTTTCTAGTAGTTACAGCGATCTGTACAGCATTGGTAAGAACTTAATGTCAGCGAGACCCTATCCTTTTTTTTAATCCTCCTCCAAGAATATGTTTTTTATTGATTTTAGAAAAATGAAAGGAGCAATATTGATGTGAAAAAGAAACCGATCAGTTGCCTCCCGTGGGCACCCCAATCAGGGATCAAACCCGCAACCCAGGTATGTGCCCTGACGGGGAACTGAACCCACGATCTTTGGTGCACAGGGTGACACTCCAACCAACTAAGAAGGCTGCCCCACCAGGGCCCCATTCTTTTTTTTATTTGATTTCTCAATTACAGTTTACATTCAATAATATTTTATATTAGTTTCAGGTGTACAACACAGTGGTTAGACAATCATATCCTTTGCAAAGTGATCCCCTGATATTTCTAGTACCTACCTGGCACCATACATAGTTATTATAATATTATTGACTATATTCCCTATGTCGTACTTTACATTCCCATGACTATTCTTGCCGGGAGCCGGTCCATGCTTGCTGTTTCAAGGGACCTGGCATATATGGCATACTGTTCTTAATATGTTTGCTCACCTTCTTGGCACTATGTGTTTTAACCAAGGTCTCTGAGAAAGGTTGTTTCCCCAGGTAGGGATTTTCCCCTGAAGTTAGGGAGGGAATAAAACCTCTTAACTAAGTACCAGGCGGGTAATTAATCACTTTAACTACGAACAATCATGCTTAAGCTACATAATCTTTACTCCCTGGAATGGAGATAAGAAACGCCCTAACCTTTGGAATAGAGATTGATAGGATTGGAATCAACTGGTATAAATACAGATGTAAGAACTCAGAACTTAGAATACAGAGCTTAGAACACAGAACTAAGAACACAGAACCTACTCAGAACCTAGAGACAGAAGAACTTCGCTGGAGAGAACATGGCAAAAGATCCTGGACTGAACCTGACTACAGAAATTGGCAAGAGAACCTAACTAGAACCTGGTGACTGAACCTGGCTGCAGAACCTGGACAGAACCTGGAGAACCTAGCAAGAGAATATGGCTACAGAACCTGGCTGGAGAACCTGGAGAACCTAGCAAGAGAACATGGACACAGAACCTGGCTGGAGATCCAAACCAGAACTTCGCTGGAGATCCAGACCAGAACTTGGCTGAAGATCCTGGCTAGAGATCCTGGATAGGCTGCTGATCAACCGAACGCTGTCTTTGTGTCATTCCTTCTTCGCCGACTCCGTCCACACCTTTGGGGACCCTTGGACCTGCTGGGGTTGGACCCCGGCATATTCTGTAACTAACAATCTGTACTTCTTAATCCCTTCACCTTTTTCATCCAGCCTCCCAACCCCCCACCCTTCTGGCAACCATCAGTCTGTTCTCTATCTATGAGTTTGTTTCTATTTTGTTTGTTTTTTATTTTGTTCTTTAGATCCCACATGTAAGTGAAATCATACGGTATTTGTCTTCCACTGAGTAAGACCTTACACTTTTATTTTTTAGTAAGACTCTATTCTTAAGTGATGTTAAACTGAATAGTTATTTTACTTCATAGATAAAGCCAACTTTAAAAAAAATGATTACAAAGCATTACTGAAATAGAATACAGATATATATATATGTATATATATACATACATATATACATATATATATATACATATATATATATATTAATTACTTGCCAACTAGCATTTTCCCTCAAGATATTGGGCAAGGAATGCACAATATTTAAATAAACACCATGATTGGCAAATTTTTAATAAGAAAATTTTGAGAGCCTAATTGTAAAGCCTATGTTGAACTTGATACATTCATGACTCTGTATATATGGGGTGAAGGGCACTAAGTTAGAACCCAACCAAAAAGAGGAGGAGGATTCCTCTGGCCTTAAGCACAGCTCCCTCAGGCAACTCTGAAAGCCTGCTGTATTTTAAAAGGCAACAAGTGCCCAGCCAATGTGGCTCAGTGGTTGAGCATCGACCTATGAACCAGGAGGTCATAGTTCGATTCCCAGTCAGGGGTACATGTCCAATTGGGGGCTTGATCCTCAGTAGGGGGTATGCAGGAGACAGCTAGTCAATGATTTTTCTCTCATCATTAATGTTTCTCTCTCTTTTTCCTTCCTCTCTGAAATCAATAAAAATATATATTAAAAAAATAAAAGGCAACAAGTGACCTTAAAAGGGCAGGATGTAGGAGAGAGCGAGTCACCCATCATTGAAATGTGTTGAAGGTCAGACCAAATAATGCATCTTGGAGTCAAACAGCAAACAGATGCCATAAGCAAAATTAACTTTGGACTTCTATTCAATTGTGCATTATCACTCTTGTACAGTATCTTCAATTAGTTGTTAGAAAGAAGCATTATTAAACTGCTTTATCGTCACTTGACCTGAAATAGATGGAGCACAATTTGCCTGTTGTGTGCTGAACAATCACCCTGAGATGCTCAGCTAACCTGCAGAGCTGACTGTACCTCTCCCTTAGCAACTTTTCACAGGCTTCCCCCTGCCACAGGTCACCTGACCTCCACCCTTGCTCTATGTCTTCACTTGGAATGATGCTGGCAACAGCCTGCTTATTAAATGGCGTTCAAGGTGGGAATTCCCGCCCTGACTGGTTTGGCTCAGTGGATAGAGCGTCGGCCTGCGGACTGAAAGGTCCCAGGTTCGATTCCGGTCAAGGGCATGTACCTTGGTTGTGGGCAAATCCCCAGTAGGGGGTGTGCAGGAGGCAGCTGATTGATGTTTCTCTCTCATCGATGTTTCTAACTCTCTATCCCTCTCCCTTCCTCTCTGTAAGAAATTAATAAAATATATTAAAAAAAAGAGAAGGGAATTCCCAATGGCCAGGTTCCTAAAACATGTGTTTCTATCCACGTTAAAGAATGTGGTCATCATTCAAAACCTTGTAGTCACTAGTTTTTAACCTTTTGCTTCCAAGGTTCTGAAGCAAAGTAAAAGGAGTTAACTTCCTTTAGATCACAGAATGAAAGGAACAGAGGAAAAGAGAGGCAGAAAGGAAAGGAGAAAGAGTAAAAGGAAGGAAAAACATGAATGAGAACAAGCCAGGGGAGTTGGGGGCTGTGTTTTCTGAGAGCCCAGCAATTGTTACCAGGGGTCCCCTGGATCTGTTTCTTTGAATGCAGTGGATTCCAGGTGCATTCTGGGAGAGGCCTCCTAGTCCTCACCACTGTAAAGTTTGAGAGGAAACCCTGACCTTTCACTCACAGTGCTGTAGCTCCACATGTCAGGGCCCGCTACATCCTCCCGGACTTTTGATTCCCAGCCTTAACGTGCAAACTAGAAAAGTAAAAAGCCTGCAGAACAGTTGTAGAGAAAACTGCCTTGGGAGCCGAGCAGGGCATGCTGAGGGAGACAGGCGCAATCTTCATTTGGGAATGTGCAGGAGTAAACCGGATGGTTCCTTTCACTATGCCAGAGGCTTTTCTTTCTTTCTTTCTTTCTTTTTTCTCTCTCTCTTTCCTTTATTATTTTCTTTTGCAAATACATCCTCAGAGGTCACTCTCCAGAAATTTGCAAGTCACAGGTAAGGATTTAATATGCAGTCTGTTGCGAATAAAAATATAATTACTTCTCTGTCCGAAAGTTCAACTTTCTTTGTTTCCCTCACCAGTTCTGATTTCCTGTCGCTGACTGGCTCCAATGCAAGGGTGAAGTAATTTCTTTCCTCTGTGATTTATTTGCTGACGATAAGTAAGCAAAAATGCCATAAAGAAGGGAGAAAGAATGATTCACAACAAATACTTCTCAAAAGCACAACTCCAGAGTGACTGAGTAGGTAAAATGCAGTACTGTGTAGCAAGAACTTAACAAGAATAAAGCTGCATATTTGTATGTATTTCTGTGTACTGATAGTAAACTTGATAAAACTGTGTTCCAGGCACATAACGCCCAGAGCTTTACATGCATTACTTTATTTAATCCTTGGGACAATCTTAAGTGGGAAGAATCATCCACATTTTATAGATGAAGAGCCTCAGGCTTGCAGAAGAGTTACGGAACCTGCCAAAGGACACCTGGTTAATACAATCACAGAGTCAAGATGCAAGTGCACCTCTGCCTCCACAGACCGCTATGCTTGGCCTGCTCCCCACAGTTTACGATGCTTACAGAAAAGCCCCCAAAAGCCTGCAGCTTGGAAGTGCACACAAGATAACTGTACACCATCAACCAGAACAACAAATCCTCTCTGCTACAGTCCTCACTTAAATCTCTCTGAAATGCTTTCATCTCTTCATATTATTTTTTAATGTATTTTTTATTGATTCCAGAGAGGAAGGGAGAGGGAGAGAGAGATAGAAACATCAACGATGAGAGAGAATCATTGATTGGCTGCCCCCTGCACACCCCACACTGGGGATTGAGCCTGCAACCAGGCATGTGCCCTGACCGGGAATCGAACCGAGACCTCCTGGTTCATAGTAGGTCGACGCTCAACCACTGAGCCACGCTGGCTGGGCAATCAATCTCTTCATATTATTAAGTAAAATATGGTCAACTTAACTGTACTTTTCTATAGTGACTCAGGGTTTGTAGTGTTTCCCAATAACTATTTGAGTGAGTTTTGTTTGCTTTCAGCTGTAGAAGATTACTGTAGAAACTTGCCAAGGGCTGTAATGTCAAGCTCACAACTCAATCAAGGACTAGGATGAGATACACACGAATAGGGAGGCTCCCGAATAGATAGGCAGGCATTTCATTTTTCTACATATACAAAATTCTACGGAAGGAGTAGGCTAGACTAGGGGGGAAATGGTGGCCTGTGTCTGAACCTTATGTTCGTCCCTTCCACCTCCACCTGGTTTTCAGGAACCTGACTGTGGAGATCCTCCATCCAGGGATGCTACAGTATTCATTCGTTCACTAGACAGATATAGACTTGATGTGGAGGATACACACATGAGCAGAACAGACATAGTCCTGCCCTCAGTCTAATCTTGTGTAAAAAGAACAGCACTGTACAACTCATCACATATGTGCTGTATGGGTGCTCCTGGCACTAGGGTGAAGATTCTTCATGAAAACCCCAAGGGAAATTTCTATCTGATCCTTGGGTCCAGAATAGCATCTCTGCAGAGTAACTGACCTGTTTTCAATTCCACGGACACTGTTTGCTAAAAACTAACTGAGCCTACTTTCCTTGCTGCTAAAAATCTCAGGGTCCACCTGTGGCCCGCCCATGGCATAGAAGAAGCATTTCAGCTACTGTCTCACTCCCAGTCCAGTTGATGTCCCTAACCTTTTATCCCTCCTTTTCTTTCCCAGCTACTTCAAATTTGATTCTTGTAGTTTATGTTTCCTTAATGTTTCTTCTGAGGGAAAGGCACAGTAGAAATAAGTAAATACAAATATGCATAAATATTTTAAAAATTTTAGGAAAGTAGAGTACTATGTGCTAACTCCAAAAACTCATCCTAGAAACTGACTTTATGGACATCCCTTTAAATCTCCACTAAGAACTTCTTTTATTATTTTCCTACCTTAAAGTTTAAGCTGTTGAGTGGGGAAAAAAGATGAAAGATTTTTAGTTATTTGGAGATCAATTGTGCTCTTTTTCTTAACTATGTCAGAACTGAATGCACAAAGCAACCATTTATAAATGAGAATACCTCCATGTGCCAATTGGCCTAACACAGAACTTGTCCTAGTAACTAGGTGACATTATATAAAAACGTGAATTCATTTTAAGTGCAATAAAACGCATTTTGTATTGTTACCAGCCCCAGATCTATGATCTCAGCTCATTAAGTGTACTTAAAGTGGTTGCATATTGAATTCTGGCCACGCTTTTACCTAACACAGAGCCAACTGCAACCCAAATCCCAACTCTCATGTGGAAGATGAGATCTATGAGGGAGAAGGGGCTTCATTCAAAAATCAAAAATATTATTTGTTGTGTGAAAAATAATTGGCCATTTTATACATATTGGTTAAAATATCTTTTAAAATTTGATTTTTAGAACTAAGAGCAAGCTTAAAGTACTGTTACTTTTATTGTTATGAAGAACGTTTCAGCATTAGCAGAAGACAGTTCAAAGGAGAGAGCTTTTGCAACAGGATGTGGGCATCTCTGCAAAAGCTGACACAGAACACAGAGTCTCATCTCTGTGGTATCAATCACCACCATCATCATCAATCTATCAGATTTCCTTTCAACTTTGTAGTACATTGGACACATGACAACATCAGTAGAATTAGGTAACATTTCCCATTTAGCTTTTCTTTTATAATGGCCCAAGATTCATAAATAAGTGAATCTATATATATGGTCTTTCAGATCTTTATTTACAAAATATTCAAATGACATGAACCACATGAATACACCTGTATTCATGCTAAACTCAGATATAGTTCCTTCTAATACCAGACAAAAGACACATCATTGTCCCTTTCTCGTAAGCCTTCCTCACTGGCATTAGCATCAGATTCTTAGATGCATGAAGGGCCCAGGGGAGCATTGCTGAAAGTTTAATGCAATAAAGCGAAAAGGAAAATTTTATGAGTTACACAGATGTTCTAGTTTTGAGAGCAATCTGAACAAAAATGAGTAAAGTCTCCAAATTAATACCAAATACTATTTCCTTAGAGCCTACATATACCAAATTATAAACCAAACAGGGTCCAGTGCTAAGTAAATAACAGTAACAATAATTATCATAGTTGTCATTTTTCTTATTTACTGTGTGACAGAAACTGTGCTAAGTACTTTACCTCATTTAATCCTAAGAACCCTATGAGGTAGATACCACTGTTACTGTTACTTTATACATCAGAATGCTAAGGCTCAAACAAGGTAAGTAAACTAGTCTGAAGTATAACAGCTGAAGAAGGGGAGCTGGGATTCCAATCGAGGCCATGTGACTACAGACCTGGCACTTTTCCACTGCACTGGAGTGCAGCGTGAAGCACCTGGTAAGTTCGTAATGACGGGACACTCATTTCTGAGGAGAGGATATAGGCCTTGCTTAGCTTTCAAATACCCAATGTTGGCCCCCCTTCTGAGTCCCCAGCATCCTGCACTGGGTATGACATACAACAGATGCTCAATAAATGTTGATTAAGTCAATGAACACAATTTAGTGGTTTTCGAAACAGTAGGAATGTTCTTCAAGGAAAATGGCAAATATAGTAAGTTTGATGAAGCCTTGTAGAAAGCTTTACTTAAAAATTCCAAAATATGAATTACTGATTGTTGATTTTTTGTAAATAAGAATTAGTCTCCCCCCAGCCCCCAAAAAAACCAAATATAGGTGAACCTATCCTAAGACAATGACCATACCCACAATATACTTCTCTGTGCATAATGGGGACATATGATTTAGTTTATTTAAAGAGACAGTTGAACTAGAAAAACATCTAACAGTGTTTTAAATTGTCAAAAAGTGATTATGTTCAACTACAAATTTAAATGAGAATTTAAGAGTCTAGGGATTAGGTGTGGCAGCTTTTAGAAAGTTAAAATTTCCACAAAATGATTAAAAAACACAGCCTAGTAATAGTACTTGCCAAGACAAAATGTTCCAGTAGCTCAAATTTTTATGCTAGGATCACTTCTGGAGCTAGAAACTAGATGTAAAAGTAAATTCTCAATTTGTGACCTTCATCTTCTAGGAGGTCAAGCAAAAGAAGTCAATTGTTCAGTTCTATTAAGTCACAGACTGGTTTACACGTTACTGGATAATGGCATAGGGTTATACCCATTTTTATCAATATTACCATGAATAAAGTACTAGCCCTCTAGTAAATTTCTACACATCTCCAAAACCAAGTAAATCTAAGCCTGTAGAAACTATGTAAAACTTTTCATTTTTATATGAAGTCAGTTATTCTCCTTTTATGATAAGAGTCTAATCCTCTCTATTAACAACATTCATTCAAGCTGACATTTACATGCCTGAATGTTTATATTATAGTAAATAAAACTGCACTAGTCATTCAATTCTTTTAATGTTTTTATATTTGTGCTAAAATAATCTCCATTAAGGAAATGATACTTCCTAGTCAACTACTCTTTTATGAGGTCAAATAGATGACTTTTTACAGTAACTATATCTCTGGAACAATTTCACCAGTATCTTAATCTGTCAAATTTCACTATGTATATAAAAAAAGGGTTGGTGAGGAGAGCTTTAAAAAAAAAGTACCCTTATAAGACAACAAAGTTTTCTTTCTAAATAAATATGCTTGCCAGATTTAACTAATTACACAATGTCAGGTAATTATAACATGTGATAATAATATAATCTTATAACTCAACTATCAAATAAAATTTCATACATCTTTTATATTCTTTCTTGGTGTCAATAAAATAAGATCAGTTAATTAGTGCCAAAGTCAGAAACTACTGCATACATGGTTCAGCTATGAAACAAATTTTTTTTAAAAAGGTTCTTTTCTATCTAAAATATTGTAAAAGCTTCACAATGACTAGACATATCTAACTAAGAAGTCTTAAAAAGTCAGCTCTGTTAGGGATTTAATGACAACTCTTCCATAATCTTTTTCATTTAGAAAATCCTTCAAACTCTATAAGCAAACAACAGTCGTTACCTTACTAGCAGAAATTTAGAAAGAATTAAGTTTATTTGCCCTATTGGCAAAACTCAGGAAGCTTGCAAACTATACCATTCCTCACCCCTATGAAATGCAAGATGTAATTCATGGGAGATCTAATTCATCACAGCATCAAATACATTCACTGAGTTTTCTAAGCACTTAACAATGAGTTCTCTCTAGCCCTATGACAAGTAGCAGTTTATGTAATTTTAAAAGGATATTATATAGTTTGTAATTTTTTTTAGTGTAACTGAGCCATGCATATGTGTTAAGACATAGCTTAAGTAAGATTACATAGATTCTCTAATTTAATCTACTCATCCATATCTTTTGGAAACAAATTATAAACAAATAAAGTTAAACTAATCAAAAGGAGAGAGGAAGTCTGTCCTCAAATCTTGAATTTTTGAAAGTAAATTATTACATAACTAGAAAGCTGGTGCATGAAATTTGTGCACTCGAGGGGAGGGGGGTTCCCCCAACCTGGCCTGTGCCCTCCCACAGTGCGGGAGCCCCACAATCAATCACCCCAAAGAAGTAGGCCCCACCCACCCATCTGGGGCTCCTTGATGGATTGCCCCAAAGAGCTGGGGGTCCCGCCTCTGCACCGCACACGCAGCATCAAGTCCCTGCCCACCCATGCGTACCCCCTGCACACGCAGCCTCCTGGTGATGGATTGTTACGGCATGAGGGCATCACGGCATGAGGGTGTCACAACCACATAGGCTTTTATTAGTATAGATACGAATTCCTTACACAATTACACTACAACACTAGTTTTCCTACAGGTTTGGCTAATTTGCTGGCAACTGGATAAGAACTTGTTTACAGACTACAAAATAATCCCATCACATTTACTTTTAGCTCCTATCATAAAAATAGATTTTAATTGCCTGAAATTTCTTGCTGCATAGAAGTTGAACCACTGTGTGTGTGTGTGGGGGGGGGGGGGGGGTTTGCGGGTCAATCAGAACCTACAGCCAGATGACAGTAATGTGTACTTTTTAAACAAGATGAGAAAAATTCTCAACAATCAAAATGTTACTGTTTATTCAATCCAACAAATTACTTTTTCTTTGGTTAGGTTGTATCTAAATATTTTCCCTCTAACTTTAAACATGGGAGTTACTAGCCTTTTTGAAACTATAGACGTTGGATAAGCCACTGACAACACAAATAACAAGCAAGTCCTTTCATTCTCTCACTCACACACACACACACACACACACACACACACACACACACACACAAACAAGTATGTGAAAATCTGGCCTCTTGAGATTTCATCTGAGTATAAATTCGTTTCTTTAAATTGCAGAGTTAATACAGGAAGAAGAAAAAGACAAAAATCTACCAACTAGGCTGAGCTGCCATCCTCTCCATGTAGTCTTTGGCCATGTCTCGGGCTTCGATGTTCTCAGGATACAGCACACAGAACATCGCCAAGGCACCCAAGTTGTTGCCGTAAATTTCATTCCAGCGGGCACTGAAGTCCTTGGGATCCCAGGGGGGCAGGTACTCCAAGGGGCTGGACAGCATGGTGTGCACAGCCTCGGTGAGCCGGGCGGCGATGTGCTCGTGGGAGCTGGTGGCCCTGAGCTGGAGCTCCGCCACCTCCGCCCGGGAGAAGTACAGCATCGGGTGGCTGTCATAGTTGGCGTTGGTGAAGGGGATCATGACTTCTGGGTTCTCGTCAGTGATGTAGGCTGACACGGAGCAAAGTAAAGCTATGAAAAACACACTGGGAGCCCCCCGTGTGTGAGTCCTCATCGTGGCATCAGATCTCCAAACCTCCAAGGCAGCCAAACCATCTTCGAAAGATACTGCAGGAGGAAAACAAGAAAAGAAGGACATATCAACCAAGGAAACACGGCAAAGTAGAAGCATATGGCAGGTAGTGAACTCACTAGGAAAAGGTCCAAGGATTGAAAATTTAGATATTTTTTAAAACAATGAAATTTGAACTAGGAAGATACTTACTGAAACTTAATAATTTAAAGTCAATTAATCAGCTATTTAATTAATTAGGTACGATACATCAGACATGTATACACTGTGGAAAACAGAACTTTGGACTTGGGAAAACAGTATAATACTTGCAGTAAGGAGGCATTCTTGTCACATTTTTGTCACGCTAAAAGTTTAGGCTTGATGGTTATTTTTTAGCCACTAATATGAAAACCACATTCACCAAAAGCTAGTGGTGAAATGCCATCTGGGAATCTGAATGGACATTAGGAAAAAATGGAAAATCCTGTCTTGCTTAGCAGAGCCTCCTTCACTCTGACCTCTCCTGCTTCCTAACATTCTATATTCTGGACTGAGGGTTAGGATCAATACATCTATAAGAATGCAAGCAGACAAAATATTATGAGTAAAGCTAAACATCCTCACTGCGTCCACAGAAGGTGGAACAGAGAAGACAAAAGCAGGGAAAACGTCTGCTGGGCCCGCGCAACCCCTGGACTGACAGCACGAGCATGAGGGCAAGACCTGGCCGGGGCTTGCTGGGACTGGAAGCTGGCACGCCTTCATTCAGAAAACAAGATCCCAGAATCAAAAGGCTAGAATAACACGTGGGCATTTCCCCCTATTATTTGAAACTACTGTCTACTTTTCCATTTTGCATATGGGATTTCGGTTTCATTCAGTAAGTCAGACATTTAAACCAAACTCACATATTTTAACTACTTAATTTTCTTAAAAGTCCTTTTTTTTCAGTGGCAGCTTTGCTCACAGGTTAAAAGAATGTCTTTCAAATGTAGGAACATTAAAAAAAAAAAGGAACCTCAGCATAGTCCTAGTCTATGTCTCACATCTGGGATAAAGCACACATTAAATCCCCTAGAGCAACGTCAGGGAATTCTTAAAATTCTTCAGAGGGGAAAGGTTATAGAAAGCAGACCAGTAAAAGACAGTTTTATGTAAATAATGAACAGTAGTTTTCAATTATTAAAGGGGAAAACTGATGGAGAAAAAATCAACCTCCCCAGCTGAACATCAACTATTTTTCCAAGAAAAAACTGTCTCAGCACATCCAGAAGAAAGGAAACCAAGGATTTAACACACATCAGAGATCAATCCCGATTCCCAACTTGCTGACTCTCCAAGAGAAGGGCAATATGGCATCCCCTGTGGATGCTGCCGTAAGTCCTAGCATTCTTTATATTTCTGAACGTGCTTTAGACTTTCTGTACCGTAATGACATCAATGGCAGTGGTTTGGTAAAGCATTTTAGATTTACTTCAAGAGGAGAATTTGTGGTGAATTAAAAAAAAATATATCAGTATAGGCATGCTAAATAAAATATATAAAAGAGAAATAACTCTAGGACTCTGCCCATATTATGTCTAGCACCCAAAGCTTCAAGGCAGCTGTCTGGATCCTTCAAGGTCAGAGACCTGGCCAAAAGAAATAATCGGCTGTGGTTGTGTCTAAGAAGGGGTGTGGTTCTCTGGCAACACAGAGATGTGGCTGGGTCTGAAGTAATGCTCAGTCCCCACTGCCCCCTCCCCCTAACACCAGGTTTATTTCTTGCTCTTTTCAGAGGACAATCATGCTAACAAACTTTTTAAAAGCCTGTATATATTAAATCCCCCAAAGTCTAAGAATGAATGCAGACATCAATACAATGAACACTGGGGGGGCTTAGGTACCCAGAGTGAGGATGGGTTAGAAGTTTCTCCTTTAACTGACCCCTACATGCATAGAGCAGAAGATCTGTCTGCTACTGGTGTTTGAATGTGTACCTCAAGTTCTAGCAGGGGGTGACTTGGGTTATGAGGTGGGTGGGGTGATAGCTATGTATAGACTAGAAATTCCCTATTTCAGACTCTGTACAAACATTCCCTAAAGGTGCTTAAGGCTGATTGGTTTTAAGCTTTTTTTCTTCCCTTAGGCATCTAATCCCCCTAGCTAGGTCCAGGGTCATTGACATAGTCAAGGCTGCTCCAGACAGTCCCTCACAATCTGAGACTCATACTCTGAGCCCAGCCACTTCTGCCACATTGCTTCCCGTTGGGTAGGCTGTGCCCGAGTAGTGTTTAAACAAGGAGAGTTGCTTCTGAGGCACAGAACCTCATTAAGATGTTGTTTTGGGAATGATGCCATCTCAATATGCCAACTGAAGAAGGTTCCCTAGTTTTTACTTCAAATTCATGGGAGGGTGTCAGGGCAGCGAGGCTGTGCGTTACCGCACATGTAAAACGTTAATTCTTGTTGGGATTCCATGTGGGCCAAGGCAGAGCCCACAGAAATTCTGCAGAATGATCTTCGATGAAGACTGCCTGCGGGGAGAAAAACCCACAGCATTCATCGCGGCGTAAGTTGTGTGCTGCCCCCCTCATATCACACTCCACGTGCCCAGCCCCCCCCCCCCCCCCCCCCCCCCGGTGCTCTCCCAGCTTCTAAGGCCCTTGTTGCTCTACCCAAAGAGCTCATTTCTGCTGTATCTGGCACATAGCTGTATGCGTTGGGTTGTTTCAGCTGTTTATATGCTGCGCCTCACAGAAGACAGGACCATAGCTTCCTCTTTGCATCACAGCGCTTAGCACTGTGCCTGACACAGAAAAGGCAGCTCATAAACTCTGGCTGAACTGAGCTAACTCCTGGGCTTAGAGCTGGCAGGGTAGATATGATCGCTAAAATCAACAAGAAGAAACCTTAGTTCCTCTTATTTGAAGCCAACCCAAGTTTAGAATTTTTCAGAAAAAAGTCTGCTAGGAAACCCACAGAGGGAAACATAAGATCTAGAAACTCTACAGCCTAAAAAGTATTGTGTTTTTTGTCAAAAAAAAAAAAAAAAAAAAGGAAAAAAATTAAACCTAACTAAAGTCTAACTCAAACTTGCTTTAGTCTGATAACCTACAGGGAAACCTAATTCCCATCTACCAGCTTAAGTTGATCTAGAAAATTCCATCAAAAAGGCCTTATTTGCAGTCTTTGGGTTCCCCTTTGACCTCTACCCTGACATCCTGTGGACCCACTCTGTAAAGAAAAGAGCTAAAATTAGATGAAAGGAACATTCGTCAAGATAATTTTAGGTGGACTACAGATGGACTGGTCTTATGCTAATTTGACCTACTTATTTCATTAGGAAAAACTATAGCACAACAAACGTGAAATTTCAACAGATATATAAAGTTCTTATTTCTGATATGTTTAAGTATTAAAAGTTTGTGGTCTGTGTTGTTGTTTTTTTAAGTAAATGGATAAGGCAAAATTTGTTGAAGGTGATGCCCTAATGACTGAACTTTGGGAGGTACTGGGAATGCTGAGTGAAACAATGGCCATTAAAGGCAAATGAGTTTACCAGAATGGCCAACTCCCCCTACCACAACACACACACACTCCCCTGGACAAACCATTCTGTACTTTCAGATGTCTGTGGGTGATCTCTCAAGGCATTTTCCACCTCGTTCATTACGGCACAGACGAGCAGAGCCAACTCACTTAAATCTTTAAGTTGCACTTGGCCCAGTTCAAGAAAGAGCATGGCATTTTCAATATGGCAAAAGCACAGGTGACCTCCGCAGCTGACTCTAATAATACAGTTTACCCATAACTCAGTTCTCAGGATGTTTCTGAAAGACTCCATTAGGCCCCATTTCCCCCAAGAGTCATTCCTCTTCTCCTCCACTACAATAGGCTAGCTTTCCCAATCCAGTTTTCTTTCCCATTCTTTTGTCTCCCTCTACAAAGCTCAGAGAGCAAAACATTCCCTAATTTAGACCTAATTAATTAATACAATATAGTCCTTTAAGAATTAACCTGTCACTACAAAATAATTCAGATAGCAATTTGGTCATCTATCCACAATAATCCTAGTTTGGCATTTTGCTTCGGCCAAGCCAAAGGCTATAACAAGCATTTAACAAGATGTCCAAATCTTAAGCAGGTCCTTACACAACAACAATAAACCTAAAATTATTTTGCTTTAGTTCTGGTTCCAACTGTCCACTGTAGCTATTATGATTTCTGACACACAGAGAAATTTTTTTGTGAAATGCTTTTCACATATTTGATCTTTTATTTACAAAAGTTAATGTGGCAAAAGAGTATTAAGAGTTACTATATGCTGTTATTCAGTATCTTAAACTTCAGAGGCAGAACTAGAACCCGAATTTCCTAAATCCTAAGCCAAGGTCCTTTCCTGTAACCAAATATTTAACAATTCAACAACATTTCTGCCATCCCTACACAAGGAAAGCACAGAAAGAGTATGAAAGTGAAAAGAACTGAAAACTAGATTAGTCCATCAAATTTCGAAAATGAAGTGGGTTTCCAAGTGGTCTGGGATTGTTTCAAAATGAAATGCATAGTAGTACAAAAGTTCTTTCAATTCCTCTGGCTTTAGAAAATATAGAAAGTATTAAAACATAATTAAAAATTTTTTTAATATAGAATGCATAAGAATGGAAGAGAGAAATCACCTTGTATAAAGTAAAACATATCCCAAGTTAAGATGGCTTAAAAACCCTTTTCTAATATTCGCCTAAACCCTTTTATAATATATGCCAAAGTCTAACATAATACGAGTCGAGTTGGGCAGACATGAGTATAATCCCAGCTGTGCTACTACTTTTGTTTTGTTTTTAAATATGTTTTTATTGATTTTTAGAGAAAAAGGAAGACAGAGGGAGAGATAGATAAAAACATCAATGAGAGAAACATCAATTGGCTGCCTCCTGCATGACCTCCACAGGGGAATCCTACAACCAGGGCATGTGCCCTGCCCGGGAGTCCAACCCGCAACCTCTTGGTGCATGGGTGGACCCTCAACCACTGAGCAACACTGGGCAGGCTGTCTACTAGTTCTGATCAACTGACTTCTGGTCTCAAAGTTTCTATTCTCTCATTCATAAAATGATCCCAACCTAATGGGAAGATTAAGTACACTTATCACAGACCTTGATATGAAGTAAGAGTTCAATAAAAGGGAAGAAGTTTTAGAAATGTAAAATTGCACTAACCTACCCATAAAATATTTTATTTGAAAGAAAAAGATTATAAGCAAGAGAATCAGAGATGTTAACAGACTACAGCAAGGTCATGCCACTTGGAGACAGCTACAACTTGAACACAATCCTCTTGACTCTTCAACACATCATTCACAGTAAGCTCAACACTCCCAGGAAGGAAAGCATATGACCCTTGAATATTTTCAAGTATTCGTTGGCGGCTTTGCCCCAGAAGAAAAGAGTAACAACAAAATAAACTATTGCTGTATCTGAGTTTGACTGCTTCCCATGGCCGGTGTACAAAAGGTGACTGCTTCTTGCTGTATTCTTTCAAAAGAAAGGCCAAGTGATATAATAGGGACTGGGAAATACTACAATCTCTGGCTGTTTCCAAATAACGAATTTATATTATGGAAGGGACGTGAGTACTTGGGGGACACCTGCTGCCCTTGCCAGAATTGATGCGCTAACCCAGGGGTCGGCAAACTCATTAGTCAACAGAGTCAAATATCAACAGTACAATGATTGAAATTTCTTTTGAGAGCCAAATTTTTTAAACTTAAACTATATAGGTAGGTACACTGTTATTAACTTAATTAGGGTACTCCTAAACTGGCCTTTGCTAAAAACGTCCTCAATCTGATTGAGGTACGTTCGCTGAGGTCGACCCCTTCCAACTCTCCCATCTACACTCGTCTTCTATACTTGTTTCAGACAGACGAGTATGGATGGGAGAGTTGGAAGGGGTCGACCTCAGCGAATGTACCTCAAAACAATGTACCTCCCCAGCGCTGCATCTCCCGTCGCCCCACCGACACCTTCGAACGCCACTTTCTCAAAATAGATTCACCCAGGCCGAAAACCGACTTCTGCACATGGGCCACGAAGTTTCAATCGCACTGTACGTGCGTGTCTGCACGTGGTATTTTGTGGAAGAGCCACACTCAAGGGGCCAAAGAGCCTCATGTGGCTCGCGAGCCACGGTTTGCTGACCACTGCGCAACCTCAATCCAGGGTCTAGCCTTGTTTCAGTCGCTGTCATCAACACCTCAGCTGATCAGCCTAGGAGATGCTCTGCAATGTTAATAAAACTGAAACTCTACTCCCTCAAGATAAATAGAACCAGAATGTCTGCATTCATTTATGAGAAATACAATGATCAAGCAGATTGGGAAATATTGTCGTAACACTGCACAGGAAGTAAAGTTATTAGATAATTGCCTGGTGAACAGGAATCAGAACAAAGGAAGTGGGAAGGGCCTTAGGCTTGGGGCAGCTTAACCAGTCAAGATCACCACCATAACTGCGTTTGAACGGAAGTTGTACTGTCAGCATCTGGGATACCATTAAAAACAACATTTTAAAAATTAACTCGTAATGACATTTAGGAAAGAAGAGCAAATGTACATCCCTACAGCTCCTGCCACCACCCCCACCAAGCTCACCCAAGAGTAGCTGTTCCAGTTTGCCACCCCCAATGGATGGCCCAGGAATTAGTTACATGATTAGGACAGTCAAATGCCTCCCACCCATATTCATAAAACAATCCAACAGACCAGACAGCTGAACGTCCCTGACATCACACCTTCTCCCCTGAAAAATGTGTAGACACTGTAGAAGTTAGCATCTACAACTCCTCCTTCCCCGTTCATGCTTTCATTGAAACCCAAGTTCCCTCCCTCTTTAAGCCTCCAATCTGGGTTTAGGAAAACTCTGATGGCCTGGGCACTCTATACATCCTAACAGAGATGCCTGTTTCCTTCTCTGATCTATTTTAGGATTTAACTCTCAGAGAAACCCTATTCCCAAGTATTTGAGAAACATCTTACCATGGTCGTCTCATACATACTAACCTCACTGTTTCCGCATATTTTAACTAATAGAAGGTACACATTTTAAAAGTTCTCCTGGCTTTTCTATTTCAATTTTATTAAATGTATATTTAGAATAATTTTTTGAAAAGTAATTTTTTTAAATAGCAAAATAAACCTTGTTTTCTTGGTAAATTTTTGTAGTGAAATAAATCGAGCATTATTCTTAAATATGTCAAATCCTAAGAAAACATATGGTTTGGGTACTATACAATCATTCCCTAAAATTATACTCCCTGATGTGTAAAGTCTGTGGACTCAGCCAAAAACAGAAAATTTTTTAAAACCAAGGGCTCTTAATCAAAAAGAAAGTGCCTTTTACTGAGGGCTTATTGTTTCCTTACTTAAGGGTGAAATGAATTATATCTCCCTAAAAAGTCATTTCCAAACAAAAATCCACAATATGAAATTATACCAGACGGAACCCCCAAGAATTTACACACACTACTGGGGGAGTAATTATAACCCTGAACCCACACAGCAAAACCACACTGTATAATGATGGTGTTCACCACCTCCCCACTCAACACTGAGAAACTGCGGGCTAGGTTTGTAAGTTTAAGTGCAGCTCTGTGCAGTCCAAGAACATTTCTACATTGTGCCCAAGGAAGTTTTCCTGCAGGTACCACACTGTCTTCTAATACATCTGAAACTCTCTTCTTTCCTACATCAATGATAGTTGTATAACTTTCTCTTATGAGAAGAAGAATGAATCTGAAGTAAGTTTAAAACGGCCACACATAGTTTCTGGTGTCAAGTCTGAAGGTTCGTTCCATCTCCCATTCACCAGAGACTACTTGAAGGAGTAATGTAGTGGATATCAAACTGGAGGCATTGAGTAGTAGAGCTTCTGCCTGATGCACATTGTTACAAAACCAAGAACCACTAAGATCCAGCTGTTGAGAGAGTGATTGCCTTAGGAAATGTAGAAAGGAAGTTAAATCTGTATCATTTTCATGGAGCCAAAGAGAAAGCAGGGTAGAGGTGGGGAGTCTGCAAAGTCACTGATGCAACTACTGGAGTACGTAATTTTACTTTACAAGGGATGGGAAAAAATGAAATGGTTAGACTATCTAAGATATAAGTAAATTCTAGCTTATCGAGCAGTCTAACACTTGGGCATCTGATTCGTACTTCCTTGTTACGTATTTAATTGATTTTCCACATGGTGTTAGAGTACAATATCCTAAAGTATTTTCAGAATTTTTATTCTGATCTTTTTATCAGACTAATTTAATGTTGAGTATAACTATTTTTGGTATTCTCAATCTTTTCAAAAGTAGTATTTGAAGCATAGGTATTAACTTTTCCAATGTACTGATTTTCAGAATTAGAATATCAATTCCCTATGCTGGGGGTAAGAATTTCTTATAAATATTAATTGATTCAGCTATGTCTTTACCAGCTATTAAATCTAGGAAATGTGCTAGTCAGAGAACACAAAGTAAACAAGAAAAACTATGCTCTGCCCTAAATAACTATAGGATAAAAAAAATCAAGGAAACTAGCGTTTCTGAGGTTTTGGTGGTGGTGTTTTTAACTGCGGTATTTGCATTACTGTCTGGCATTAAAGTTAAAAGTTATGTCTCCCTTAGTCCAAAGCCATTTATTTAACTTACTGTGCCTAACCCCAAAAGAAAATTAACAATCTTTGTTTTCAAATTTTTTCTACGCAGTAAGTAACCAAAGATACTCTGGAAGGGTCTGAGAAACCACCTATAGCTTTCTCAGCAAGAGCGTTAAGCATGAAAACACTCTTTTCTGGCATTACTGACAAAATAATAAAGCATAGAGAAGAAGATGAATAGAGATAATGAAGCCAATAGCTAAATATAACACCACAGTTTCAAATAACAGTTAAGCTAAACCATGAAATGCTCATGAAAACAAAAGTAAAACTTTTCTTCCCGCCATCGAGTCACGAGGGCAGATGGTGAGGTGGCTCAGAGGACGGGCACAGAGGCCAGAATGGCTTTTTTCACCACTGAATGGCTTCAAACAAGCTAACCATCTAAGCCTCATCCTTCATTTAAAGGGAAGATAAAAATGGCATTTGTGTTATAGCTTGGTTGGGAGATTAAATGAGATGACACCTACAAAACACCACTTTCTGCCAAGTGTTCCCTCAAAATACTAGTTAACCATCGTTCATCTCAGAACATGATTAATGGTTGAGGGCACCAGCTGGAGCCAGACTTGCAGGGTTTGAATCCCAGGAACACGACATCCTTAGCTATGTCCCTGCTTTCTCCGCTGTAGAAGGGGTGAAATAATAATACCTTCCTCACAGGGTTTCTGTGATCTTCAACAACCGGGTACACTTAAAGCAATACAAGGGTGCTTCGGATTTGCAAAGTGTTCAATGAGGGCTTGCAGAAGCATCATCACATTCTCAAGGAGAACCCCAAGGTCGTTCCCACCCAAAGGAAGTGCACCATGCTACCAGGAAGTGCTCATAAAAAATAGATACAGTGTATTGTGCATTCACAACCTTGAAGACTCTCAAGAGACTAAAAATATCAAATATTTTGACAAAGTACTGATGCCAAGAGGTTTCTCCTTCTTCCTGCTCAACTGCACACTGACAACTTTCAAGATACATATTCCAAGGTACTGAACACATCGGAGGAGAAAAGTCTTCCAATCTAATACTATTTCTTCATTAACCAAATTTATAGACAGAGATCAAACTTACTGATACACCACAAGGAGAGCATTCTCTCTGCCTACCCCCTCCCCACCTTCATCCCCACCCCTCGCCTTTACCATCCCCCCTCCTTCCCTCCCTCCCTGAGATGGAATATCAGTCTTCTCCTGCCTTTCGACTGGAACTTACACCAGGACTTCTCAGGCTCCATAGTCATATGAGCCAATTACTCTGCCTTAACGTCAGCTTCCAGGCTACCTTTCCTCTTTCCTACCTCTTTCCTGATGCCAGGCAATACCACATATTCCTCTGTTCTCCTAGTCCAATAGTTGCAAACTTCTGTGGGATGAGTCAAGACATCAATTACAGATTTTTTAGACAAAGTACCACCAAACACGTTTAATCTCTTATATGTAATCTAATCTGGTTCATGCATTTATGAATTTAGCCAAAACTATATATTTTGGGTATGTCCTCATATCATCTCCTCCAGGATCAGGTCCTGTAAGTTCACCCCTGATGGTAATGACTCTAAGAAGCACTAATACTACCCATATTCAAGGCCCTACCATGCTGGACAGAAAAGGGTTAACACAGCAGGCCTATTGTGCAAACACTGCACATTTCTAAGACAGGCCTGCCTACAGTACTGGCCCTAGTCTAACTCAGGGGAGCTGAGCTTAGAGTGGGAGATTTTTGTTGTTTTGTTTTGTTTTTGTATAACTGAGGCCTTGAGCCATACGGTACCAGTTTGATCAGACAGTTTATACTAAATATGATTTATGATAAACTGCTATCTTTGCTGTGGGAGTCCAGGATTTGAAGTCAGTCACGCAGGCACAGCACGTCCACATCACTGAACTCCGTAAAAGCTCTGGATACCACGCTGGGGCTCTGCACATGCTGTCGCAGTTGCTGTGCTTGGTTTCTCCCGGCCTTCGTCTGCCCTGTGCACCGTTCCCTCTGCTGACTTCCGCCTGTTCCCTGTGGTGGTATTAAACCTGATTGCAACAGTTTTTTGTGAATCCTTCTAGTGACTCACTGAGCCCAAAGGTGGAGTTGGGGACTTTGACTTTCATTTTTAATCCAATCATCTAAATTCCTGTTAGAATTATGAGAATCTTGCCCTAACTCTTGTCCCATGAGAACAGAAAATGTGGTATTTTTCACCAAATCCTTCTCTTCACCCAATGTTTGTTATTTTCTGACTTGTACCCAGAAAAAAGATTCTGTCCAAGGACGTTACTCTTGGAGCAAAATACACAGCGGAATATGCTGGACTTACAAATTGCTTAAAAGCTTTGGACATTGTCTAAAAATGAAATACACAGATATGAGGCAAAAGACTTAGAAGCATTTCATGGGAAAGTAATTGGCTGGCATTAAACCTACATTTACAGTACATTTGACATAAAACAGGAAACTTATTTACTGGATGAGTACATATGGAGTGATGCTTTTAGCACTATACAGGAAGCTCTTTTCGTTCCTTCCTTATATTCAAGCATTCTTCCATTTTAATCTTCAAATGCCCACCAATGATAAATTTACTTTTTTTTGCTTCCTTTCACATACATAAACATTTTTGTATATACTTTTTTATCTTACAGATCATAATTCTTTGGTATCAAAATCCCTGAGTACTTCCCAAACGTCCTCTTATGAATCATAAGAAAAACTCAGAACACCACAGATTTGGTTTGTAAAACAATGACACACAGACCCAAAGATGCAGGCACTGCCTTCTCAGACTTCCTCATTTCAGTTGCTGGCAATCAATCTTGCCAGCATATCATCCTCACATGCTCCCCAAACTCCCCCCCTTTCTCTTCCCTGCTCTGTCTCCATTTCCAAACCATCAGCACATTCTGTTGACTCCATCCTCAAAATACATCCAGAATCCAGCCAGGAACGACCTAAGCCACACCACACCATGTCTTGCCTGAATTACTGCAAGAGCATCTGTACTACCCTCTCTGCCTTCACCCTTTCCTCTCACTAGTCATTCTCCACATCAGGGCCAGAGCCATCCTGCCCAATTATAATCCAGATTATATCACTGCTCTGTTTAAAATGCTCTGGTTGCTTCCCATCTGATTCAGAGTAAGAACCAAGGTGCTGACAATAGCTGTCAAGGCTCTACGTGGTCTGGCCCTGTTACCTCTCTGCCTTCACGGCCCACAACTCTCCGTGTCTTTCCCCATCCTTGCCCTGTGTGGCCTCCTTGCTATTCTTGTACAGTGAGGAGTCCTCCCTCCACAGCACCAGTTGTGCTTGACCTCCGAGACATCCACATGGCTTGCTCCCTCAGCCCATTTAAGTATTTGCTCAAATGACACTTTCTCAGCGAGGCTAGCCAAGACCATCTTATTTAAATTACACCCTTACCATGCACAAACACCACCATTCCCTAACTCCCTCCTGGGTTATTTTTCTTCATAGTACTTATAACCTTCTTAATCTTATAATCTATTATGTAATTTACTCATGTGTGTGTGCTATACTGCTAACATTTCTTTTAGCTACAGAATTCAAAAGAAAAAGGATGCTTTAATGAGTTATTATTTCTTTGGTACCTATACCATTCCTGTTATTTTGTGCTAAAAACCTTATTGTATTGAGTTTTCATAGTCTATAAAGAGTTATTAGTCAGGAAAGAATTTCTGAGGAAAATGCTTTACTAGAATGCTGGAGACCATGCACTATGGGAAGAACAAAAGCATAAACTCTGAACTGCTGGCCACAGGTCCACAGGCCAAAAAACATGCTCCCACCAGACATATCCTAACTCAGAGCCTGAAACATGGCCAGATATTTAATGTCTACGTGCATGTTCAAGGTCACAAACGTTTAAGTGGGAGTCTACACCCTTGTCTTGGTGAATCTGTCTGCCTTTCACTGTCTTTAACATCCTACCCTGGGAGTGTTTGCCCCATTCGTTGCATCTGCTAATCTAGGCCTCTCTCTCTCATATATCCATCCTACCCATTTCGCCCCATCTCTGCTGACAGCCAGATTCCACCTGGCTACTTCTTTTGGTCAAATCTGATGGAATTCTCTTCATCTATGCTGAAGGAAACTGCTTTCATACTAATTCTAAAATTTTTAAACTTTCTTCTCATGTCTTGTCCTAAATGAATGTAGAGACCAGAAGGCCTTCTGCCAGGTGATTCCTGAGTTAAATGGGGGCAGGGGAGGGAACCAGATGCCATTTAAGATCCTTCCAAATTAAAGATTTGATGAAGTAATTTTGACTCTTTCAGTGACATCTTATCCTCTGTTGTGCTTTTCCATAGAGACCGAATTTTATTCTCCCCAACCCACAAGCAAGACGGAGCCAGCCTCTTCAATTCCTGGGGCCACCCTGGTCCTCTGAGTGACTCTAGGATTGACTCTCCTGGTACTTTCCTCACTTAAAAATCACCATTTGTCTTTGTACCTTTTTCAATCTTCACAGGTAACTAATCATTTGGGGGTATTTCTAACTTCCTCAGTGGCTTAGGCACCTCTATCCCATTCTACCTCAATCCTTAATTTACACTTGAGAGGCATCAGCTTCTATTTTAGCTTATAGCAGCATATCAACCACTTATTCATCTCCACTTGCCTCCTCAGCAAAATCCTTACCATTGATACTTCAGATTTTTGCCTCTTTCCAAAAGCATTCAATTCTTCCTTTATTACCTATACTTTGGGACAGTGATATATCATCCAAATTTATAGAGGATTGAAATTTACCAGTGCAAGTATAATGTCCCTGAACTTATCTTTATCTCTGTATCTCCAATGCCAAACGGTGTCGTAGACCAGTTCCAGCATGTCATAATTTCAAGAGTTTCATCAAAAGGTTGATGAGACTTGGGGACTCAACAGGGTTGAGTCACACATGTAGTCACCTGCATCTGGGAATGGCTAAAGGCACTTCTCCAAACCTGAATAGGATACATTAAGTTGATTGTGGCTGCCAGTTAAAGGGCATCTTAATCTATATGTTATTGCCTCCTACTGGCCAAACACCTTAACAGCCATAGGCTAATTGCCCCATTCTGACAATGTTTCTGTATACCCTTTGAAGTATCTCTCTGCCTTGCCTCAGGACAAATCGTGTTAATAAAAAGCATGGGGTCCTGGGGACCATGAGAGAACCTAAGACCTTAGACTTAAGATCTTGGATCTTAGTTCCTTTAGCTAAGCTCCTCTGACCCCCAATGCCTTTCAAAATTATATTTCGTCTCCGGATTATTAGTCTCTGGATTCCTATGTCATTTACACACAGCCCCTTCTCCAGATTCCTGAACCCTTCTTGATGCTGGGACAAGAACCCCGGCAAAATGGGAAGGAGTCTCAGAGAATGCCACATTGGAAAGAAGAAGGAAAAGATCCTTTCAGGAGGCAGGGAGCACACCGCCATCCCAAGGCCCGCTGTGATAAGGCCACTGCTGTGGCTTCTTGGGGGATGGTTCAGGTCTAGGAAAACAGGAGATGGAAGAGCCTTATTTCTCATATAAACCTACAGATTCCTCCTCTTTTCTACAATCCTTTCAGCACACCCTGGTCATAGTGTGGTATACTCAAAAGATCTGACTTTGAGTCTGTTGTGGGTTGAATTATGTCCTGCAAAAATTCACATGTTGGAGTTCTGATATCTAATACCTCATAATGTGACCTGATGTGGAACCAAGGTCATAGTAGATATAATTAGTAAAGCCAAAGTCATTTGGAATAGGATGGGCCCCTAATCCAATATGACAGATGTCTTTATAAAATGGGGAAATTTGGAGACAGACACACACACACACAGGAAGAATGTCATGTGAAGATGAAGGTAGAGATTGGGGTGAAGCCCAGGAATGCCAAAGACAGAAACCACCAGAAGCTAGAAGAGAGGCATGGAAAATATTTTCTTTCATGGCCTTAGCAGGAACCAACCCTGCTGACACCTTGAGTTCAGACTTCTAGCCTCCAGAACTTTGAGACAATCAATTTCGGTTGTTGAAGACACCCAGTTTGAGGGATTTTGTTACAATAGCCCTAGCAAACTATGTAGAGTCTTAGGCTGCTATAAACAATAAACATACAGGAATGGGGAAAGTAGGCTTATAGATGTGAGTACACGAAACAGAGTTTATTCTTGTATTGTTATCTATTAATTATTGTATTATTTTCCATACAAACAACAGTAAACCTACCTTTGCCCACCTCTGTACATAATGTTTACCAAGTGCCAGGAACTATGCTAAGTATGTCACATGGATTAACTCATCTAATCTTCACCGTAGCCCCACAACGTAGATATTAATAGCATCCCTTTTCCACAGTTGAGGAAACTGCGGCATAGATAAAGTGAGTTACCCACGGTCAGAGAAAGAGTGAAGGAGCCAAGATATAAACCCAGGCAACGTGCCAATACTACTCGAGACTTAACTATCTTTGTGAACCATGAAGTTCCTCCCAAATTAAATAAGTCGCCATCATCAAATCACTTACCTACTCAAGAGCCTCTGTTTCCTGCAGCAAAATGAACAACTTTCTCCACCAAGAGCTTCCACAGTGTAGCTCTGGCCTGCCTTTCAATAGTATCTCCCATTTCCTCTCCACACACACTCCCTCCACACTCACCTGCTCATCCTTGCTTGATCACGACTCACCTTTCTGTCCTTTATTCCCACTGATACTCTTTCATAGGGTTTCCTCTGAGTGCTCCACACCCAACCCTTGCCTTTTTCAGAGAACACAACATTTTTTATAAAGCCTTCCCCGACAACCGTATCCATTAGTCGTCTCCCCTGTTGCCCCATACATGCATTACTCAGTATTCTCTGGGAATTCAAGGATGAGGCCTGCCAAGAAGGTGCTTATGTCATCTGATAAGATGACAGAAGAAATAATATATTTACATAAATCACTAAAATAAAAGGAAGTAAGTTTGCGTGAGAGCGACAAAGTGCTTTTGAAATTTTTTTTAATTTTTTTTTTATTGCTTAAAGTATTACAGAGGGTATTACATATGTGTCCTTTTTTTTCCCCCCACCCTTGACAGTCCCCTAGCCTCCCCTACCCCCAGTGTCTTATGTCCATTGGTTATGCTTATATGCATGCATACAAGTCCTTAGGTTGATCTCTTACCCCCCTCCCTCCTGCCCCCCAACCCTCCCCGGCCTTCCCGCTGCAGTTTGTGCTTTTGAAATTTATGCACCTTCACACTTCTGGCTAGCATCGAGAGGGAAGGACGTACTGAGAATGCATTATCTAAACTGTGTTTTAAAAGGGGATCAAAAAAAGGGGGGGATCAATAAGAATATTTACAGCTTTAACTGTCTCTACTAATTTATGCATTTAGTACTAGTTACAGGTATACCAAGTTATTTGAAGGTGCATGTTTATCTTCTTTTCTCACATTTATTGTGTCAGTCCTCTCTGAACCCAAAAGGGATTTGAGGTAGAACTCAACCAATGCAGGTATAAGCTACTGGGAGGCAAGGGTCTTAGTCTTTTCTTTCCTATAGTGTCTAGCACCACTGATTACATGCAATACAGTCCTTCAAAAATATCTGTGGAAAACAATGAAAGAATATATGAGGAAGGGAAGGAAAGAAGGAAAGATAATGCTATAAAAGGAGATAAGGGAATTTCCACGATCGTTCTAAGAAGTTCTCCTTGACCTGGCAGCCACCCCATTTTGCTGTTCACTCCTCTTCCTGTGCATTTGCCCTCCTTGCGATGTTTTTTCTCCCTTTTGGGCATGAAATCCTCTGAGACACAGTTCATTCTCCCCTCCTACTTGAGATCTCTTCCCGCCTGCAATTCTACTGCATGCATTTGTCTCTGTTTAGCCCTTAATTGTCCTCACAAAGATTCATGTTCAGCTATTTCGCCAACCAAACTTTATTGCTCCCCAAGGGTGAAAACTATGCCATATTTATTTTGCACGCCTCCCCTCTTCACCTCCACCCAGATATCCCCTCAAACACAGAAGTACCTGGCAAATACTTGCTGAATGGCTAAGTCCTTTCAGTATTTCTATCACTGAAGTATAGCATCCTTTCATCTGACTCTCCAGGTTCAAAAGTACATTGGAAAAAGTTATATATCAAAGCATTCATTGCCAAGTAACAGATTTATCTTTTCTAAAACTTGCAATCATTGAACCAAACGTCAGTGGCTTCACCAACAAGAAAAAAAAAAGGTGCCAGCACACAAAGAAGGATCTGTTATGTAACCACCCTACTACTGCTAGCTCACTTCAACTGTAGGCACAGGATTTATCATTTTATGGCAATTTAGCAGAATAAATACTGCCACACATTTCTTCCCCAAGAAAGAGATATTGGAAGTGGCCCGACTTAACCTAAAACTTGCACGATGAAATTTAACAAGGAGAGGTGAAATTGAATTTTGAAAGTTCCCAAGTTCCCACAGCAGATACTCAAATACCATTTATAAATCTGAATTTTATACAGAATTCTATACAAGTCACAAAAGTCTAAAAATTGTAATGGTGCAAATCTTAAACCCCTATCATAGCACGTGGTTAACAGGATGAATCCAATCTGAATAATATTGGTTCCTTTAGGAAAAAAGGTGGATCTTTAAATTTCACACCAGTGTTTGGGACAGGATAAATTAAACTACTCCACAAAAGCAACAAATGGATTCGAATTTCACCCTCCAGTTATCCTGGGTTCTCATTAGAACCAATAGGGTCTAACTTATAGATGATTTACAACAAAGAAGGTGGAAAAGTATGGCCTGGTAGCTCAGTTGGTTAGAGAGTCTTCCCAATGTGCCAAGGTTGTGGGTTCAATCCCCAGTCAGGGCACAAGCACATAAAAGAATCTCCCAATGAATTTTCTCTCCCCCCCCCCACCCCTTTTCCTCTCTCTCTAAAATCAATTTAAAAAAATAAAAAGAGGAAGAAATTAACCTCACAAGTCACAGGGCCAGCAAGAGACACTCTTCCTTGAGAAAACTCTGCCGCCCTTTCAGTGCTCCCAAGAATCAGTTTCCTTTGAGAAAGGTAACTGTGAAAAGCATTTCAAAACTGCTTTACAACTACAGGCTGCAAAACTGAGGTGAAACACTTAATTCCAACTGTCTGAGACACGACTGCTGGGCTTAACTTTCTGGCATCCCCCAAGCCCACTGACCCAATATTGGCTGAGAATGCATTTTCAAGCACCTTTTGCTCATCAAAATGAAACCTCTTTTAAGATAATTATATCATTTAGTACTGCCTAATTTTAATATTGAGAATGAAACAGAAACACTGGACTGAAACCACATTATGAATTCTACTGGATAATCTATCTTCCTAAACAAAAATCAAACAAAGTTCACATTGTTTCTATAAGTATGATTATTTTTAACCATAAATACTGCTACAAGAAGTTTGGTATATGAGAGAAGTTTCCAGACTCTCTCTGACATGGGCAACCTGTATATTTTGACCACGTTGATGAATGTGTTAGCACTGGTGCCAGTCTAGTTTTACTTTAAAAAAATGGAGCAGAGAAATGTAAAGGATATTACTGAAACTCCAACTGGAACACAATAGTCTAGTGCCAAAGCCTTTTATTAAAAAAAAGAAAAATCTAAAATAAAAAAGAAATGTAAAGGAAAGTCACCTGTTTGGGGTAAAAACAAATTAAGGATAGAGGATTTTTCAGCTATCGTACTGTGTACCTACATGAAAAATTAAAGGAATCTTATAGGTGATAAATATTTAGCCAGTTAGCCAATACTTTGTACTAACAAATAGATATGTTAAGTAGAAACTATAACGGCAACTTGTATTTCAGACACTAAAACTGACCATTTCTTCTACATTCAAAATACAGTTGACCCTTGAGCAACAGACACCCACCTCCCAATGCTGTCGAAAATCTGTGTCTAACTTTAGACTCTCCAAAAACTTAATAGCCTCCTGTTGACTGGAAGCCTTACCGATAACATAAACAGTTGAGTAAGACATATTTTATATGTTTTACATGCTATAGTCTTACAATAAAGTAAGCTAGAGGGAAAATCTTACTTAAAAATCATAAGGAAAACACATTTACTGTACTGTTCGTATTTATTGAAAAAATCTGCATATAAGTGGACCCCCACAGTTCAAACCTGTGTTGTTCAAGGGTCAACTGTAATTAAATCATTTTTAATTTCTAAGATTTTCAAATCCAGGTGAGAAGTCATAAAATTAGAACCGGAGAAAACAGATGCTACCATCCCCTCAGGACAACCTCACTTAAACCTTTCTAAACAGAGAACCCAAAGGCCTCTATCAGAAATCTAGTCTATAGGTTAAAACATCCAGAAAAACTTTCCTGTATTTAGCATAAATCCCTCTTGATGCTTGCTGTAAGTGATTTCCTCTCCTTTTTCTTCAGGGAAGATGGAAAACAGCTGTTCAACATCCCCTTTCAAGCTACTTTTTCTTTCCTGCCAGTCCTCCTCCCCCCCCCCCCCCCAACTGTAAACACTGCAGGTGACTCCAAAATCCAGCTGGCCCATGCCTGATTATCCACGGGCTCCGTGAGCCTGGCCCCATGCGTGCCTCCTGCAATGACATCATTAAACTGCAAAGGCCCCAAGAAAAGTTCTTCACCAGAATGTGTGAAATTCTAGAAATCTGCTGCTTATAGTCTGTCCTCAGACATAGTCAAACAACAAAAATAAATTCAAACTTCTTCACGAAGAAGCTTGCAGTCAGGGCTGCACAGAAGGTGAGCAGCCCCGTCCTGCAGCCAGCCCATCCTGCGCTTCACTACTGTTCTCCTCCACGTGGCAGGGTGTTGAGTGCACTTTGGCATAAAACATGTTTCAACTCCTTGGGGATTTTTATCATGCACTTCTTGAGTTTCTTGTCACTGACGCAACTTTCTGGATGTAAGCTATTTATAGACATGCAGTAACTCTTTCAATACTGCATTCTAAAGGACTACTCCAAATGAAAGTGTGGGTTTGCAGTCTGCTATTTCTTTAAAGGAATCATCTCTACTAGATTCACAACATGACCTGCAGGTCACGTTTTACACCAAAACTTATACAAGCAACCTAATGTTGTTACCTCCCACTTCAGGAATTGCTAACAAATATCCTCATTTTTCTTGCAATCACCATTAGATTCCAACAGTAAAGTCAGTACATTGCCTGCCTACTTCATCAATAAAAATGTTATAGATCCGAAAGCCTGGTGAGCTGATTTCCTTTACAAATCCCTTTTAAGGGTTATGAAATGCTGATTCAACTTTGCTGTGGTATCACATCTGCATGTATTAAATGCCTGTTGCTTAGCAGCTAAGTTTGTTACACAGAAGAAAAAAACAAAAGCCTTGCCTTGATTTAATCAACAAATGCACATTTTACAGCTCTATGGCATCTGTGTGTGCAACAAATAGTTCGGAAGATTTCAATAGCAGCTTTTTAAACTGACTGTGAACTTACTCAATTTCTACTAAAAGAGACTGTACATTAATTTAAACACACACAAGGAATTTTGCTATGATTGTCCTGCTATTCTTCACATTAACTAGGGAGAAAAGAGGCACCATTAATTCTATAAATAATACCAAAAACTTTTTTGGCATGCAGACACATGCACTCAGTTACCAACTCACTTTGACCCTGTCTAGGAAAAGCAGATGGACACAAATAACCTACAATGACTATGTCAGGTATCTGTAATTGAGACTTAACTGCATATGCCTTTTGTATACTTTTAAGATCAAGGCTACACTTAGCAATAGTTATAGCTACTCTCGAATATGCAATGCCAGCATACGTCATGTTTATTATCAATCTCTTTATAGCTTCTAAGTATTACTGAAGAGGCAAATTCTGTTCTTTCAGCAATTGTTTAATAACATTTAATAACACTAACCAAAATCATTTTTATGGAATATCCTAAGAAAGTTGAAACAAATAGAAATCCAGCAAAGAATCTTTGCGGTAATCTTTATGCACATTAAAATTTATGTAGTTGCTCTGGCCGGTGTTGCCAAATGGTTGGAGCACCAGCCCACACACCAGAGAATCCTGGGTTCAATTCCCAGTCAAGTGCTAATACCTGGGTTGCAGGTCTGCTCCCTGCCCCAGGGTTGGGTTGCATGGGGGAGATGACAAATCCATGTGTTTCTCTCACATCGATGTCTCTCTCCCCCTCCCTCCCTCCCACACTCTCTCTCTGAAAGGCAATGGAAGAAAATATCCTCCAATGAAGATCAATTACAAAACTTTTTTTCATGGTGTTATTCTGAATTAAGGCCTGAACAAATGACTACATTCAAGAAATAAACACATGGCCTCAACAATCTTTTCTTTTTTCTAAATCCCTTTTCTTCTTTTTTTTTTTTTTTTTTAATATATATTTTATTGATTTTTTACAGAGAAGAAGGGAGAGAGATAGAGAGTTAGAAACATCGATGAGAGAGAAACATCGACCAGCTGCCTCCTGCACATCTCCCACTGGGGATGTGCCCGCCACCCAGGTACATGCCCTTGACCGGAATCGAACCTGGGACCTTTCAGTCCGCAGGCGGACGCTCTATCCACTGAGCCAAACCGGTTTCGGCCCTTTTCTTCTTGATGATCTCCAACCATCTCTCTGGACACTCTGCCTCCTGCAGGTTTATAGTCTTCTGGGTGTTTGAGAGGATTTGGAATCTACACCCTCAACAGGCTGGAGCTTGCCTAGATAGACAGAAGTAAACAACACATTGGTCAAGTACCCAAAGATCTGAGGCCAGCTAATGAGAACTGAGTGAGGAGCCTAGGGCTCTGCAGAAGGTAGAAGAGGCCCCGCAACAGAATCCTTAATAAGGCATGAGAAGAGCCACGGAATGGGAGAGGAGGGCGCTGTGGGAAGGGGGTCTGTATGTGCCAGTTTACAGAAGCCTGAGCAGCACATGAGCATTCCAGGGAACTGACAGTTCATGGACAGGAGTGAGAATTAAAAGGGATAATAGACTAGATATGTAGGAAAATAAAATAAAAGAGTCTTTCGTAACATAAATTTGGAGTCATAAAGGAGAAAAGTAGAATTAAATGGGCAATTCAAGTTAATCTCATATTTAAGATAGGCCACTAATTACTTGTAATATGATAAGCAAATTGCTTGTTTTCACAGTTATTTCCATTTCCCCACTACTAAAAAGAGGAGACACCTGCTCTACAGCACTCTCCATCTTCCCGAGGCTAAAATATGAAAATATTAGAATTATTTGAAAAAATTAACAAGTATTAGGCAATTTTAAAATGCAAGTATTCATGTAGCTGCATGACCTATGGGGACTTTTCCTTTCCTCCAATTGTCTAAAAGCATATACATTTGTAAGAAAGAGTTTATTCATCCTAGTGGCACCTTTTTAAACCCATGCACAATATTTTGCATTTCTCTTTCTAGTTTCATTCTTTTCTGCAACACTTCTCCACCATCAGCTAACCAAACCACTCTTCTATACATAAGAAGTGATGAAACACTAAATTTAAATGTCAGAACCTGAGAATGCATTTATTTACTAACAGATACAGATTTTCTTGGGAAAACACACACACACACACACACACACACACACACACACACACAATTATTTCCATTGAAATAGTATCCACTTATTGTAGACTTTAATTTTTAAAAGGGAATTCTCTACTAGACTTGGGCATTGGCGTTGGCAAGACTGTTTGAAATTCGTCCATTTCTAATTATTGCTATCACCAAATGGACTCCGCAATTTTAATCTCTACTTCCCATCCTGCCACCAATTCACTAGATGAACTTCATGGGAAAATACTTTCTCTTTTTGGTAGTCTGGGTTTATACACTTTCTGAAACCACACATTGGGGACTGACTCTTGGTTTAGAAAATTTTGTTGTGTCATCCAAACATCTGCTGGCAATTTGGTGACCCCAAAGAATTTTATTCTACGTATCACTCTAGGCTGCGGTTCTCAACCTGTGGGTCGTGACCCCTTTGGCAGTCAAACAACCCTTTCACAGGGGTCGCCTAAGACCATCCTGCATATCAGATATTTACATGATGATTCATAACGGTAGCAACATTACAGTTATGAAGTAGCAACAAAAATAATTTTATGGTTGGGTCACAACATGAGGAACTGTATTTAACGGGCCAGAAGGTTGAGAACCACTGCCCTAAGGCATGAGTAATAAGAACTGTCCTGTGCTCTGCTTGGACACTTTTAGAAGGTTGCTGGTTATTGCATCTCACCAGGTGCCTTCCCCTCCTTGCAGAACAGTAAAGATCCCGCCACTCCCAGTAAGTGGAATAACAACATCCACTATGAGGATGACATTACCTCTACCACAGGTTCAGATCACCTCAAAAGCCTGCCACATACACATCACAGGATAATAACATTCCTCCTTTTGTTGGGGTAGTGACAAATGATAAGAACATTTACTCTATATATTTAGGACACAACCGTGCCAGTGGTTAAGTACTATTTAATATAGGTTGCAACTACAAAATGTTAGTCTTTTACTACTAATTTCTTTACTCCTTTTGGAAACAAAGATTACTGATATATTAAAACCCAAATTTAAATGTTTTATCTTCCTTTATTTCTCTCCAGTCATTTGCTGAAATCATGCTGTGGAAAGGGTATCATGTAATGTCTCTCATGCAACACAGAGGGATCCAAATTAGTAGAAATAAATACCAAAATCATCTACCACAAATAACATGAAGAAGTATTTTACTGTTTAATTGCAGAATGCATTTGCACCTATGATTCTGAACACTTTTCAGATGCTAAAAGTAACTTTATAAGGAGGCGTTGGGACGCAGAGGAGCATCTGTGAAGTAAGAACTTCACCTTATGCCCTAGCCAGTTTGGCTCAGTGGAGAGAGCGTCGGCCTGCGGACTGAAGGGTCCTGGGTTCGATTCCGGTCAAGGGCACATGCCTGGGTTGTGGGCTCCAGCCCCAGTGTGGAGCATGCAGGAGGCAGCTGATTAATGATTCTCTCTCATCACTGATGTTTCTATCTCTCTCTTCCTCTCCCTTCCTCTCTGAAATCAATAAAAATATATTTTAAAAAAAAACTTCACCTTGTGGACAACCACCAGGTCCTCCCAAGCAGCACTGGCAAATACTGAACTGGAAAGACCACAGATCTCATTAAAAACCTGTAGGAACTAAATCGGGAGTAATTTTAAAAGTATAAAAGTATATGCACACATTAATGTTAGTGGCTGTGATGGTCCTGACCTCATGTGGCCAGTCTGGTTGACTTAGAGGGTGCTTTCCCACAACCAGGCCCCTAACCTCAGAGGGAGGCACTGGAGTTGGCAGGACTGGGGAAGTCCCAATAATTCCCTCTGTGGCAAAGGCCTTTCTATAGTGTGTTCTATTGCAAATTTCTCTTTGTCCAAGTTTTTTTTTTTGAGACCTCTCTTTCACTTGGTAATTGTACTATCAATATTTTTTAACCTGAATGTAAAAATGGACTTTGTAGGCCACTGTCAGTGGTTCTCAACCTTCTGGCCCTTTAAAACAGTTCCTCATGTTGTGACCCCCAACCATAAAATTATTTTCGTTGCTACTTCATAACTGTAATGTTGCTACTGTTATGAATCATAATGTAAATATCTGACATGCAGGATGGTCTTAAGTGACCCCTGAGAAAGGGTCGTTGGATCGCCAAAGGGGTCGCGACCCACAGGTTGAGAACCGCTGGTTTAATTGCACTAGAACAAACTGATCTGACACATACCAATCAGTGAAGAGGAGGCTTCCCAAGCTCAAGCTCTCAAATGTTCAGGTAGGCTTCCTCCCTTTCTTCATGAGCAGCGCCAGGAAAGCAGGGCAGTCTCTCACGCACCTCTAAGCGGCTCCTAGAGACCAGCGCTGTCTTGTACTTTTTGCTGAACCCACGCAGATGGGTGACGCAACATGGAAGCATCAAATTCCATCCTTTCTCCCTTTCAACTGGAACATATTTTAACCTACACGCTTCCCAAAAGGACCTATATATGTTTGGTGACTTTAAAAGAAAAGAGTAGCACACAACAGGCAAGTACTCAGATGGATAATTCCGTGTTTTACTTCTTCCACGCATATTACACACATATTTTATGAGCTGATTTTAGTAGTACTGTCTAAATATTCTACAAAATATTGCACATCATATTTCATTTCACAGGTTATCATTTGTTGAGGGATCCAAAAACACTGCGGAAGAGGTAATTACCGGAAGATTAAATTCTATAACGTAAAAAAAAAAATACTTAAAACCCCGTTTTTAAACTATTTCTAAGTGAGAACGTCCATTCTCAAATTTAATGTAACATTTAAACCATAATTGTGTTACACGAAGATCCCTAGAAACTAGAAGTGTCACTTTCTGACCTAAGGAATTCCAGGTAAACGAGGCGCACTCCCTGCTTTTAAGCAACGGATTCGGTTTCAACCTTCCCTGCCAGCCGGCCTGGCTGCTGCTCCATCAAATGAGCATGAACATGAGAACGCTCTGGGGTCGCACACTTAGCTCGGATTCCAGCGCGAAGATGCCGACCCCTGCGGCTTTGCTGGCGGAGCTTCCCCGCCGGTGAGTCAAGCGCCCCACCGCCACCGCCGCCGCCGCCGCCGGGGGCTGCCAGGGCGTGAGGTTTACCAGCAGCTTCTCCCGAGTGTCAGCCGAGCTTCGCGGCGCTGGAACCCCGCGGCCGGGGAAGCCGTGGCCCCCGGGCTCCCGCAGCCAGACGCGGGCTGCGGCGCCAGGACCCGCCCGCCCGCCCGCCCCCACAGCCCGCTGTGCGGGGAGACGCGAGGCTGTGCCACCCAAGCCGGCAGAGGAATGCCAGAGCCCCGCGGGCCGTCCGGGGAGTCGCGGCTGGCCCAGACCCGACGCCCGAAAGCGATCTCCGCGTCCCTTCGGCGCGCCGGGCTCGGCACCGGGCGCTCGCGGGCTGGGAAGGGGCGAACGGCTGGCCCCGAGGCTGCCCCGCCGCCGGCGAGCCCACGGCTCGGGCTCCACGCCCCGCGCACCCCGCAGGCACCCCGCCGAGCGAGCCGGGCGCGCAGCCCACGGCGCCGACGGCTGGGGACGTGGCTCCCCGCCTCCCGCCGCCAGCCGCCCGCGCCTCCGGAAGAAAGTTGCGCCGCGCGGGGCCCAGATCCGCGCCCGCCGCCCCCTCGCGCGGCCCCCGCTCACCGCTCCCCGCCGCGGCTGCGTCCTCCCGGGCGGCGCCTCCCCAGCCTCGGCGCAGGCTCCAGACCTTGGCGGCCCGCCGCACCCCAGGGCGCCCGGCGCCCTCGGAGCCCAGCCCTCAGCGCGCCCGCCGCGCCATCGGTGCTGGTGGGCGCCGCGCCGCGGGATGCGCCGCCGCCGCCTCGGGTGGCGCTTCTTCCAGCCGGGCGGGCGGGCGGGGTGTGGGCGAGCCCGGAGGAGGGCGGGCCGCGGCGGGCGCCCAGGCTCAGCCGGAGGGCGGAGGAAACCGCAACGTCACCAACCCCGCGGAGGCGAGGATTGGGAGGGGGAGACGGGGACCCCCTCCCCCAGCCGGACCCCGGCCGCCGGCCCGCCCGGCTCCCCCTCCTCCCCTCCCGGGACTCACGTTTCTCGAGCTGCGCCCGGCCTGCCCCTCCACGCCGGCCCGACTCCACGCACCCCTGCCTTGCCAGGCCTCTTTGCGCTAGTCGTTTCTAGTGACCCGTGGGTTTCGGGTTCCACTCTGGAATCCCCCCCAACCGAAAGATACTTTTGGAGACCCAGGGGCGGAACTGATGCTTCCATACAGCCCCGGGAAAGAAATGGGGGGAAGCGCAGAGGACCTTTCTAGGGGGGGCCCTTGCCCACTCCACTCACCTTCTCCAAAATAGTTACTTCTTTTCTCTGGTTTTACTCTCCGCTCAGAGAGAAGGCAGAAAAACACCTCTTTAGAAGCACTTCTTGCCTTAACTGTACTAACCAACGTGCACGAAATTGAAAACACTGAACCCTGCAAACTGAATGGGTTGTAACCCCCAAAGGCAAAGGATCAGGAACAGAGCGTTGAAAGTATGCAGCTCACAAGAGGAAATGCCATTTATCTTATCTCCTAGGCCTGCGCGGGCGGGTGGGGGAACGGGAGAGGAAGTGCCCTCCGCCATCTGAGTTCTGCAACCTCAGTAGCAATCACAGCTCCCTTGGAGAAGTTTCTACAGTTTTCTTAAAAGCAGCCACTGCACCAACATGGCTCCAGAGAGGTGTCAGGTATGAACCAGGCCATCCACCTCCGGGCTGACTTTGCCTCTGTGTTAGCCTGCAATTAGCCCACCAGAGCTAGACAGCACAGGAGTGACAGATGTTCACCCATCCCTTAGAACTGCAGATGTTCTACCTGAGAGCCTTGATTTCCACCCCCGCCCCCCACCCCCACTTTGCTTCAAAGTGTTTTGAGGAAGTCGAAAGGGCCACCCCTATCCTGAGTTTCCCCAGACCTACAGAGGAGTTTCCATTAATGAGGCCACATTAGAAAAAAAATGTGGATGTCTACTTTTATGCTTCTCTTACTCAAAAAAATTGCATAGGAAGAGACATTCCTTACAAACAGGTCAAGAGGAAGTGGTTTAATTAGATTTTTGAAATGTTTACACAGGTAAACCGCTGATTTACGTAAACTTCCAAATGTTTCAGAGGTGGCCTGTAGAAGAAAGGAGAAGCGGCTCTAGAATTTAGAACTAGATTTTAATTCTGGTTTCAGTCCTCATTTTGCAGTTTTCTACTAGGGGCCTTGGAAAACTAACTTCATAGCTTCAGTTCACTTATCTGATGTATAATACCTTCATAGAACAGTTATAGAGAAGATGCAATAAAAATAGCTTATATCTGAGAGTTACTTCATGCCAGACAGGGGGCCAAGGAATTTACATGTATTCATTCAAGTATTAGAGACAACTAATTGTGAAAGTGCTTAGCTGTGGTATGTAACCCATAAGTGTTCCTTTCCATTATCTTCTCAAATTAGGAAGAGACTTTAGAAAAAACATCTCTTTTGATTTATTTATCCTCTCAACAAGTAGTCATCTAGTTCAGTGACTCTTCAACCTGGAACATCAAATCAGCAGGAGAGCTTTGATAAAATACTTTTTTTAAAAAACTGATTTCAGAGAGTAAAGGAGAGGGAGAGAGAAACAGAAATATCAGTGATGAGGGAGAATCATCAATCGGCTGCCTCCTGCACGTCCCACACTGGGGATCAAGCTCCCAAACCAAGCATGTGCCTTGACGGGGAATTGAACCATGACCTCCTGGTTCATAGGTCGACACTCAACCACTGAGCCACGCAGGCCAGGCAGAAAAATACTTTTTAATAGAGGCCCCACACCAGACCAATAAGTCAGAATCTCTAGGGCTAGAGTTTAAGCATCAGCATTTTAAATGTTCTTCCCAAGTGCAACCAGTATGTTGAGAACTCTTCAAAGGAGGCAGTGGTACCTACTGGCATTTGCTCCTTTACTCCCAGTTTTGCCTTCAATTGACCTGGAAATCTGCATAATATCCACCTCTTATAAAATGTCCCCTGCGTAGCAGGCCTCAAAGATCGGCAATCTTGCCCTCTGGAGTCTTCCAAGATGCAAGTAGCCTTGATTCCACAGGAAAAATGCTTCAATTCACCTGGGCACCTACAACTCCATCAGCTTTTCCTCATCCTTTCTGAAAGCCCTTGGAAGGTGGTTTACTTTGCCATCATCCCTCTGAAAGTCTGATCCCGAGAATTTAATTCAGGTTTTACCCAAACAACACACAATAAAAAGATAGTTAATGGCTTTGTTCTAATTACTGTTATTTCCCCAAGTAAATCCTGGTAGCTATTACGACAGTAATATTACCCTATTGACTTTTATATTACAATTTACTAAAACTCTCAAGCAGTAAAGTGTTTTCTACAACTGTTACAAAATACACATTCTCAACCTACACGTTACAACTTGTGTTGAGCACTTAACATACTAACCTATTAAAATTCTGTGTGCTAAGTCAGTTGGCGTTGGATATCATTGATGTAAATGAGTCATTCTAACTCCCAATTTCATGTCTTCTGTAAATTTGGTCTGTATGCCATGTCATCACTCACGTTCTCATTCTCAGGTGCCTTCCAGGCCAACTGAAACTGAATTAGCAGATGACAGTGAGGACCCAATGTGTTACTAAGTCATATTTTCATTACTTGGTCCAGAGCAGCATCTATGTGCTTGAGTGCAGGCCATATTTGTAGAAATTAGAAGAAGGTACACCACCCTTACTCAGGTGGAAGGATTAGGAGAAATCAACCGCTTCCTCCCAGATAGAATCCCAAACAGCAGATGTGCTTTGACCATCCAGTATGTTTACTTTGCTGGTATTGTCAAAAAAGAAAATGACTACTTGGTGAATTCTCTAACTTCTGAATTTCTTCTTCCTTTTCTAAGTGCCCAGATATTACTTTAATAATAGGGTTATTAATTTTGCTCCAGATATGTGAAAAGCCCCTTGTCTTGGTTTCAAGAATCAAGCTGCTCTTTTTTGAAAATGTCTTTGTCCATCTCTAGTCTTTGAGTGTTCATAGCCTTCGGTGCTGATTCTAGATGAAAGTCCTAAATATATAAACTCTCTTTGCTGAGAGGTAGTTATTATAGGCAAAAGAAGTTAAGCTTTAGGAAATAGGATATTTTCCTACAAGTTTTTTGCTTAATTTTCAATTAACTCTTGCAAAGTTCATTTCATTCTTTCCATTGAAATGGTCGTCTTTTCATGATAAAGAAGAGAAGGAGAAGAAAAAAAAGAAATTCTGGTTTGTCTGCTTCTCCCAAGTACTAATAGTGGCATCTTTCCTGTGTTCTTCTTACCTGAACAAAAACAAAACAAAACAAAACAAATCATATATATTTGTTGTCCTTAGTTTATTTTTGGCTCTAGCTTAACGGAGCCCAGTCTTACATGGATGTTCTGTTCTCTTGTTTAATTATAATTCATTAAATTAAACTCAAATTTGCCCTTTAGGTTTTCCTAACCAGCCAGCTGGTCCATGACTGAACAACTGCTTCAGTTCTCAAACCAAATTAGTCCATTCGTAAATAACCACTTACCCTCACCTAAAAGGTTCATCCTTGAGTCACTGGAGAGGAATGATCATGTTGGTTTGTCTCAAGCCCTTTCCTTGAACTTACTCAGTGATAATCTCTTTCTGCTTCCCTTTCCCTTTCTGGGCATTCAGCTCTGGCCAGATATCCACGGGGGCTTCTCCAACCCCCCTTGCTCAGGCCTGCTGCCTCCCCCACTCTTCGAGAGCTAGCCTGCTTTCCACCATGACCTAGGCTGTTCTGCTACTGCTTCATTTCTAGATGGGTCACACTTTCATCACGAAAACCAAAGGAGACAACAGGGTTGGAACTTGAGGGTATTATGCTAAGTGAAATAAGTCAGATGGATAAAAACAAATACCATATGATTTCACTCATATGTGGAATCTAAAAACATAAGCAAAACCAACTCAACAGCTTAGTGGTTACCAGAAGAGAAGAGGGTGCGGGAAGAGTGAAATGGATAAAGGGGTAATTTGTATGGTGACGATGGAAACTAGATCTTAGGTGGTGAGTACACTGTAGTATATACAGATGTGGAATTATAATGTTGTACACCTGAAACATATGTTACAAACCAGTGTTACCTCCATTAAAGAAAAACAAACAAGCAAAAGGTAACATTTACCTACATTCCTAATCATAACTGAGTTGCACCTTCTCCACCCCAGTCACAATTTGAGGCTTTTACATATAATTCTTCTTCGGGTATATAATTCCTGGCCTCACAATCTTCTAACAGATCATTAAGTGTGCCAGGCTCTTCTATGTGTGTTCCATTTTGTCCTCGCGGGCAGTCATATTGGTATTACATTTGACGCGTGAGAAAACAGGGGCTAAGAAAGTTGAAGCAAATGTCCCAAGATATAAATGGCTCAGACCACATATGATTAAGTTTTTTTTATATCAAATCCAGGCTCTTTCCATTAAACCCCTCGGCCTATCCTGGCTTTTCATTATCTAAAGCCCCACTTGCAATGTGAGTGTCCTGGCCTCAGGTAAAAGTTATTCTCCATTCCGGATTGACTTTTGAAATGGCTAATTTTTATATCACCTCCTGATTTAAACTACCCAAGATGTCCAATACACCTACCAAATTACAGCACGATTCTTTGAATGATTATTGATATTTAATACAAAAATGATTACTGATATTTGCCACACAAATGAATGAAATTAGAAGCTTGTTCTTTTCCTTGGAGTTATGAAATGACCCGAAAGGACTTTAAGCATTTAATATTTTCTTAAACATGGTTTTTGAGAACTGTAAAGAACTGTAGACATCACTGAGTTTAGAAAATGAATGTTTATTGAGGCTTAATTTAATCTGGTGACTCTTTATAATAGGTTCTTGGCTAGTATTTAATCCTCCCCCTTTTACCAAACTCTGGCTTTTTCCAGAAAAGTACAATTAACAAAGAATTGTATGAAGAAGGTTCAAAGGATAAGTTCATGGCCCAGGAATCTGATTTCCCAACGTCCATGTGCTATTATGGTCTGCTAGTTCAAGAAATAGCACAACTTCTCTTTCCATGCACCCCACTCAATCACAACCCTGCTAAAAGTAGAGATTACACCGGGTGTGCACTACTTTGAAGCTACGCCTTATGGGATTATATACTGATTTATTCAGGAGGAGATAAGGAGTTGCTCCAGCAATATTCTGTCATGGTAATTCTAATCCCTGGCTGCATATTAGCATTACCTGGGGAGTACCTAGAACACACCTATGTCTCAGCAATTCTGATTTAATTCTTTCCAGAATGAGCTTCAAGTAATCCATGTGCTTTCAAATACCAGATGATTCCAGTGTGCAGCCAGTTAGAACCAATATTCCACAGCCGCGGTTCCTAAACCTTGCTGGCCATTAGAAGCATCTGGGAAGAGCTTTTAGAACTTCTGATGCTCAGGCTGTAGCCTATGCCAATCAATAATAGCTGGGGTGTACAAAGCCCTCTGATTGCAATAAAAGGAAACTTCAGAAACCCCGGCTCTATAGGCATGTTACTAAGCAAGCTCTTGAACCAAATGAAGCATTAGGTTCAGGTACTATGTTTACTTGCCATGTTTGTACTGGTTTAATAATTATATAAAATATTATGAAGATTGGTTTTCATTTACACCAGTTCACTAATATATTTATTTCTAGGTACTTTTCTTAGATGTGCAGTTTAGGGAAGTAATACTTGATTTCTGTATTGCCTGTACTAGTTAAGTTGCTTGCAGATTGTAGTTAATGGTTCACTCCATGTTCTGCTGCCAAATATCATATAAGTAATGAATTTCAATAAAACATTTAACAGCCAGTCTATTCGGACTTTTTTTCTCCTACTGACAAGATTAGCTGTGTCAAGAAAAGAAAATCTTAGCTGTTTTGCATTTATAGCATATTTTAGATGAGGAATAATTGACACTTTGCTGATATTAAACCTAAATTTGTAATCCAATGACATTGTTCAGTATCTTTTTCTAACCTAATGCCAAAGAATACAGATTCTTCTTTCTTCTGTATTTTAATTTTCATTATTTTAAAAAGTAATGACATTTTTAGATGGTCTTTTTTACTCCTCATGGCCAAATGGAAAACATGGGTAATTTTTTAAAATGCTAAAATAACAGAATTTAAAAGCCCGACTACAGTCTAACAGAAAAACAGCATTCCTTAGAAGCACTTATCATCTTTGCAAAAAAAGTAGAAGAAAACTTGGAATAATTATAAGCCAACCCTTTCATTTTACAAATAAACCAGGGTTAACATAGGTGATGATTGTTACCAGTTCCTACGGCTAATTACTGGTAGAGGTGAGAAGAGAAGTCATCTCCTAGTTCCTAGCCAAACTTCCTTTATCCCGCTTCTCCATCTGCATCATTGGCCAAGAAAGTTAAACTGACTTCTTCTTTTGAGATTCTCATATTTTACATGAATTGTGGCAATTTATAGAAAAATGCAAAGATGCATTCTTTCCATTAACAAAATGTCAATGCATAAGGAGAAATAAGTTTTATATTTTGAGGAAATCAAATGTGACTGGGATGATAGCTTTCATTTAGCACTGTTAAACCTACTTGATGATGTAGGTTTACTTATCATTTTCCACTGGCATGTGGACAAAATAAGCTAGCTCATCACCACAACTTATAGTTGCTACCTAACCAATCTCCTGTCCTTAAGGTGAAATCTTCAATAAGCTTGAATCACTTATCCTCATTACTAAAGGCCCTGGGCATGAAATTCGTGCATTCGGGGGCGGGGGGGGGGGTGTCCCTTAGCCCAGCCTGTGCCCTCTTGCAGTCCAGGAGCCCTTGGGGACTGATGGGGAGCGGACCTAAGCTATCAGTCGGACATCCTTAGCACTGCCGCGGAGGCAGAAGAGGCTCCTGCCACTGCCACTGTACTTGCCAGCCATAAGCCCAGATTCTGGCTGAGCAGCGCTCCCCCGTGGGAGCACACTGACCAACAGGGGGGAGCTCCTGCGTTGGGCCATATTGTGAGAGGGCACAGGCCAGGCCTAGGGACCCCACGTTGCATGATCAGGGCTGGGGAGGGATGCGGGAAGTTGGCCAGCCAGGGAGGGAGCACAGGAAGGCTCCAGGGAATGTCTGACCCATCTGGCTCAGTCCCGATGGATCCGCTGGATCCCAGCAGCAAGCTGGTTAGGAGCATCTGCCCCCTGGTGGTCAATGCACGTCATAACAAGTTGAGCGCCCTTAGCATATCATTAGTATATTATGCTTTGATTGGTTGACCAGACAACTGGACACTTAGCATATTAGGCTTTTATTATATAGGATACTTGGGGTTTTTAAGGTATTCAAAAGTCTTAACAAATTTGCATTTTTTAAAAATATATTTTTATTGATTTAGAAAAAGAGGAAGGGAAAGGAATAGAGAGATGGAAACATCAATGAAAAAAAAACATCATTGATCAGCTGCCTTGTGCATGTCCCCTACTGGAGATCAAGCCTGCAACCCAGGAATAGCCTGAAGTTGTGGCCTCTTATTTCATGGATCGATGTTTAACCACTGAGCCACATCAGCCAGGCAAATTTGCATTTTTTATAGCATGAATCAATTTTCTATGTTTCCTGCTATTATACAAAAAAGGATAATACTAGATAGCAGTATTTGTGTGTGTGTGTGTGTGTGTGTGTGTGTGTGTGTGTAGATACATATAGGTATCTACACATATAAATTTCACCTTCAGATGAGTCATTATGCATGTTGTAGCAAATAGCAACTGTTATGAAGCAGACACAGAATATAGAATACAGCAATCTTGGGTTGTACTATAATGGTAAGTGATGTAAAGTGAATCTGCCTGAATTAAACCAATTTTAATTGTTGTTTGGGGAAAACAAATGGGTTAAGACTGGACATTGAGAGTGCTGTGTTCTAGGACTAAGTCTTTCACATACTAGTAGTGTGACCCCAGAAGAATTTTCTTTTCTCCTATAAACTTGGAAAATTCAGCAATAGCATTCATGGTAGCTTGGACAAATCACTTATAAGTCTCAATGTCCTCAGCTGTAAGTTGAAGAAAATGACCTCAGCTATAAGTTGAAGAAAATGGCCTTGATCAGTGGAATTCTGGTTATACATTACAATCACTCAGGAAATGTTAAAAAATAATAATGCCCTGCACTGCCCCCAGACAAACTAACACAGAGTTTCTGGGGGATGTGGGCAAGTGGTATTCAAAATGTGGTCTATGGACCACCAGCATCAGCATTACTCGGTATATTAGTCAGCTCAGGCTGCCACAACAAAATACCATAGACTGGGTGGCTTCAACAACAGAAGTTCTGGAAGCTGGAAAGCTCAAGATCAAGGTGCCAGCTGATTTCAGTTTCTAGTGAGAACTCTCTTCCTGTCTTCTTGCTGTGTCCTCACGTGGCCTTTCCTTGGTGCATGCACATGTAGGAAGAGACAGAACTTTCTCTTTTTCTTCTTATAAGGCTTCTAGTCCTATTGGATTGTGACCCCACCCTTACTACCTCATGTAACTTTCCCTCCTAAAAGCCCTATCTCCAAATACAGTTACCTTGGGGGTTAGGGCTTCAACCTATGAATTGGGGTGGGGGTGCAGGTGGATAATTTAGTCCATGGCACTTGGTATTTTGAAAAATTTCAGACCCAATCTCAGGTCAAATGAAAGATTCTCTGGGAGTAAGGACCAGGAATCCATGTTTTAGCAAGCTCTACTGGTGATTGTTATGCATAGTCAAGTTTGAGGATCACAGGCCTAGACCACTTGTTTTTATACTAGGCTGCACACTGAGTTACCTAAGGAATTTTCAAGCCTTTGATGTCTAGGGCCCAATTCCATAGATTTTTTTTAAAAATTTCTTTATATACTGATTTTAGAGAGCAAGAGAGAAAGAAACATCAATTTGTTGTTCCGCTTACTTATGCATTCATTGGTTGATTCTTGCATGTGCCCTGACCAGGGATCCAACCAGCAACCTTGGTGCCTCGGGACCATGCTAGAACCAACTGAGTGACCTGCCAGGACAAAGATTTTGTATTTGTTACAGGCTGCTCACTCTAAGCAAGTTTTAAAGCTTGCAGGTTAATACAATCTGAAAACCCCGGGCATAGAAGATCTCCAAGGGTCTTTTCAGTCCTAACTAGTACGGATTTTAATATAATGGCATGTATATGTAATATAATATACATGATTTAGATAATGCACATCAAAAGAAGATGATAAGAGAGTTCTATTTTGTAGTGTCAAATACATTTGTTATTCTGTTTTCATTAATCACTTGATGACATAATGCATTAAATGGTTGGGTTTTTTTGTGTGTTTTTTTTAAATTTTGTTTTATTGCTTAAAATATTACAAAGAGTAGTACATATATTTCCTTTATATTTTCCCCCTTGACCTTCCCCCGGCCTCTCCTACCCCCCAGTGTCTTCTGTCCATTGGTTATGCTTATATGCATGCATACAAGTCCTAAATGGTTGGTTTTTAAGAATTGTTATTTTGGTAGTACATTTGTTAGCTCTAATCTTCATCAAATCAAAAGTTGATTTGATGGTCTGTGTCTTTACACTGGGTAAGATCAAATGAGGGTTTGGATATTAGCCAGATGCTTATGATATATTTTAAAAGAAACATATAAATTTAGAGTCCAGGGGTAATTATAAAAAACAAACAAACATAATGTGATTATTTTGTAAGTCTCAAAAAAGGTCACTCAACTATATAAATAAAGGAACTATGGGTATTTCTTTGTATTAAAATTTATATTCAATTATATAGTTTAAAATCTCTTTTGATATCAGGATATTTAATGTCTCTAGAATTTTAGATGCTATTTCCCCCAAAATGTACAATAATAGTTGTAGAAAAATGATATTTTAAAATGTTTCAAATCACCAGAGCTCTGACCAGTGAATTTAATTGAAATTCTGTCATCACAGAAGCTACCACCTGAAAGTAGAAAAAAACAACCCCTTGATATCATTCTTTTCTCTCCCAGGCATAGGAACCATTTAAAAACTCCATTTTAAAACTTCAAACTCATCAGAGAGGAACAAGTAACTAATGAATCAAAACTAACAATCTTTTTAATAGTCTTGGGTTTTAATAAAAGATTTATTATAAATGGTATTTGAGCACTTGGCTTAATTAGAATTCTGTTTTGATGAGGCTAAAGCAGCCTCATCAAATGTGTCATGTGGACACATTAAATATCTATTTTAATGGTCACAAAGTAACCGGGGAGTTGACATGAAATTGGTATATACAATCAAAAAATCCATGCTCTATTGAAAGGGGATAATGATGTCCCCTTTACCCAAAAGTCCTCAAAAACTAGCTTTTAAATATTTTCTGCATCTTTAAACAAATAAACATTACCAGGAAATTACAAATGAAATGTCAGAATGCATGTCAAGATGTGACTTTCTTTCCATATGCAGACACATGGCAATACTCCTTTTCTATAAACAAGTTTATAAGTAAAAAATAACTTGTGGGAAACTGTTTAAAAATAATGCTGCAAATGAATTTTCCTTTTATTGGATGCCACTAAGAAAAACCATGGCCTAGTAATTTCAGAGATGTTGCCTCATAAGTCAGCGGATATCATGTTATGAGGAAAGCGAGTTACATCAACACTTAGAACCACAGATGAGATGAGATTAACAAATGCTTGAGAAAAAGGAAGTAAAATAAAATTCTGGTTTGTGATAATATTGCAAACTCCCATCTGTTTCCACTTAACCACATAGCCTGTTACATATACTAGGTCTACCAGTTAATAATACTGAATTTTGTAATCAAAGAAAACACGATAATTTCAAGAGAAACATCAAAATGCTTTATTCAAAGTAATGTCCATCGCTAGCTACACATTTCCCATTCTTTCAGGTAATTTGTGGATACCGTCCCAATAGAACTTTTCTTGTTTTGAGGCAAGCCATTCACAGACCCAATTTTCCACTTCTTCGTATGTTTTGAAGTGCTGCTCAGAAAGAACATGCACCATTGATCAGAACAAGTGGTAATCTGAAGGAGCAAAGTCTGGTGAATACAGCAGGTGGGTTAATACTTCCCAGGCAAGATCTTTTAACGTGTCTTTAACTGGTTTTGAAGTGTGTGATGGTGCGTAATGATGAAGCAAAATTACTTTGCCGTGTCTTCTGGCACATTCTGGTCGTTTTACGATCAAAGCGTGGTTCAAATTGATTATTTGTTGTCGGAAGCAATCAGTATTAACAGTTTCACCTGGTTTTAGAAGCTCATAATACACCACACCTTCCTGATCCCACCAAATGCAGAGCATTGTCTTCTTTCCAAAGCGATTTGGCCTTGCAGTTGATGTTGATGGTTGACCTGGACCAACCCATGATTTTGTGTGTTTAGGATTCTCAAAATAAATCCACTTTTCATCACCAGTCACAATTCGATGCAAAAAAGACTTTCTTTCGTGCTGTTGAAGCAACATTTTACTGATGACTTTTCGGTTTTCCATTTGTCTTTCGTTCAGTTGATGTGGCACCCATTTTCCTTCCTTTAAAATCTTTCCCATTGCTTGTAAATGATCAGAAATTGTTTGCTGAGCAACGTTTAATCTTTCTGCAAGTTGTTTTTGAGTTTGACATGCATCTTCATCCAATAATGCTTGTAATTGTTGGTCTTCAAACTTTTTCGGTTGACCTGGACGTTCTTTGTCTTTCACATCGAAATCATCACCTTTAAAGCATTTAAACCAGCGTTCACAAGTATCTTGAGATGGAGCATGTTCACCATAAGCTTCCCGAAGTATTCAGCAGCACTTTTCTTCAAAATAAAGTAATGAACTATAACTTCCCGCAAATGCTCTTTTCTTTGGGCATGAAATTTGACATTTTTAAGTGTAAAAATATCAATGATATTAACATCTTCAGCAAATTTGACATATGAAGTTTTGAAGCTTGTTGTCAATACAACAAAATAGCATACATATCAACATATGTGTAACTCCATCTATTGGAAAAAATCCACATTATTAACCAGTATACCTAGTATACTGTATTGAAATGAAAGTTCTCTATTACTGAGTTTCTATTTTGAGTGTAAAAGAATAGTACTAACTTTGGTATATCCCTAATCTGTAAGCCGTCATTCTCTGAAAGCCAAGAAGTTTCTGAACTTCATGAATATTAAAACTATTTTACATATAAGAAAGAAGATATATCAATATAGTAGCTGAGCTAAAATTATAAATAGGAAGAAAAATATATTTCATTATGATAGCAATGGTTATTGTTAAGTTGCATTTTCTTACTAAGAAGCTGAATAACACATACTGTCCCCTTTCAGTGAGCGAGTTGCTAAGGTACCATTCTAAAGATAATTTTTTGTTTTTATTTTAAGGGTTGTCAGAACTTATGTATTTTCTTAGTTCAGAAATATATAAGAAAGTCTTTCTTGCCAGCTTTGCTGGGAGCTGATGGCAGAATGCTCATGTCTTCTTTCCCCAATAAGCAAAATAATTCTAATGAAGGATAAATCAGAAAATATAAATGATTTTTAGCCTCCATCTTTGGAGGTGCCTTTTGATGCTTTGACATTGAGATGACAAATAATGTCTCAATTATTCTGGATCAGCCTGGCTGGCTTGGCCCAGTGGTTGAGCGTCCACCTACGAACCAGGAGATCACGGTTTGATTCCCAGTCAGGGCACATGCCTGGGTAGTGGGCTCGATCCCCAGAGGGGGGTTTGCAGGAGGCATCTGGTCAATGATTCTCTCATCATGATGTTTCTATCTCTCTCTCCCTCTCCCTTCTTCATGGAAAGAAATAAAAATATTTTTTTTAAAAATTATTCTGGATCAAAAATTAAAGACATACCAAAGTCTATCCTGAGTGTGTGGCGGAAGTATCAGATTTATAGGGAAGCAATTTTCTCATGATACCTTTAGAAATTATGCTCTGCTTTATATGTCATTATGAAGTTTTCACTTTCGATTTCTGTTACTTGCTTGGTGTTCCTACTGCTCAGAAGTATAAAAAGTCTCATTGGCTATTGACTTCCAAGTACAAGCTTGAAGTATGATACATGAAAGACAGAATATGAACAGGTACCTGAATTTTTCTACAACTTCTTCCATTTAATGCATCATTGACAATCAGTTCACAGTAAGACAAGGCCTTTGAGGAGCTGACGTTCTACCTGCCTCTTCTGCTGGATGGCATCAGTGAAGAGTAACATGAGCCAGGCCTGGCCCAGAGAGCTGGTCTGTACAGGTAAAGTCTCTGGTAGTTTATCTAAGTGTCCTTAAAAACTTACTAACTTTTCAATGTCTCTACACAAAATTTTAAAAGGACAAAACAAAAAGGAATTGTATTCCAAAGAAAAGGATTGTGTGGCATAGCAGAAATATAAGCTACTGAAGCATATGTTGTAAAGCCGTTTGAAAGTAACTCAGCAAGTTTTGTGAATAGAAGCGCAGTGCTCTCGTCACATTCTGCTTTAAAAGGTTATGGCAAATACAGACAAATTCAAAAGAAAGAAAGAAAAAAAAAAGGAATTGCAGGAGGTGGAAGTTGTGAAAGAAGGACATCATCATATACGCAAACTTACAGGAAGTGTTCCCTATTTTGTTTACCAAGAAATCATAAGAATTTTTATAAAATCTAATAATATATTTCTGATAATTCCCTTAAGGCAACTTTTCCTCAAACCGTTTTTTAAAACTAAAAACCAATATCGATAGAGAGATGGTAGGTAGACAGATAGATGACAGATAGATAGATAGAGATATAGAAATAGATATAAATATTTATAAAATAAAACCTGGAACCAATGTTTACATTTTTATTTTAGTATATTTTATTAAAAAAAGAAAGACATACTTTGATCAACTAATTAGATTTCAAGACCCACTAATGGATTGCAACTTCCAGCTTAAAAACATTGCATGGGGTTTTTGTGTATGTGTAGAGAGATATTTTTCATGTTCGCTATCAAAGTTTAAGAATATAGATCTCGCCCTGGCCGGTTTGGCTCAGTGGATAGAGCGTCGGCCTGCAGACTCAAGGGTCCCGGGTTTGAGTCCGGTCAGGGGCGTGTGCCTTGGTTGCGGGCACATCCCCAGTGGGGAGTGTGCGGGAGGCAGCTGGTTGATGTTTCTCTCTCATCGATGTTTCTGGCTCTCTGTCCTCTCCCTTCCTCTCTGTAAAAAAAATCAATGGAATGTGTTTTAAAAAAAAAAAAAAAGAGTACAGATCTCTAAAAAATATGGAATTAAAAGTGGCCTCTGAACTCTTTCTCACCTACATAAATCTGACTGTTAAACACTTAAGAAGATGCCTTGATGCCTTAGCCAAACAAGAAGTAGAGGCAACTTTGCCTAAAAGCAAACAACATGGGGCATTTAGAAACCTGATCCTACTGGCAGGAGAAGGAAACAGTAGTGAATAGGTAAAGTTTAAAGCAATACACTACCTTTAAGATTTTCCCAACAGCCACATAGATCTTCTAACAGGAAGAGTATATGTTTATGAGGCACACCAAGAAATGTCTGCAATTGTTAGAGGGCACCACGGGTTCCCAACAGCTTAAAAGTCATCAGCTCATCAAAGAGAAGGTCCACATGGATGATCAGGAGTCATCAGTTCCTGCTGCTGGGAAGGATACATCCAAGGACTGCACATCCCAGACCACACCCATCAATCACATTCCCTTACTGCCTCATCTTAAAAACTCTTCCTACCTCCTCCATTTATAAACAATTGTATGATAGTACATATACCAGCATAGGTTGCAGGCTGCTGTTACAGATGGTGCTGATACCGTGATCTCTAAGCATGTCATCTGTTGATGGTAATTTTCATTCCTTTTCACAGAGTGAATATCTCTATGGTCAGAGAGAATCCGCAGCAGTAAAAGACATCTATAAATGATGAGGGAAAGAGGGCCCTGGTCAGAAATTTTCACTGCATTGGATACAGGGCTTTGAAGCCAGGCTAAGAGGACTTTCCTGCCTTCTGCCAGCAGCAAGGCTTCAACTAGACAGTAAATAACTAAAATTAGAAAGCCTTTTGTGACTTATTCTTAAGAAACCTTATAACCAAATTTATTTGTATTCTTATTTGCCTGGGGCATGCTAATTTATCAGTGACTTGGGTTAAGTACTCTCTATAAATTCTACATTTGACAGCTCAGCTTAATCCTAAAGAATCCAGAAGGATATATATCAAAGTGCAAAGACATCAGTCAGGCATTTCTCTGCATCTTCACTGACTTTGACACACACACACACACAAATGGATTTTCATACATTTTGGAACATGTACCTACATGGATCCCAATAGCTTGGAATCACCCAGGAAAGTAAGTCCCTGGAATGCACCATTCAGAGCAGCAAATATTCCAATGGGGTGGGGGGAATATCCTAGAAACATTTTGTTTGCTACCAATAACACTATTTTCTTAAAATTCTCAAAGTAGTTTATTAAAGGATAAGAGAGAAGGAAAAATATTTTTCAGCTTTAAAAAGAGTCTTATATAAGCAAGGCTCTGCTGATGCCATGTGAAAAAAAAATAACTTGTTTTTATGGCTAAAGGGCAAGAACCAGGGAATGGCTCACCACCCATCAGCACTTGATCCTTCTGAAGAGCACATCAGTACGGGGAAGAGAGAAGAAACGCTGTTTTGGTGATGCCAAAGGAAACGAAGATGTAGTAAACATTGGGGGAGAAACATTATTAATGAATGTCAAAGGTTCACACTTCTCAATTAGCTAAAAGTGGTTATTTTTGGGGGCCATGCTTTGAAAAGTTACTAAGACATCACTGAAATCACAGTATGTGTGTGTGGAGTCAAAACTGATCATTAATATGAGATGTTGAAAAGGGCCAAATATGACTCTTTGGTAATGAATTTTGGAAGCATTAGTCATCAGACAAAATCTGGTGAGCAGATACTGCAGCGGGGTCTGTGAGTAGAGAGCTTTTGTATGCCTCAGAATTATAGAAACTCTGAAACAAATTCAGTGTGGCCACTGCAGCCAGACATGGGCAGCATGAGACAGAGAAGCTAGCACTGGATGGGGATCCAGAGATGTGGAACTCAGGGACATCTTGGTTGTGTCACCAACTCCAGTAAACTGAGTAAGTCATTTCATCCAACTGGGTGCCAGTATCCTCATTTATGAAACAAAAGGGTTGCATCATATCCAAGATTCCTTGAACTTTAGAATTTTTTGATTCCAAGTTTTTAAGCTGTGGGATACATGCCTTCTAGATTAGAACTGCCCAGCAGAAATATAATGCAAGCCACATATGTAATTTAAAATGTATACTAGCTACATTACGTATGTAAAAATAAACAGGTAAAATAAGGACATATAATATTTTTACTTAACCTAATATGTCCCAAATACTGCCATTTCAACGTGTCTGAAATCTCGAGTAACCACCCACACTTCAAGTGCTCAGCTAATGGTTCCTATCTAGCACATGGGACAGTACAAGTCCAGAGAGTGAAGTTCTCAGGAGCTACATTTCTCTTCAATGCTCTGAACCACGACTGCAAAGCCTGACTTGTCACCAAAATTACTGGAGGCACTTAAAAAATATTTCTGAGCCCACCTCATTCATTGGATACAGGTTGTATTAGAAAATCTCACTGGGTGAGTCCGATGTGCAGCCAGTTCATACCAGGCTGCAGGGCAGTGTTTGAAACCCTCTTCACTGACCTGAGCCTTCCTGTTGTCCAGAGGTGGGCGGGATAAGGGAAGCAGTGGTCATGGGGTGAGCATCCTCCCCAGGGACTCTGCAGCAAGTTATCAAGAGGACTACCTTCTATCTGCCGTGTGGGCTGGGAGAATTCAACACTCATCCTGACAGCGGAAGGTGCTTTCAATTACTGAAGGCAATTTGATTTTTTCAAGTTAGAATGCATTAAAAAACAATAAGCTGATGTTGCAAAACAAAGAAGACTAGATTCCAATAGGCCAGGACTCGTTTAGCTGGTGACTTGATGGAGCTGCAGCTGTAGCTATCCATCTATTTTTGAGCCTGTTTGTGTAGAACAGTTGCCCTCAATCTGGGACTGATTCTCACTTTCAGATCTCTTCAACTGAGTGGTGACAGAGTAGTTGAGAAAACTTGTCAAAGTGAAGAGTCTCGTAATATTTTCATATTTCTGACATGGAAAAATGGGTAGATGTATTACAAGTCTGCCTTCTAGACTTCCAAAACTATTTAAGCATGGACAACGGAGGCTACCAGGGAATTTTTTTAAAAAACTGTTAAGTTGAAATTAGCCAACATTATATCAAAGGGAAAGAAGTATCAAATGGAAATGAGGATATTTGTGGCCTAACTGGAGAAAAGGTTTAAAAGCATCAGGTGAAAAACAACAGATGAGGCCAATATGGCGACAGGAGAGAACCCAGCCTTTGTGCTCCCACAATGATCAACAATTAGACAGCTACCCACAAACAGAAATAGCTCTGGGATTCCACTTAAGAAACTTCAGCAGCACAGTGGAACCAAGAACTTGAAAAAAACTGCACAGGAAGAGGATGAAGACAGCGACATTTTGCCTGCACCCTCCCACCCCCCAGCTGGCATTGCCCAGTGCCAAGAGGGAACTTCCCAGCAGAAAGAGTTCCCTTCTCCCAGAAAGAATAAGTTTCCTCAGCCTTTCTGAACACTACACAAAGGTTCTCCTTTGGTTTCACCCTACCCGGACCTGTAGGGCTGAGACACAGAAACAGCTAGGAATGAGGGGGAAAAGCAGAGGCTACCAATAGCAGCCACGCAATAGAAGCAACTGTAGTTCCTAGTGACCTGATCTGCAGATAACCCTTATGATCCAGTATCTGAAGGCTGCTTACATCTTCTCTAAAACCACCTCTACAAATCCCAGCCCATAGCTTGTGATTACATTTAGATTGATACTAAGATTTTATTAAATTTAACATAATAATAGATTATTTTACATGGACCATTAAAAATCACAAAAAGCAAACATCTTTATAGACAAGCTCTCCTAAAAAATTATAAAATAAGCTCCTCTATCTGAGTCCCTTTATGCCACAATGGTGAGTGTCCAATGGCTAGAGACAGATTTATGTTCAAATACAATTTATTTGCCCTATAACCTCAGCCAAATTGCTCAGCCTCCCCAAATCTCCATTTTCTGGGGGTGTTTCATGCCCATCTTGTAAGGTTATGAGCATGAAACATAAAGAATGTGAAGTGTTGGACACAATGACAGGCAGAATAAATGCTCAAAGGTAGCTATTAAGATTATCAAAACAAAGGCTATTAAAAGACCTGACAAACATTTATGAGATTTTTCTGGAAATTAAGAAGGCCCTTATGAAAAGACATATTTATTCCTCATAACTATATATAACATAACATTTATTTGGAACACTACAAGGAAAATATCCCTAAAATTTCCACCCAATATTTTCTTTTTTTAAAAAAATATATTTTATTGATTTTTTACAGAGAGGAAGGGAGAGAGATAGAGAGTTAGAAACATCGACCAGCCGCCTCCTGCTCATCTCCCACTGGGGATGTGCCCGTAACCCAGGCACATGCCCTTGAACGGAATCGAACCCGGGACCCTTCAGTCCGCAGGCCGACGCTCCATCCACTGAGCCACACCGGTTTCGGGTCCACCCAATATTTTCTAACACTCACACACACATGCACGATGCTGTTTCACCACCACCCTTCACAGTCTTTTTATTTCTCCAGAGAAAAAGTAGAACACTAAGTTCTTCTCTAAACCACAAATTAGAGGTCATCATCAGTTCATTTGGGAAACTATCCATCAGTGTTTATACACATACAGACCCACACACATACACACTTCTGTGCATACACAGGGACACACACACACACACACACACACACTTACTCCTATGTATATTTGAAGTATAAATTAGTAAAAACCTTGATTTTAGTTAACATAAAAGAATGAGTTGGTAGGGAAGCTCAAGCACTTATGATGACCACAAGACTCATGCCTCTGTCTTACTCTTAACCATCCCTGATGGACTTTTCTGACAAACACATTCCATACTCCCACAAATCATTCTAGCAAAGAAAGAAAAGAGAGAAAAAGAGAGCAGTAGGGAGGGGGAAGGGAGGAAGGAAAACAGGAAGGGGGGGAAGGAGAGAGGAAATGGAGGAGGAAAAAAGATTCCATGTGCAGGGCATGTGTGTTTGTTGGGTTGGCAAGCCAGGTCAATTTGGGGAAGCCAATTTTTTGCCCACCCAGAGCTTGCCCAGACTAAGGCTATGTTGCAAAACAAGCAGTGATTTCTCTGCCAGGCATATTATTGGAATGAGTGGCGTCCCAGACCTGACTAATGTTTTCTTCTGGCCCTCTTACTTTCTTAACACAAACATCTGAGGCTGAGGTAGTTTGAAGTGAGCTCCTCAAAGCATCCCAAAATTCCTACTTTTTATTTTTTACTTCCTTGATGTTTACTACCTAGTTCAAGAGCTAATGATTTCTGCTCCACCCAGCACTAACCCTGTGGATTCTAAATGCGTTTGCCTTTCAGAACCATCATTCTAAGCTCAGTTACCTCCATACAGAGTCTAAAATTAGAATGAATGAGCCATGCCAATTCAGCCCCTTATTGGGAGATTCCTCTAGGACAGGTACTTCATCATTTCAGACAGCCTGATGTCTTGAGAATTCTTGTGGCTGAGAGAAGAAATAGGTGTGACTGGCCATTTTGGTTTCATTGATCCTTAGACACAGTAACAAGACAAGCTAAGGTCTGAAAGGACTGGTTGTGCCAAGCAAGCTGCATGTAGACAGGATGTAGTTGATTCGCTTAAAGAAACAGTCCGTGAGGCACTACTGTGTATTGATACTGATTCCAAGAATGTATAAACACCTAAAATCATGATCATGAAACATTATAGCTAGACATCTAGTCTGACCTTTTCATTTTACATATTAATAGACGGAATTAAGGTCTGGAAATTTTAACTTTTCCAAGGTGATGGGCAGAGACTGGAATGAGCTTTGGTTACAGTTCAGTGGAAACTAAGTGCAAGCAAGGAGGTTGCACACAATTAGTAAAGGCTTAATGATGGGACTTGAAGTTCTATCAACTAAAAAGTAGCGCCCCGGGAGAGCAGAACTGCAGCCACCAGAAAGGTGTCTATTAAAATGTAAGAGACGACTGTCCAGGCTCTACCTGAGGTGGGATGAACATTGCTTCCGACCTTTGTCTCCACTCATAACTCACCGGGGAGCTTTCTGATTACAAAATTCAAATTCCTAAATGCCCTGAGATTAGAATTGGAGTATACTGGGTGCCAGAGAAAACTATTCTAATTAGCAAAGGCTAATCACTTAAATTGATAAAGTTGAGTTTCTAAAATTATATACTTGAGGACTCTGGATTCATGAAATATATCCCAAGATGGTCAGTAATCCTTACTATTTTTTTTTTCTGTGGAACATTATTAAAAATTTTAGTATATATGTAGCTAGTTTATGATGGGGCAAAAATAATGAATTTATTAATAAATAAACACCACTATAACAGAATGTAATAAAATGTAGTTGTAATATATTTAATTAATAGGAATATAGTAGTATAATCAGCTATCTAAATGGTTTCTAGGAATTTAAATGTTAATAGGTTACCAACTTACTAACACTTTTCTTAAAATAAAAAGTAAAAGGTTTAATACGTGAAGTGAAGTATCAGATTTCTTTTTTATCATCTACCACACTCAAAGCAGACCCTTTGTTTTCTCTTAAAGGTACCAGCAAGGGTTACTCTGTTGCTGCCAGGAGATCTGGGTTTGGGATAGCCAGACCGAGATCAGATGACTGTTCTGTGTAAATAAGGGTTCTGAGACTGTGGATTCATGAGACTGGGAATCCAGCAAGAAGAAAACATTCACATCTCTATTATAGGAAAATTATTAACGGTGTTCACTATTTGGAACAAAAGAGAAAAGTAGACAAATTCATGCGTAATCACAACAAAGGCTCTACTAAACACTATGTAAAAACAAACTATAGTCTCAATAATACCAGACAATTTGAGTAGCTTTTGACAAAGGAACAAACATTCTTTCCCAGGACTGTAAGTTCTATGTCAAGTAATATAATGCAGAACAGAGACTGGAACGTTTCATGAAACAGAAGAACTTTCAGGACTTATTTTTTTCTGAAAGGAAGATATGCCAGGAAAATCTTTATACAATGAAATAGTCTATCTTCATTATGTCTGAAGTCATGAAAAACACCCAAATTTTGCCCTAGTTTTTTCCCTTTACTTGGAGGCAGATTATAGCGTAGTCTACATGTCAGTGAAAATATATGTGTGGAACACAACTCCTCTTGGAGACAGTGGGGGAGTACCTGATGTTTAGAGAGCCATATACATTGCTGTTTAAGAAACAGTCTTAAATATTATCACCATCAGTTGAATACACACAATGCCTGACTGGGTTCATTGCTTCCTCAAAGAAGAGACAATTGTGTCAGTGGGTTTTTATATGATAACTAGAGACCCGGTGCACAAATTCATGCAGGGGTGGGGGCCCTCGGGGCTGATTAGAGCCAGGAAGGTTGGCCGGGGGGAGGGGCCGAGGGAGGTTGGCCAGCCACAGGAGGTTGGCTGTGGGAGTGCAGGGGGCAGCTCCTGTGTTAAGCATTTGCTCCCTGGTGGTCAGTGCGTGTCATAGCAATCAGTCTACCGGTCGTTTGGTCGTTCAGTCACTTAGGCTTTTATAGATATAGAAGATGGGCTAATGAGGGTCCTGTTTAATCCCTGGAATGAACAGAAGTTCAAGACCCTGAAAGTTCTAAGTGTGATTTTCAGATTGGCTTACCTAGAGTTCTCTGGAGTAAGCTTTTTTGATGTGAAAACAAAAGATAACAGTTCCTTTCTCAAGAGAATGAGTTTTGATGTAATTATGCTTCTTTAAATGAAGTTTATTGCTATAGGAGTTACAGGATAGATAGTTTCCACTCTGTGAGTAAGTAAGTAGGTCCTGGAATAATGTAGATCAATACTACATTGAACTTCTTACAATTTCTCAACCATATCCTCTTGAACAGTTTTGATTAAGGCATTTGAAATGGCCTGATCACTTTTCAATTTCCTTATTATTTTATTCCTTTATGACACATAAATCACTTTGATTAAAAACATTCATCTGCCCTGGCTGGTTTGGCTTAGTGGATAAAGTGTCGGCCTGCAGACTGAAGGGTCCCAGGTTCGATTTCAGTCAAGGGCACATGCCTGGGTTGCGGGCTCAATCCCCAGTAGGGGGCGTGCAGGAGGCAGCCAGTCGATGATTTTCTCTCATCACTGATGTTTCTATCTCTCTCGCCCTCTCCTTTCCTCTCTGAAATCAATAAAAATATATTTTCAAAAAACACATTCATCTGCATATTCAAGAGGCTTAAAGAACCCAAGTAGATAAACCTTCTGCATGAAATTCTCCTCCTTGGCTTTCTGTGATTGTATACTCTCATGGGTTCCCTTACACCTTTATGACTATTCTTCTCTTGTATACTTTTCTTTTTCAATCCTTTTCTTCTCAGTGTGTTTTAAAATCCCATGCAGCTCTTATCTTTCTATACTGCATACTCTCACATAGAAATTCTATCCATTTTCATAGACTATCAGTAAAGAAGTTCTCAAATCTTGTAACACGGCTTCTGTATTGCCATTGCCTGGCTTAATACCTCTTCTTGCATATTTTACAGGCCTCCTAAGAGCAGAGTAGAGATTCTTTTTCTGCTGTTCCATATTCCTATAATAGCATTAACGCTAAGATGGGCAACAGGTAACCTAAGACTTCAGTTACCTTTGACTTTCCTTCACTTTACTCAGCTGCTAAGTCCTCCCAATTCTATTGACACTTCCTCCCCTTCCTATTCATTTCCCCTGCTACTTCCCTAGTTCAGTTTTTTATTATTTTCTCACCAGATTGGATCTAACAGCAATAACTGGCTTTCACGATCCTGTTCTCCTCTCCCTTTAATTCATCCAAAATGTACTAGTCAGATTAATATTCCTCAAGCATATCTCTGATGATTTCACTCCTTGTTAGAGCAACAGAATGATAGTTTACCATGGCTCAAAAAAAATAAAATATTTTGTTAGCAGAACATTTCTTTCTAAAGTGTATTTATCACTTCCCTTCGCCAGCCCCAAATTCCAGTTGTGAAAAAATGTGCATACTTTTTCAATTGAAATAAACTATGAAGTACAAAGAAAGAGAAACAAAATGGGGAAAAGGATCATCACTTGTGGGTGGGTGCATGTTTTCTGACAACTTGTAAGTGTTCTAAGATTTAATATGATGTAAGTTCTTGGAAGGGTGGAGTGGCCACACCAGCTACAGGGGTCATGGAATATGGTGAGCAGATGGACAGGGCTGGGTGGAGGAGACCCACCCTGGCCTTTTTCAACCAGTTACAGACAAGAAGACAAATGACTACATCTCCTGAACAGGAGCATGTTACTAGTAAATGGATACAGATGAACAGAGCTTCTAGCACAGGGCACGTGAGATAAATATAAGATTAGAGCACACACTTCTGAAACACTCAGTTTTGCTATTTGGAACCACTGAGGAACTTGTACTTCCAGATTAACCTGGTCAAGGGTATTTGGGCAAGCCCTCAGAGGTCCAGAGACCCTTGAAAATAGCAAACTGAAGAATCTTGATTAACTGGCAAAAAGCTGTTTTTATACTAAACATGCTGCTGCCTGTACAGTGCTTTGCTGAAAAATGGAAAAAGCTTTCTATTCATCTACAGCTTTCTATCCCTGCTTATTGTGAATGAAATAAGCTACCTGGATTTTGCAAATCAGGTAACAAAAATTCTGCAAATGCTGGTTAGGAATGGGCCAAATTGTTTAGCTAAACTCTCTAATCTCTGTACTTATGCCAAAAGTAATCTTTGGTTTATTCTATGAATTATAATGAACTCTGAATTCATAGGATCTGAACTTAAAATGTTTTCCTATGAAAACATGCATGTTAATTAAAGATAAATGGAGCAAAAAAAGGAAGGCTAATCAGGACCCCAAACAAAGATGTGAAGAATAACAAAACTCTTGCTACATAAAAGCACGAGTGAAGTTTATTCTCTGTGGTTGCAGTGTTTCTCTTACCTGACAGAATCAATGTACAGGTCTCCCTTGCTTTCCAAAACTTTTCATTATGCCCCTTTGCTTTTACAAAAAAAAAAATGTACATTAGTATGGTAATTGCCTTTTTAATAAAAGCAGAAATCTTTATATTTCATTTATTTAGTGAGAATGAGTACAACAAGAGTCTTCCCTAAAAGTGAAGTGTGTACTGTAAACTTTCAGAAAGCGGGGTACTCTGCTTTATGCCATGTTGTCTTATGAAGGGTTTCATAGGAACCTTTCCTTTTGGGTAGTGGGGGGAACCTATAATGGTCAACTTTCTGTTGCAGTTGGTAAAGAGGCAATCTTCTAGTGATAGCAAATTTCACAATGTCCCCCAAACTGCCAAGGGTGTTACTGAACGCAGGAGTAACAAATCTAAAGAGCCCTAGCTGGTTTGGCTCAGTGGATAGAGCGTCAGCCTGCGGATGGAAGGGTCCCGGGTTCAAATCCTGTCAAGGGCACATGACTAGGTTGCGTGTAGGAGGCAGCTGATCAATGATTCTCATCATTGATGTTTCTCTCTCTCTCTCCCTCTCCCTTCCTCCCTGAAATCAATAAAAATATATTAAAAAGTCTAAAGAAATCAGAGCAGACTTAACTTATATTCAATGTCCTCAGAGCCATTTCAACAAAACAAAACAAAGACAAATCACGCAGAACAGTTTTGCTTGCTAATAGTCATTAAGAAGTAAAACCATTTTACTGTGATATATCTGAAATCTCATTATTTCATCAAAACATAATTTTTCTAAATCTTCAGCCTCTATTTGACCTCAAGACTCAATGTATCATTAGTAATACCAATGCTTTTCAGCTTATCCAGATTAATCCTGCAATTAGGGCCTTATAATTTTAAATGATGAATAATGATGCCATTGTAAAATTTAGCCAAAGTAAATGCTGCACAAAGCAACTTTTCTTCTACATGTTTTCCTCATATATGTGAGGTACTGTAGCATGGCAGTAAGAAGTGGGGTTTCTGCAATTAGATTATTTAGAATTATGTACCAACTCTATCATTTATCAGCTGTGTGATACTAAGCAAATGTTTATTATCTGTGCCTCAGTTTCCTTATCTGTAAAATAAGGGTAATGACAGTACTTACAACTCAAGGTTATTGCATTTTATTTATTTATTTATTTTTAAATATATTTTTATTGGTTTTTTACAGAGAGGAAGGGAGAGAGATAGAGAGTTAGAAACATCAATGAGAGAGAAACATCGATCAGCTGCCTCCTGCACATCTCCTACTGGGGATGTGCCCGCAACCCAGGTACATGCCCTTGACCGGAATCGAACCCGGGACCTTTCAGTCTGCAGGCCGATGCTCTATCCACTGAGCCAAACCGGTTTCGGCCAGGTTATTGCATTTTAAAAAGGTGAAAGGTACACATGGGCAATATCAGTAAATCACTAGCTATTCTCATTATAGTCATAAATATTAATATATGTGTATCATAGAGTCATTAATATTTTTTGCAACAAAGACTATAAACTTAGCCTAAAATACACAGATATTTTGAACACAATATAATTTTTTCTCAGTAAAACATGAAAGCACATAAAACAGCTCACAGTTCACTCAGTAGGTGGCAATATAGTATTAGTTTTAAAATAATGCTTCTTTATTTTTTTGTTAATCTTCACCCAAAGATATTATTTCCATTGATCATTTTAAACAGTGGAAGGTGGGGGGGGGGGGGAGAGAGAGAGAGAGAGAGAGATGAGAGAGACACATCGATTGGTTGCCTCCTGCATGAGCCCCAACCAGACTGGGGTTGAACATGCAACTCAGGTACATGTCCTTGACTAGGAATCAAACCCATGACCCTTCGATCCACAGGCCAACACTGTAATCACTGAACTACATGGGCCAGAGCAATGCTTCTTTATTTTTAATACTATTTTTTAGAAGCTACAACTAACCATTACATTCAGATGAGCAAGACTTTCCTAAAATTAACTCTATCACATTATTTAGCATCTTATAAGCCTGAATATTATTCTCTCATTCAACAGTTTAGATTATGTCTCAGTCATTGCAAACCTTTTCAACAGGAATGTATTTTCTGTTACTATACTTCAAGATACATATTTTTAGATTTTTCTTCTATAAAACAGATTTATTTATTAAGTATAACAAAAATAAAATTGTTTCTGGATTCCAAAGGAGTTGACATCTCAATACAAATATGCAGCAGGGACATTCACATGCTGAACATAATTCTGAGGAGAGATGTTTATGACTGACTGCACACACGGAAGAGAAGAAAACATCATCAGCAAAGAGAGCCTTATTCTCTGAATTCAATTTATGAAACTCAGGTAGTGTGTGAATTGAGAGAGCAACAGAAAGTGGAATTGCTTGTGAATAACTTCAAATGGAAGAAGTGGAATCCTTTATCTTTCAGAACATGATGTGGCTTTAATTCTGCTGGAAGGTAGCAAAGGGGTGGTAGGCTGACTAGCAGTGGTGATAGTTCTCATGCTTGTCTGATTCCTAATCTCAGAAGGAGAGCTCTCAATATTTCCATGGCGTCTGCTGTTGGTGTTTTGTAGCTATCTCCTGTTAGATTAAAGAAAAATTCTCTTCTATTCTTAGTTTGCCAAAAGATATATTTTAATCACAAACAAGTGCTGACTTCAATCAATTGCTTTTCTGGTAAGATGATCATTTAACTTTTTCCCTTTATTCTGTCAATGTGGTAAATTCTACTAATTGATTTTCTAATGTTAAATGAACATTGCGTTATTACAACAAACTCAACTGATTTGCAACATCTTATCATTTGGGCATGTTGTTTGGTGAGCTGACAGTAAGAATTTTGGTGTATATGTTCATTGAGATTGCCCAGAAACTTTTCCCTCATAATTTCCTGTTTATGTTTTGATATGATATGAAGGTTATGCTGGCCTCATAAATTAAGTTCAATAGTGTTGCCTGTTTCTGTTTTCTGAAAAGGAGAGATATTTATTCCTTAAACATTTGCTAGAATTAAATAGTTAAACTATCTCTACATGTAGTGGAAGGTTTTAAATTAGAGATTCAACTATTTTTAGTTGTTATGAGATATTCGTAATTTCTGGGTTTTTATTGTGGTCCCAATTTCAGCAGGCTGAATTTTTGTATTATTTTTATCCTAGTAAGCGTATAGAACATAGTTGACAAAAAGCATACATTTATTAGATATATAAGTATTGCTGAAATCTATGTGGATAAGAACTATATTTAATAACTTTATTTAAAACTTGATGTAAGTTATAAAATATCTCAAATAGTTCTTTCTATTTCTTGGTTATTTTGAGTTTACCTTATTAAAATGAACTGCTTTAGGGCATAATTTTCAAAAGCATAACTGTGGTACTAAAAAAACTGAGAATACATTTTGTTTTGAGTTAAAATGAAAAGATACAGTGGCATTCCTAGTATACTTAACACCTGAAAGAAACAATTTTTAACACCTTTTCCTCTAGATGACAAAAGTATCTTCAGGAATGATGACGAAATGAAACAAATAATTATTATGTCCAGAAAGGAAATGCAGACAGTGACAATTTTCATTTATTAAATTTTGCATGTCAAATAATGCCAGTAAAAAAATTAGTAAAAACAATAAAAGCAAAATTTTTTAAAAATCTAAAAATATGTATACCTACATGTTGATTTTCCAGGGTGATGAATAATCCCATTGCAGTTTCTGGCTTTGAGCCTTCACTTCTGCAAATTTGTCAATGGCTTTGTCAAACTGATCTTCACATATTCATGGTGGATAGAATCAGGATAGTGAGATGTGTCAATCTATCTTCACTCATAGTTGATTGAAGGACACTTTATTTTCGTTTCAAATGTTTCTTTCACATGTAAAAAACAGATACACAAATGGTTAGGAAAGCTTTAAAATAAAAATGTTTATCAGGAATTCATAAAAATCCCATTTAACTGTAAATTCCAGAAATAACAGTAGCATCCTTGCCTTTGCTCTTTGCAATCAGTTCTGATTAGCTTTCAAATGTTTCTGCAGTTGAAACTTTTCCACTAAAATACCTTCACCAGAAAATTTATCATAAATATCTATCATAATTGGGAAAATTCACCAAAGCTTATAAAGGGTTGTATATTATTTGAGCTTGCTTCAGGCTCAGTTCATATTTCTAACCCCTGTTGTACTATGGAATCCTGTGTTTCAATATAGATTCAAAATAAACAATTTGAGCACAGTGATTGTGAAAATGAAGAAACAGAACTTGGCTGCTTATTCTTGAAATAAACATGTGTAGCTGAGTCCAGTGCAGGGGAGTTAGAGTTACTTCCATGTAGAATGCAATGTTTATTAAAGAATAAGCAATAGGGGTGGGAGTGGCTGGGGAGGGGGAGAAAAAGGATGTAAGGACGCATGTAATACTTTAAACAATAAAAAAAGAAATTTAAAAAAAGAATAAGCAATAAAAAATGGTCATTTTTAGCTTACATATAGTATATTATTAAATTTCAGGCCCGGCCAGCGTGGCTCAGTGGTTAAGGGTCAACTTATGAACCAGGAGGTCAAGGTTTGGTTCAGTTCTTGGACAGGGCACATGCCCAGGTTGATTTATTTCTGAAAATATTCATAAAAAATACAAACTGCATTCCCTTCTGCTCCTTCACTAGGCGTGGTTAAATTATTATACTGTGCTTCATTTTTACTTATCTGCTGTCACTGGCAGTGAGTAACACAACTTACTCTGATGTAATGGAGTGGATAACAAACTGATCTATCAAGATTAAAATTTTGGTAAGGCGCACAAACCTCTGAAGTACCGTTTGAGGTACGCCAGACCTTATCTGACACTTTCAGCGCCCTATCACAAACTGAAGGGTGGTAACTCCGCTCAGTACATGCACATCCTTCCAGGTCTGGAAAGGAAATACCTGGGAAATTTAATTAAAGTTTAAGTGAATCATAATATGAATCCCAATAGACTTCAGCAAATATTAAATTTCTGGTTTGCAGCTTAAAAAATAACTTAAGATACGGTAAAATTCCAATATCGTAAGAATATAGTATTGCATCGATTGTAGTAAATAAAAGAACTGGAAAAACAGCATTAAATATTTTTGTGGGGTTTAAACTAGCCAAAATGACTACACCTTTTTAGGTGTTTATAAGGTGTTTTTTATGCTTCATTGACAAATTTGGCTGAAAGAACCAAACTAGTCTGTCTTAATAGTCACAAAAATAAATGGAATGCCCATTTGCTTCCTGTTTGGTTCTGTTGATGGACTAATGTTCCCTCCTGCGATAGCCATTGAGGATGTTTATATTCTTGACCCCTCACAGGGAAGCAGGAAGGAATCTGAACTCTGAGGACTTGATGTACTTTTGGCTTTGATGTGCTGCTCTGGCCTCTGTGGTGGAAGTGAGCATGCAGAGGGACAGACCTGAACTTGTACTGAAAGCAGCAAAAACAACAATCAAGAGTCTGATGGTTAGCAGTATGTCTCTAAATCAACTGGAATAAGAACATATTTTCTGTAGCAACATACATAATGGTTTCAACTGCCCTCAAAATTAGGCAGATAAAATATACAAAAGAAACAAGGCATTTTCTTAAAAATATGTAAAATAGCCAATGAGGTAGAAAGTATGCACCAATAATGGGCCTACTGACAACAAATTGAAATATTTACCAGGAGCATTTTGGAGTTAAGTATTCCACTAAAGGGGAATCAAAATATTTAATGGGGGATAGTGGGGAGCAGCAGGCATTTGTATTTTTTTAAATACCAGGTATAATTCTGACATGAAACCAGCATTATGGGCCATGGCTTTGGACACCATTAATTGCTTAATTTAATGCAGTATAACATCATGCTTTAGAGTATGGGTTTTGGAGATAAACAAGTTTGGATCAATTTCCAACTCTGCCCCTTTACTAGCTTCATGAGCATCAGTAAATTACTTAATCTCTCTGTATCTCATTTAATCAATATCTAATGTATATTTGTTGAGTGCTAGGCTGTGTTCTAGACATATAACAGTGAACAAAATAAATGAAAATTCCTGCCCTTGACTGTCAAACTACAGCAGAAAAGCTGGGGAGGGTTGGAGGGCGGGAGGCGGGGGGGGGGGTGGTAAGAGATCAACCGAAGGACTTGTATGCATGCATATAAGCATAACCAATGGACGTAAGACACCGGGGGGGGGGGGGGGGTAGGGGAGGCTAGGGGAATGTCAAGGGGGGGTGGGGGAAGGAGACATATGTAATACTCTTTGTAATACTTTAAGCAATAAAACACAATTTTTTTTAAAAAAAAGAAAAGAAAATTCCTGCCCTTGTGCCATTTACACTCTAGAGTAAGGATAGTGACAAACGACAATATAATGGAGTGTGTGAGTGTGTGTGTGTGTGTGTAGGTAATATAACAATACAGGCGAAATCTGGGATGAGGGGGGAATTGAGAGAAATGTCTGTATTGGATCTTCCAACCTCATAAGCTTGTAAAGATTTAACAGAGTTCATATGTAAGGTGCTTGGAACAGTGGCTGGCACATGTTCAGTAAGTGCTATCTGCCATTCTCTTATTGTACCAATGAGGGAATTAATATCCAGAGAGATGGAAGAATCTTCCCAAGTACATCTAAGAGAGGAGGCAAATCAGGCTCAGGGCTATTCCTACTTGCCTCTTCTCAACTCACTCCTAGAAGAATTTCAATATGGCGCTAGAAGACAAAGACTAAAACAATGGAACCAGAGCTTGCCTCTTGACACAGATACCTATATCTGAATGTAGTTCTTGTTGGTGCCATACATCAGAAGCAAATATTGCTAAATGCAACTTTTGTCATCCCTGAGGACATGGATAAAATAAAGGGCTAAAAGAACTCAACCTGCCTATAACTCAGGCCAACTCCTTAAGCAACTTTGTATTAAAATAGTCTTATGAGGGGCTATCTACTGGTCTCCGTTTATAGCATAAATAGGTAAACAATGGGAGAAACTAAGATGGCGGCATAGATAAACACCGGGAAATTGCTGCCTCCCACAACAACTTCAAAAAAAACAACATAAAGACAAAACGAACAGCATTCAGAACTACAGGAAAGCTGGCTGAGTGGAAATTCTACAACTAGAAGGAAAGAAAAGCACGCTGAGAGCCAGAGGAGCTGCGGAAGTAAAGTGCAGAGGTACGGAGGCTCGCGCTCGCAGAAAGGGGCTGGTACCTGAGGAGGCGGCTGTCTTTTTAAATCGGGAGGGAGTCACAAGCTCCCGACTGCTCTGAACTCCGGTTCCGGGAAGTGTCTGGGGACCCAGGACTCATACGGGGAGAAACTGGACTGTCTGGCAGTGGGCAGAACTCGGAACTTGAGGTCGGCAACCTCAGAGGTGCTTGCAGCAATTACCGGGACACTGAGACGCGCGGCCCCTTAGGGCAGGGCTGAGGATCAACCATAGCTGCTTGCTCCGTCCTTTGATTCCCTGAGACCCCGCCCAACCCAGGCTGCGGCAGAAGCTTTTGCATATGAATGCCCCGGCCCTTTGCAACCTGAAAATTACCTAATTGCAACTGGGCCAGACAGACCCAGAACTTCCAAGAGAAGGCCCAAGGCCCCATAGCAGCTTGCATTGCTTCACAGCTGGGCCTCATCAGGGTACCTCCAAACTCCAAAAAAGGAAGGGGAATCTGCAGTTCTCTTCGTAGCTCCTGCTGTGTAACCTCAGGCAGAGGCTAAATTAGCACCTCCTTAGATCCAAGAGCCAGTGTACCCAGTGGTCAGAGGGGGACCATCCAGATTACAACTCCTCAGATCCATAAGGGACACACCCAGGGTGCAGACTCAGTGAGCACCAAAGCCCCACTGAAGCAAGTCTTGCCCCAGAAGGGTGTCTTCAGCACAAAAGTTCTCCCACTGCAGACACAGCCGATTCTCACTGCCAATTGGCCTGGAGGTCAATTCCTCCCAGTGATACCTACAACAATCAAGGCATAACTACAACAAGACTGTGCATAAAGCCCACAAGGGGGTGCACCAAGAGTGTCCACCTCAGGTAACTGGGGAGGCTGAGACACTAGGCCCTACAGGACACCTAGCACACAAAGCCACTCTACCAACACAGGGAAGCATAAAAAATGCGGAGACAAAGAAACAGGTCACAAATGACAGAAATGGAGGAAAGCAAACGACTGGATATAGAGTTCAAGGCCACGTTTATAAGGTTTTTCAAGAATTTTATGGAAACCGCTGATAAATTTAGTGAGGCCCTCGATAAATCTAGTGAGACTCTCATGGATATGAAAAAGGACCAACTAGAAATTAAGCATACACTGACTGAAATAAATAATAATATACAGAGATCCAACAGCAGACAAGAGGATCCCAAGAATCAAGTCAAAGATTTGAAATACGAAGAAACAAAAAAGACCCAATCGAAAAAGAAAAAAGAAAAAAGATTCCAAAAATATGAAGATAGTGTAAGGAGCCTCTGGGACAACTTCAAGCGTACCAACATCAGAATTATAGGGGTACCAGAAGAAGAGAGAGGGCAAGATATTGAAAACCTTTTTGAAGAAATAATGACAGAAAACTTCCCCTACCTGGTCAAAGAAATAGACTTACAAGTCCAGGAAGCGCAGAGAACCCCAAACAAAAGGAACCCAAAGAGGACCACACCAAGACATATCATAATTAAAATGCCAAGAGCAAAAGACAAAGAGAGAATCTTAAAAGCAGCAAGAGAAAGACAGTCAGTTACCTACAAGGGAGTACCCATACGACTGTCAGCTGATTTCTCAACAGAAACCATGCAGGCCAGAAGAGAATGGCAAGAAATATTCAAAGTGATGAATGCCAAGAACCTACAACCGAGATTACTTTATCCAGCAAAGCTATCATTCAGAATAGAAGGTCAGATAAAGAGCTTCACAGATAAGAAAACGCTAAAGGAGTTCATCACCACCAAACCAGCATTATATGAAATGCTGAAAGGTATTCTTTAAGAAGAGGAAAAAGAAAAAGGAACTCTTACCATTTGTCACAGCATGGATGGAACTGGAGAGCGGATAAATACCACATGATCTCACTCATTTGTGGAATATAATGAACAACATAAACTGATGAACAAGGACTGATCCAGAGACGGAGAGGCATTGATTGGACTGTCGGGCCTTGGAGGGAAGGTAGGGGAGGGTGGGGGTAAGGGGGAAAGATCAACCAAAGGACTTATATGCAAGCATATAGGCCTAACCAATGGACACGGACAACGGGGGGGGTGAGGGCATGAGCGGGGGGGGGGGGGGGGGGAGTAGAGGGTAACGTGGGGATAAGGATGCATATGTAATATCTTAGTCAATAAAAAATATATTTAAAAAAATAGGTAAACAATGGCTAAGGAAGACTGTAAAAGAACACTATAAAATGCATTTTTGACAAAACTTAATACACTACTACTACTAATTATTATTATTATTTTTAATCTCCCTTAATGCAATAGTACTATCTTGTGAATAAAGAAAATATGATAATTTCTTGAAATATATTTGGGCCCAAGCAGTATTTTAAAACATTTTTATTGCCAAATGGAACTTAGAAAACTTACAGGAGACCAGAAATTAGAAAAGCAATAATTGAAGACATCTTTTTGAGAAACTTATTGGGATAAAGTATCTGAGTCAAAGTCCAATGAGATGTCCAAACAATCCTTCTCACTATCAGAATGACTAATATTTGTTTGGGTTATGAGATAACTATAAGGGTTAAGACCATATAATGCGAGTGAGTGAAAATTTATTCCCATGACCCTCAAAACTAAAAACAATTAAATTTGACATTGAGTAAAGGAAAGAGGAGCGACTAATTTAAACATGTTGCAGAACATTCTAGAACCTATGTGAAAAACATAACTTGCTCTGTTAGTGTCATGCCTTTTGATAACACAGCAAAATCACTTATCTTTATCATGAAAGCATATGGAGTGGAAAAGAAAAAGACAAATCCGTAACTCTGGTTGTAGCATAAGAGATTAAATTGACAGGGGAAAAAATGGGGAAAAGGAAATCATTAAGGCAGTGGCTAATAATCTTGGGAACAAAGATAAGTGAAACGATGTAAACAGTGAGAAAGTTGCTCCATACCTAGGAGGGCTTTAGTTTACATGTAATTCATTTCTCTATGAATTTTTCCTCTGATTCAGGATATGAGTTAGCATAAGTTACTTCAACTCTGCAGGCAATTAATTTATTAGAAAATTTATGTGCAGCCTGGCTAGTGTGGCTCAGTGGCTGAGCATCAACCTATGAACTAGGAGGACACAGTTCGATTCCCAATCAGGGCACATGCCCAGGTTATAGGCTCAGTCCTCAGTAGGGGGCATGCAGGAGGCAGCTGATCAATGATTCTATCTCATCATGACATTTCTATCCCTCTATCTCTCCTTCCTCTCTCTGAAATAAAAAAAAAAATCTTTAAAAAAATTGATGTGCAAAGCATTTAAATATACATCAACAATAAGTGTGGGTAAATATATGGAGAAAAGGGATCTCTTATGCACTGTTGGGTTGGACTGTAAATTGGTGCAGCCACTATGGAAAACAGTATGGAGGTTCCTCAAAAAATTAAAAATAGAACTATTATATGACCCAGGAACTCCACTTCTGGGTATTTATCTGAAGAAATCCAAAACACTAATTTGAAAAGTTATATGTACCTCTATGTTCATTGTAGCATTACTCATAATAACCAAGATATAAAAGCAGCTTAAGTGTCCATTGATAGACAAATGGATACAGAAGATGTGGTTCATATATACAATAGAATATTACTTGGCCATATAAAAGAATTAAATCTTAACATTTGCAACAGCATGGATGGACCTAGAGGGTATTATGCTAAGTGAAATAAGTCAGTCAGAGAAAGACAAATACCATATGATTTCACTCATATGTGGAATTGAAAGAACAAAATAAATGAACAAACAAAACAGAAACAGACTCACACTACAGAGAATAGACTGAAGGTTGCCAGAAGGGAGGGCTGGGTGAAAACGGTGAAGGGATTAAGCAATACAGATTGGTAGTTACAAAGCAGTCATAGGGGTGTAAAGTACAGCATAGGGAATACAGTCAACAATATTAAAATGCCTATACATGATGCCAGGTGGATACTTGAAATATCGAGGGGTTCACTTTATAAAGTATATGCTTGTCTACCCACTATGATGTACACATGAAATTAATACAAACTAATATTGATTGTAAACTGTAATTGAAAAATAAAATGTAAATTTAAAATAAAATCTGTGTTACGACTTTAGTGATCTCAGGCTGAGAGTGACTTTAGAGATTATCTAGTTCAAGCCTTGATTTTGCAGAAGAAATGACAGAACTGAGAGGAAATGTGGAATTCCAGGGATTACGTGGTTAGTAATAAGAGGACAAACTTTTTTTTTTTTTTTAAGAACAGTCCATTGATATTTAGAGAGAGAGGAAAAGAGAGAGAGAGAGAGAACAGAAACATCGATGTGAGAAACAACGATCCCCTGCCTCCTGCACCAGGAATCGAACCAGCAACCTTTTGGTGCACGGGATGATGCCCAACCAACTAAGCTACACCAGCCAAGGCACGGCAGTATTTTTTATTTTTTCAGCTTTGATGTACATAATACATCAACGGAGAATGCAGCTAGGCCTTAAAAGATAAAAGGGATTTGACAGAAAAGTAAAGCCATAGCTGCTGCCCTCAGGGTTCACTCCCCAGTGGGAGAGAAAGACAGCAACCAATTAAAAGACAGAGTCCTAATAGATTACCTCTAAGCAAGGTGCAGGGAATACACAGAGGAGGTGCATTAGTCTGCATGGGCTGCCATAACAAAATACCACAGACTGCACGGCTTGACCAACAGAAGTGCATTCTCTCAGTTCGGGTGCTCGGGAAATTAAGGAGCAAGATGCCAGCAGATTAGGTCCCTGGTGAGAACTCTTTTCCTGGTGTCTCTTCTTATAAGGCTCCCACTCTCATGACCTCAAGTAACCCTAATTACCTCCCAAAGGTTCCATCTCCAAATACTATCACATTGGAGGCTAGGGCTTCAACATAATTTCAGGGAACACAGACATTCAGTGCATAACAGGAGAAAAGTGTTCACTCCGCCTACAGTACAGGAGCGTATTGCAGACGAAGTGACTCCTGAGCTGGGTCTCAAAGCAGGCGTAGGAGCTCACCAGTGGAGGGGCAGTGGGAGCACACCTTGTAGAGAGAACAGCAGGAACAAAATGCAGGAGGAGGGATGAATGGTGAGCATTTCAGCATAGACAGAATAAGGAGTACCTGTAGGGAAAAAGTAATTTGAGACCAGATTATAAGAAGTCCCTGTGCATGATGCTGAGGAGATTAAAATCTCTTCATATGGGCAGTGGGAAGTTGGTAAAATTGTGTGTGTGCTATAATAAAGTTTGTTGTGTGGATAACAGTAATACAAGTTTAATATTTGAAAACTGAAATTAAAAAATTTAACGTTGAAATCAGTAAAAGTTACAGGAAGATTGCAAGAATAGCCCCAGCTCAGTGGATAGAGCATCGGCCTGCGGACTGAAGGGTCCCAGGTTCGATTCCGGTCAAGGGCATGTACCTTGGTTGCGGGCACATCCCCAGTGGGGAGTGTGCAGGAGGCAGCTGATTGGTGTTTCTCTCTCATCAATGTTTCTAACTCTCTATCCCTCTCCCTTCCTCTCTGTAAAAAATCAATAAAATATATTTTTAAAAAAATAGTACAAAGAACTCCTGTATATTCTTTACCCAAGTTTACCAATTATTACTATTTTGCCACATTTGTTTCATTATTATTTTTCTTTCTTTGTATAACATATATATTATTTAGACATGTGGGAATAGGCATATATAGATATGCATGTGTGTGTATGCACACATACACAAATATATACACACGTGTATACATATACATGTATACACACACACATATTTTTTCCTGAAGGATAAACCCATCTTCCATTTGTCCTTCTATCTCCTAGCTGAGCCCTGAACACGCAGACACTTAATAAAGATTGAAGACTAACAACCATGTCAGAGTAGCTTACGCAAAAGGCCAGGGGTAGCCAAATTTCCTTCTGGGAAGATGAGCGGCGGGAAGACTCTGGGGATTTCCCAGCAGAATTGAGGAGCCTTTGAGTCAGAAAACCAGAGCAGCTCCTCCCCTGCTGCTGAGAACCAGCCAAACAAGTATTAACAGGGTGCCAGAAGCACAGTAACTCTTCGTACCAGGTCCACAATCCCTCATCCAGAATTTCCAAATCCAAAAACACTCTGAAAGTATGTTTGTATCTCATTTGGTAGCAAAACCTGCCCGGAAATAATCCTGAGCCTTTTGATGGTGTTTGTTTATCCCACTCTCTGAATTTTCATACATTTCACTGCATGACTAGCAATGTGTTTGATAACAAGGGTTTCCTCAGGACTCACTGGGGATAATAATTAATTCAGGGTATATCATGCCTGTATCCCCTTTCTAAAATCTGGATTTCAAATTCATGGGAATGTAAAGATTTCAGATAAGGAAATATGGAAGTGTATTTAAAAAGTGGGGGTAAATACTTTGCAACTTAGACTGGGGCCTTTAATGAACATTTCTCCCATGAAAATGTGAGTGGAGCTCAAAGAAGACCTCACAGGCTTTGGCACCCTATATCTACTCAAGGAGGCCTTCATTTCACCTGTTTTGACTCATGCTCCTCATTTATGCATCTTTGGTTCTTTGCTTGATTCTGTCCCTCAGCAACCACTACAGGCCTGGCTCACCATTTAATTTAAAGCCTTCACTCTTCTTCAGGATATGGTTTTTGCTATTTGATCTCTGGCCTTCCTGAACCATACTTCCACTAAGAAAAGGGCTTACCAGCTCCTCTCTCCCATCAGCCCTGCTCCACCCTCACTGTGCTGTGCCATATGGGACTTATCACCTGCATCTGTCGCCTGCTGTCCTGACTGGAACACTGGGAGGTGGGATGTGTGTGCAAAACCGAATCAGACCACCCAGCCATTCAACCATCCAGTTGGTCACTTGTTGGATCATTTATTCATTTAAGAAATATATACTAAAATGTCTACAACTGCCAGATGCTTTTCTAATACCTAAAGTACAGCAATAAACAGATATATTTGATGTCATCATTTAATTAACATCTAACAAGGGAAACAAATATTAAATAAATAATTACAATTGTAGTACCTGCTACAAATGGGGATGCAGAGTATAATGAAAGGGTATAAGGAGGAGAAAGGGGCCTAGTTGGGCATAGAGGCTCAAGAAAGTCTTTCCTGAGGAAGTGACTTTTGAGTTAAGGTGAGAAAAATGAGTAGGAGATAGCTGGGGAGCAAGGTGAAAAGGGAGAGTGGGGCAGGGAGTATAGAGGTGAGGGAAGATGGAGATGGGAAGAATTTCAGGCAAAGCAAACTACATAATAAGGACCCAAGGCAGGAAAGAACTTGGCCAAAATGTGGAAGTGAAAGCCATAACTGTGGCTAGAGGGTGGGGTGGGGTGGGGTGGGGTGGGGTGGGGTGAGGTGAGAGAGAGAGAGAGAGAGAGAGAGAGAGAGAGAGAGAGAGAGAGAGAAACCTGAGGTGTTTTACCCTTTGTAACAGCATGGAGGGACCTGGAGAGTAATGCTAAGTGAAATAAGCCAGTCAGAGAAAGACAAGTATCACATGATCTCACTCATATGTGGAATCTAATGAAAAAAAAACACACAAACCTGACAAAATAGAAACAGATTCACAGATACAAAGAACAGACTGACAGCTGTCTGTCTGGAGGGAAGAAGGTTGGGGCCAGGGTGAAAAAGGTGAAGGGATTAAGCAAAAAAAAACAACAACAACAAAAAAAAACCCACACAGACAACAGTATGGTGATCACAAGAGGGAAAGGGGAGTGGGGGAGGTAGAAGACGGTATTTGGAGGGGGGGGGATAAATGGTGATACAAGAAGACTTAATTGGGGTGGTGAACACACAATATAATATACAGATGATGTATTATAGAATTGTACATCTGAAACCTATATAATTTTATTTACCAAAGTCACCCCAATAAGTTCAATTAAAAGAAAGAGTAAATGTATGAAGAACTGAATAAAATAGTTCTTCCCTCTTAGGACACATAGATACCTGATAAAAGAGGTAACACAGAAGCACACCAAATGGGCATGACCCTGGGCAGGACTGGATCTCCCTGCTCCTGAAACAGTGGGTTACACAGCTTCGCTCCACATGGGTTAGGCCAGGGCTTCCAGAAAGGACTGCCATCTCCAGGAAGGACAAAGAATCAAGGCTCCTTTCCAGGTGGATCCCCAGGACAGCCTTTCACTTCCAACGGATGAGCCTACCCCAAAAAATGTTTCTCTCTCCCCACCTCCTGCCCCCTGCTCATACATACACTCACTCCAAAACCTTTCAGCCTGACTCCTTCAGGAGTCCAGCCAGCATTCTACAATCAAAGAATGCTCCATCTCTTAGGACTTTCCTCCCTATTTTGTTTGTTTGTTTGAATAGTGTGTGAATAAAAATCACAGTTGAAATGATTTCATCTTTAACTCTGATGTTCATAAATGTTCATCATTTAAACTCTTAGGATGGCCATGGAGTTTGCATTAGGAATCATAATCATGTGTTATCATACATAAATGACTTCACTCAGAGCAGAATTTACTCTGGCTTACTTCCATACTCCAAGACTTTTATGCTGCCGGCAGTGATTAGGAACACTGCTGGAATTCATTCTTGAACAGAACTTTTCCTGAACTGAAACTCTATACTAAAAAGCAGTGAAGAAAACTTGTTACCATTCATTTGTTTTGGACTTAGATTCAAAGGGTGGGAGGAATGGAGGAAGGACAATAGTTCTTTGACACTAGTAATAGTAAGTTAGTAGAAGGCCAAAACTCTTTTCATTAGACTTAATAGCCTGAGGCAGAATAGTCAGGAAAACAATTATGCAAAGTAAGTCTTTAGCAGGAGCGAAAAGATAAGATAAATATACTCTTCAAGCATATTAAGCCATTGCTAAATATTATACTTGATCCCTCGAAGTTATAAAAATTCCTAGCTCTTCACTACTTGTAAAAGTTTACTAAAAAGAGTGGTAAAAATATATATTCAGAAGCTAAAGGAACTGGTACATTTGAAGTTGGGCTTTTGTCTTTCATTTTGATGTTTGTATGAAAATAATATTCAATATGAAAGGAAATGAGTACCACTAAGGACTGTTTTGTATTTCAAAAATAGCAACAGCTGCCTAAATGTACAACTTGCAACTTACTATTCAAACATAATTCTGGGTGGGTGGGTGGGAAGAGATTAACCAAAGAACTTGTTAGCATATATGTATAACCCATGGACACAGACAATAGTGTGGTGAAGGCCTGGTGTGTGTGTGTGTGGGGGGGGGGTAGATGTGGGTTAGAAGAGGTCAAGGAGGAAAATAGGGGGATATCTGTAACACTTTCAACAATAAAGATTTTTTAAAAAACACACAAAAAAACATAATTCTATTATTTCCAATTGTTCCTCTAATTGTGACTCTGGAATCCAAAGGACTACATGTACAAATTTAGTAGGTTAGTCCTGAATAAAGTCTCTTTTTGGAAGATGTAACGGTATGATTTCTCTTTATTCTCTTAATACTGTACACATTTTTCTAATAAAAAAATTACACTTTTTTTTTCTGGACTAAGATTTATGAATAACTGCCAAAATTTTAAGAATGGTTTGAACAAAAGCAAATTATTAGCAGACTGGCAGTTTTTATAATTCCACAATTATATTTCCATCTAATATTTCTTGCCCATCGCCAAAATACTAGCAGTCTCAGAAAACAGCAATGTTAAGTAACTTTCTTTTAGACCATACTAATTTTACTTTCTCAACTTCAATTCACAGTATATTGTGGAATTACCCACTTCAACATTAATAAGCGTTAAAGGTGCGTTCTGAAATATTATCTTGGACCTCTTAGCTGAGTTTTGTTCAAGTTTTGGAGATCCTATTTGGTACAAGTTGAGTCAGAGAAACCTCCCTCATATCTCTGTGTCTACTGCTATCCCTGACTATCTCTGTCTCTATATATCAGCATCTATCCCGAATCTTTAACTAGACCTATACGTTTTTGGATGATGTCCTCTCTGCTTAGAATGTCTCATGACTCATTTAGGAAAAAGGAAGCAACCCACCCACATTCTAAAGCAGGGGTCCTCAAACTACAGCCCGCGGGCCACATGCAAATACAAATATTGTATTTGTTCCCGTTTTGTCTTTTTACCTCAAAATAAGATATGTGCAGTATGCATATGAATTTGTTCATAGTTTGTTTTTTTTAAACTATATTCCGGCCCTCCAACGGTCTGAGGGACAGTGAACTGGCCCCCTGTTTAAAAAGTTTGAGGACCCCTGTTCTAAAGTAACTTAACCACAAGCTGCTGAGGCTTCTGCATTAACTAAAAGACTTAATGCTGTAGAAAATCCCCCAAGTTAAAGCCATAGCATCCCCAGAAAATGAAAGCTGCTTATACTTTTAGTTTGTTTCTTCTTCCTAAAAATCTTCAATGGTCCGATCAGTTATAAAAGTCCATCCAGAACTCGAGTTAATATATATTTGTAACTCTCTGTTTATCTCTATTGACCTCTCCACTACTCACAAATGTGGCACAAATTTCTTTTGCTTTTTCTTCCTCACTCTGTTCGCCATTAAAACCAGGAATTCAAGAATGAGGATGTTCTGAAGGGCAGACTTCACAAAACTGACCTAACTTGGCTTATACTCTTAAAGATGTTGGCCCTAAGTAGCCAAATATATTTTAGTCAATTAGTTGTAAGATTTATGAGCTCAAATTCTATGAAACTCAAAATCGAGGAATAACTTTTTTAATTCAAACAGCCTTTCAGGATGAGTTTAGCTACATTTTTAGTTTACCATGCCTTTGGGGTATTTTGTTCCTTAATAGCTTTCTACTAAACTCATAACAACAGATAATGTTTAATTAGCTCAAATTATTCTTAACACCAATAGAGAACATGCTTTTTATCCCTCAATATTCAGTCCTCTCTCCTTCCCCTAGAATTTTAGTTGAGCACAAAACCACATTAGCTAGAGACTAATTTCTCTCTGCCTCCTTTGCAAACCAAGTTTTGCCACTGGCATGTGAGTAGATATGACTATAGAATTCTTAGGTCACATTAGGGAACTGCTTGCCTTCACTTCTTTTCCAATATTTATTACTTAACAACATTTAATAATTATTACCTACTTTATGCAAACTGATACCATCCTGGGAATAGAAAAGCTAGTAAAAATTGTCCTCACGATCAACTTATTTCCAAACTACCAGGGTTAAGTAAAATAAATTCATAAGTAACTCAAAACAAGGTAAAACAAAACAAGTAATCACAATAGGTGTACAAACACTGCCCAAAGGTTGAAAAAAGAGAATACTACATATAGACTGAGATATCAAAAATATTTTATTCGCGAGTTAAATGATTGAGAAGGCTGTGAATGAATACACAGAGTGGGAGAGGATGGCTCCTCTTCCCCTGGGCCACCTCTCACAATGCCGAAAAAGTCAAAAACTTCCTGTGAGTTTGGACACAGGAACTGAGTCAGCTAACAGTATTGCATGAGAAAATGTGTTAAATGCTTTACATGTTTAGCTTTCAATAGCAGCTGTAACAAATGACCACAGCTAAGTAGTTTCAGACAACACAAATTTAATATCTTAGAGTTTTGCAAATCAGAAGTCCAAAATGCATTTCACTTGGCTAAACTAAAAAAGTCAGCAGGGCTGCATTTCTTTCTGAAAATTCCAGGGGAAAATACATTTCCTTGCCCTTTCCAGTTTCCAGAGGTTGTTCAACATCCCTTGGCTAGTGGCTTCTTCTATCTTCAAAGCAAGCAATGCTGGTAGAATTCTTTCCACATTGCATTACTCTGACCTCTTCTGCATCCCTCTTCCACTTTAAAAAGGCCCTTATAATTACATTGAGCCCACCCAGATAATTCAGAAAAATCTTCCTCTCTCAAAGTCAGCTGACTGGCAACCTTAATTCCATCTTCATATTAGGTAGATGATATGCTAAGTGGGAAGGATGCAGATTGCCTCTCTCTTCTCAGAGTGAGTTAGAATTATTTCCAAATTGGACTTCATGTATTTCCTGATAACAAACCTTTGTTTTCAAGACTTCTTTCTCAATGTAGAACAGTAAAAACTAATGAAATATTCAGTTGTTACAGCTCTCCTCATTCATCAGCAAATGAAATCTCTGAACTCCAAGTTTGAGAAGCTGGAAAAGCTGTTAAGTTAGAAATAACAGCAGTAGCAGAAGGTATTATTTCTTAAATCTGTCCCACATTTAATAAATGCTTCCACTGAGGGCACTTGTCTCATATAAGCCGTATGCTCTGTTTAGCTTAATGGCTGTTTCAGTTAGCCTTCACTGTAGAAACATTCAATCAATGCAACCAGCAGTGCACAAGAATCTCCTGTGTGCCAGGCACTGAAGATGTGAACCCTGGAAAAAGAATTTATCAGGAAAGAGACAGCAGTCCTTGAGTTCCCCCATTATTGTCAAAGATTTCAAGAAATCAGAAAAGCAATAGGGAGTAGTAGAAAGAGCTTTGAGGGCAGGCAAACCAAGTTCATATCCACATTCCATAACTTACTAGCTATATAACTTTTGGCAAGTCATTTGACCTCTCTGAGATTTCCTATCTTTACAGTAAAGTGAATTCTGTGAATTCTACCTATGTCATGAGATGATTTCTATTAATGATCAAATGAATGAATGGTGGTCTCTTTCTAAATCAACCTTTCCCACATTTTTAAAAACAGATGTGCATAGAATGGTTTGCTTACAAATCCAAGGAAGTTGTAATATAGTCTTAGAGCCAAAGAATTCACAAGGCAGAGTTCTTAGCTAATGGATGAAGTGTTATGACAACCAAAGTATCAAGTTAGATAACATAATAAGAACTTTTCAGATTGAATTAATTTTCAAGTAGAAAGTAATAAATGATTTTGATGAAACCTGGCTTCAAACCAGAGAGCTGGTTTGTTCTTTTTTATCACGAAAGTCTGGTTGTTCTAAAAAGGTTCCTTGACCTTGGGACTGTACTCACACACAAAAATTTACTGATATTTCTGTGAGATTATATATTAGCTCTGGAGTTTTATTTTATTTTATTTTCTGGAGTTTTAATGAACAGTGACAACACAAATTCTTAACACTGTTAAAAAGTAGCTACTCATCTAAACTTCATACTATCTACAAAATGGAAGGCACATTTTCTCTTGTATGAAATTTCTTATCCTCAGGATTTTGAGATGCTTTCAAATATAAAAGTCATGTTTATTAAATGGCTTAACTGTCAATTTTTGGTATTGTACCAAACAAATAACTATGATTCACAGTGACTTTTAAAAATCTATGTAGCCCGGCAGGCATGGCTCACTGGTTGAGTGTCAACCTATGAACCAGGAGGCCAAGGCACATGCCCGGGGTTGCAGGCTTGATCCCCAGTATGGAGCATGCAGGAGGCAGCCAATCAATGATACTCTCTCATCACTGATGTTTCTCTTTCTCTCTCTCTCTCTCTCTCTCTCTCTCTCTCTCTCTCTCATCCTTCCTCTCTGAAATCAATAATGTATTAAAAAATAAAAATCTATGTAATTATTTTCATTGTTTCACATACATTATTTTATCTTATCTTAAATCATTTTACCTTATTAAAAACACATTAAGAGCTTGTTCCACGAAGCGTACATTTTATTGATTATCTAAATGACTAATGAAATTATATAAAACTTTCAACTAATACTTCCTGCATTTGACTCATTTAACTTCCTCTCTATGAAGGGTAATGGCTCAAACACATTTGCAAATTATTTTAAATCTATAAGCTTTATAATACAGAAATATAACATCTGGACTATCTATTTGATATTATGTGAGCCAGTTCTAATATACTTAATTCTAATTATAAACACAAACAATTTTTGCAAAATAAAAAAAAAATGCTAGCTGAAACATAAATTTTCATGAGTAATGTTTTCGTTAATACTTTTATAAAATAATGGCTGGCTACCTCAGTGGTACGGCACTTTCGGTCTGGCAAGCCTTCTTTTTCCACCACCTGAAGAAACTATGTGTCTAGAACAGCACTGTCCAATAGAACTTTCTGCCGTGATGAAATGCTGTAAGCTAACCAGTACAGTAGCCAATAGCCAGATGTTGCTACTGAGCACTTGAAATGCAGGTAGTGTGATGGATGAACTGAAATTTTCATTTTATTTATTTTAATTAATTTGAATTTAAATAGCCACATGTAGCTAATGGCCACTATATTGGACAATGAAGATCTGGAATGCATGTTAAAATAGCTGGAGCAGTGGACAAGATGATTATTGTATCTTCATGCCCCACCTCTTTCTCAAGCTATTCAACTCTTACCCACAGTAGAATATAAGTCTCATTTCCTCTGTGAAACTTTCACTGATCACTTTAATTCACATGGATGTCTTTCTTCTCTGAACTCCTAAACACTTAACTGTTTCATAATGGAATTCAGTGTACAATAGTTTAATTTTAATGTATGTGAGTTTTAGCATAAAATACTCCCCCCCAAAAAATACTACCAGCTTCTATTCATTGAAAGCTTATAGTGCTAAACACTTTACAAATTTATTTCATCTTCTTAATAGGCCTATAAAGTAAGTATTTTAATCTCTATTTTACTATGAGAAAATTATGGCTCAGAGGGACTATGTGACCTGCTCAAGTCAAACAGGTAATAAGCAGCAGAGCTCAAACTTGAAACTAGGTCCATGACTCCAGTCTACACAGGAGTATGCAGGATCATTTGATATTTTGGCTTGATTTGATTATTGGAAACCATCGTAACAAACCTAAATCTGCTTGAGAAAATGACTTTGTAACAATTACAGCTTAGTGGAAATAAAATATTATGATTCAATTTAAATTATAAGAGTATTTCATTTATAGTGAAAGATTATTTCAAAGTTCTTCCATCATAGACTAGAGCTAGTGGTTCTCAACCTTCTGGCCCTTTAAATACAGTTCCTCATGTTGTGACCCAATCATAAAATTATTTTCATTGCTACTTCATAACTGTAATGTTGCTACTGTTATGAATTGTAATGTAAATATCTGATATGCAGGATGGTCTTAGGTGACCCTTGTGAAAGGGTCGTTCGACCGCCAAAGGGGTCGCAACCCACAGGTTAAGAACCCCTGGACTAGACATATCACTTTCTTAAATACCAATTGCTCCATCTACTGGACCCAATGGGAATACCATACCCACCAAGTATTTAAAAGAGATTCCCATGGTTCATATCCGGGTGCCCACTCAAAAACTAAATAAATACATAAATAAATAAATAAATAAATAAATAAATAAATAAATAAATAAATAAAAAGAGATTCCCAGCAGGAGCCATACCTTCTCTAGGGGGTCTCTTGGAAATTAGTGGAAATATACTTTGGTTATTACAAAGAATAGGGATTTTATTGGCTTTCATTAGGTAGGGTCAGGAATGCATGAAGTCCTCATCAACAAAATATTGCTCCACTTCCAAGAGGGAAAACCCACTTGTATTTATTTATCTGAGCTTGAAACTTAACATCATTTTACATATAAAAACAAAATGTTTACAGTTTTACTACTCAATGAATTTTCCAGGAAGAAAATTATGGCATTTCACCAGTTGTAAAATATAGTATTATTTAAATATCACCAAGAAGGAAAAACAAACAAACATTGCCAACTGAACTATGATGCAATGGCCCTGGCCAAGGTGGCTCTGTTGGTAGGATGTCCTTCTGTGCACCAAAGGTTGCCAGTTTGATTTCCACTCAGGGCACACGCCTGGTTTTAGGCTGGATGCCCAGTAGGGGGCGTGTGGAGGCAATCAATCTATGTATCTCTCTCACTGGGAAGTTTCTCCCTTTCTCTCTCTCCCACCCTCATCCCTCCCACTCTCTCTAGAATCAATGGAAAAAATATCCTCGGGTGAGGATTTTAAAAAAAAAAGGCCTAAAATACACCTATCTGTTTTCCCCTCTCAATCCTTGTTTCTCACTGGTCCTTCTCTTACTTAAACGTGATCATAACCTAGGCTCACCATCATCTACAATGAAGAGTTATATATAATCACAATCACTTCTCTACTGTGATTTTCAGACAATTAAAATTAGAAAAAAATTATTTTTCCTCATTTTCTGTATAAAGTCAATCAAATATTCCATATCACAGCTTTTCCAGTGATAGAAGGACAATATGAGAAGGAAGGATTTCTCCAAAATGTCTCAATATTATTTGGGGAAATTATACTCACCAGAGTCCTGATTACATTTACATGTAACATCTATCACTGGAGTTTTTCCTAACATTACCAGTTAGTGCATTAATTTTCCCAGTAAGCAGAAACAGAGAAAATAACAGGATAACATTATGTAGACAACATAATGGTGACTTTGACAAAAGAAGACGTCTTCTAGGACTGGTCACAGCCTGGCACTGTCTTCTGCTTAAAAATAGAAGGCATATTAGAGTAAAAAAGTTTCCACTTCAGGCCAAATTAAATTATTCCAGTTCCAAGACTGAGAATAATTTCATGGCAATTAGAAGTGGGCCTTGTGGAAAATTCCATTATTCATTCCTTTTAAAAAAATATGTTTTTATTGATTTTAGAGAGACAGGAAGGGAGAGGGAGAGATAGAAACATCAATGAGAAACATTGATTGGCTGCCTCCTGCATGGCCCCCCCGCTGGGGAAATTACACTTACACCCTGGGCATGTGCTCTGACTGGAAATCAAACCTGCTACATCTTGGTGCACCAGACGATGAACTGAGTCACACCAGCTGTGCTCCATTATTCATTCTTATCTATACAAAAGTAATTCCAGCCATGCATCACAGGATCTAGATCCATTTCTTGCAGAGAGAAATGAAGTTAAGTCCTGGAATCATTACCTTGGCTTGTTCAGGAAGCATTAAAAAATCAGAAATACAGTGTTGGTAGTTTGAGGCTTTGCTATGTAAACTCACCTAACTATGTCGGTCCATCCAGAGTTTGTCATACAGTGTGACCACACAAATGTAAATTATTTGCAAAACAAAACTGTTTTTTCCTGTTTCTTTCTTTCTTTCTTTTTTTTAATGCTTCCATAGTCTCTGATGCATATATACAAATTCATTTTGACTAGGACTTTCTTCCTGGAGATAGAGAAGCCCTCCGGTTTCCTGGTGACAGGTAGGGAGGAAAGCAGGGAGGAAATCTGCATGCCCCTTACTTCTACAAGCACCAAGCTGCAGGCAGGAGAAACTGTACTCTATTCTGTAGGGAGCAGCTATGGTTAAGCCTCTGGACTGAACCGGTTGGCACAGCCACAAACAAGTCCCAGCTTAGGGGGCACAGCCGTCTTAGCATCATTAATCTTGACCTTCTGAGGCTCCCTAGATCTTATCTGGGTAGCTAATGGGCTGTGGGAGGTGCAGCAAGTGCTGCCAAAACAAGTGAAGCTCACAAGGACACTGTAACTATGGTGACCACTACCTTGTTTACCTCTGGCCATAAAATAAAGGCTCAGCTTGCTGTCTGGGTCTCTCTCCGTGGCCTCAGTCAGGCACAGGAGTATCCACCTAGAGTCCTGGACCCAGCTTATTCTCTTTGTCTTTCGCCGCCCCCTTTCAGGGTCACTGAACCCTTGACTGAGCTGGCACGGTACACTATTCATTTGTTCCTTTATTAAAATTCTAATAACCTATGCAACGCTGTGCAGTGTGCTAGGCACTAGGTAAACAGTGGTAAACAAAAACATAAGTTCCTGAGGCCTACTTAAAAATGTTTTGTGGTAGATTTTGGCTTTAAATTTGTCTTTCTGTATATTGCATATGTAAATTTCTGGTCTCCATAACCAAAAAGAAACTCAAAATATGAAAAATCAAGTTGTTGGGCAGGACCTCACGGGGTGAAGGGGGTGCTACTAGGAAAAACTGGAGGTACACGTAGACGCAATACACAATCTCAACTCAAGGAGTATTCATCTCATATTACTTCTGTAACAATTACCACAAACTTAATGACTTAAACCGGCGCAAAGTAATTATCCTACAGTGCTGGAGGTTAGGCATCATAAAATCAAGGTATGGCAGAGCTGCTTTCTTTTGCAGAATCTGTTTCCTTACCTTTCCAGCTTCTATCTAGAGGCTGCATTTTATTCTTGGATCCTGGTTCCTTTCTCCATCTTCAGAGCCAGCAGCATAGTATTTTCAAATCTCTCCCTTCTCTCTCTCTCTCTCTCACCTTTGCTTTGGTCATCATCTCTTCTCAGACTGACACTCTTACCTCCTTTTTATATGGACACAGGGTCCACCCAGATAATCCACCATAACCATCCATCTCCAGACCCTTAAGCTAATCATATCTGCAAAGTCGCTTTACCGGGTAGAAAACACATTCATGGGCTCTGAAGATTAGCAGCTGGAAATCTCTGGGAGCCATTACTCAGCCTACCATAGAAAGCAAAGAAAATAGGAAAAAAGTGTTTGGCCCTGACCGGTTTGGCTCAGTGCATAGAGCGCCGGCCTGAGGACTGAAAGGTCCCAGGTTCGATTCCGGTCAAGGGCATGTACCTTGGTTGCGGGCACATCCACAGCAGGGGGTGTGCAGAAGGCAGCTGATTGATGTTTCTCTCTTATGGATGTTTCTAACTCTCTATCCCTCTCCCTTCCTCTCTGTAAAAAGTCAATAAAATATACTTAAAAAGAAAAAAAGTGTTTGCCTCTTTTACACTTCAGCTAACTGCATGTTGGCTTTCTGCAAGTTTGTTTTCCACTTTAAGACCATTTTGGTTATCCATTTTAACTGGCTTTTCTTCCTAAAATGGTGGCAGGTGGTCTTTCTCCGAGGTCTTGGGACTCTCTAACACTGGTTTTCCTCACAAGTCAACAATCTGAAAATAAAACCACCAGAGACAATGGCATAACTCCTAAAGGAACTCTATGAGCTGATTGCCATGAACACACACTTCATTACAGCCAAACTTTCTTCTTGCAGAACTAAATTTGTGAACAGATTAGTCATTTATGGGGCTGGAAATCGCTTTTCTATTTTCTACAGTGAGGGGCCATTGAGCAAGACTTAGCAAACTGATCCTGGCTTAATTCTTGCAGACATTATGCAGCACAAGTTCTTGGATGCAGATTATAAATTTAGGATGAGCAAGGAGTAATATGCATCACCGAGTGGCCTGTGCCCCCAGTCATGTTACAGGCGGGTACTGATATTTTCATGTCTCGTCTCCTTTGAGAAAAGGGAAACAATCTGCGATTCATCCTGGTTTAAAAATACAGGAAGATTTTTGCTTTCGAACATGATGGAATAACAGGGAACAGACTCACCTTCCTGCCTAAGAAATACCGAAAACCAGAGAAAAGTTTTTATACAAAGTATGCAGTGCAGCACTGTGGCCCCTACAATTACCCCAGCGTATGTGCTGGAGGCCGGTTCCAGGTGCATTGTGGGGAGGGCCCTCGGCGCCGTCGGTCTCCGAGTCCCTGGTACATTTACTCACACGTAAGTCAATTTATCGCGCCAACCGATACACTTCCGGTCAGTGAGACGGAGAACGCGCTCGCACCTGGCAACAGCGGCACCAATCACAGACGCAGCGAAGTCGCGCGGTGAGCTCCGCACTGTGACGTCACCCTCACGGAGACCCCCGCGAGATGAGACCGGAGGGTGGGAGGTGCCAGACGCCGCTTCACACCGCCCGCGGCTTCTGTGAGGAAAGCGGCTGCTAATCTACGGTTGGTCTGGCTGCTACGACCACCACCATGAGCGGCCTGAATGGGGCCGAGGGGGCCCCTCTCCTCCAGCCCTGCAGCCCCGATGCTCCCGACGGTGCCACCGGACCCCCCGACCCACACCAGGGCCCGAAGCTCCGTGAGGAAACCGAGGCGGCACAGGTGATGGCGGAGTCGGGGGAGGGAAGCTTGGAGGCCGTCGCGCCCCCACGGGCCCAGCTTCCAGAGGAGGAGGGAGCCTCGCACGACCCTGCGGCCTGCGGCCATGCCCCCCAGTTCGGAGTCGGTGGAGGTCGCAGTTTCGGGGCGCCTGAAGCGGAGCTAGAACAGGCTCCGCCCCCCGCCGGGGCCCCGGTGGCCGAGTCTGTGGCCATGGCAACCGACCGCGGCCTGAACAATGGCTGTCGGCCTGGCGAGCTGCGCGGCGCCGGCGCGGAGAGGCCGGAGGCTGAGGTGGTGGCCGAGGCGAAGGCCGCGGATGAGGCGATGGTGGAAAAGGAAGGAAAGGAGGAGGAGAGAGTAATGGAGCAGGAGGTGGAGGTAGAGGAGAAGCCAGTAGGCGAAGAAGTAGAAATGGCGGAGGCGAACGGAGCGGTGGCGGTGGCGGAGGCGGAGGCAAACAGAGCGGTGGCGGTGGTGATGGAGGGGGCACGGCGCCGGCCCCTGAACGTGAATTTCCGCGTGAACCTCCGCATGAACCCCCTGGAGGCCATCCAGCAGGAACTGGACACGGTGAATGCCCAGGCTGACCGGGCCTTCCAGCAGCTGGAGCAGAAGTTCGGGCGGATGCGCCGGCACTACCTGGAGCGGCGGAACTACATCATTCAGAATATCCCGGGCTTCTGGGTCACCGCCTTTCGGAACCACCCCCAGTTGGCCCCCATGATCAGGGGCCAGGATGCCGAGATGTTAAGATACATCACCCATTTGGAAGTGAAGGAATTCAGACACCCGAAAACTGGCTGCAAGTTCAAGTTCTTCTTCCGAAGAAACCCCTTCTTCAGAAACAAGCTGATCGTCAAGGAGTACGAGGTCAAAGCTTCCGGCCGCGTAGTGTCTCTCTCCACTCCCATCGTGTGGCGTCGGGGTCATGAACCCCAGTCCTTCATTCGCAGAAACCAGGACGTCGTCTGCAATTTCTTCACCTGGTTTTCAGACCACAGCCTGCCAGAGTCTGACAAGATTGCCGAGATCATCAAAGAGGACCTGTGGCCAAACCCTCTGCAGTACTACCTGCTGCAGGAAGGAGTCCGTAGAGCCAGACGTCGCCCCATAAGGGAACCAGTGGAGATCCCCAGGCCGTTTGGGTTCCAGTCTGGTTAAACTTTGTCCTTGGGACTACCTCTGCACAAGGTCCCCTGACTGCTTGCTGAAACCTGTGCTGCAGCAACGGAAAGGGGTATACCTTCTACTGTTTTTTCCCCTGACATTTCTAAGACCTTTTTCCTCTGGACGTTTGTTTACTCAACCGCAAGATTGAGACCTTCATGGCCATGCTTCTCCACTTCTACACAGCCTGACTTTTCCACTGATATGCAACCTTCATGCTGTTCTGCATTTCTGTCACATTCTGCAAGGCCAGGACTCAGGCTACTGCTGAGCCAAGTAAATATGCTGTAAATTTCACTGCCTCTTTCTGCACTGCTTGGACTCTTTGTTTCCAGGGCCTCTGGTGTGGTGGTTCTTACCACCTGGGATTCTAGCTTTGTCTAGAGGCCTGTTCTACCCACTCTGCTCTGCAGGGCAGGCATATAGCCTGTGGACTTTTGCAGAAAATAAAGCAACCAGAGACACTGGAGAGCAGCAGTGGGCCACTTGGTCTTTGTGACTTATGTGACTCCATTGCTCCCCTTGCACCTCTGGTTGTGCCCACTCCTCTTAGCCTGCTGCCTACTGATGAACATCTTCCAGACCATTGTCAGCTCCTCTGATTTCTGGTGAACCAGAATCTCCAGAACTGGTGGTGGACATAAGTTTCCTGCTAGCACAAATTTCCTTTCCAGCCTTTCCATTCCTCTACCCAAAAGGCATCTCAGTTCCTCACCCCATCTTCCCTTGATCCCCATCATCCAGTAGCCCTACTTCAGGGAAGTGGTTGAGGTGACAGTTTAGATCTTGTCCCCCTCATGACAAGTATAAGGATGGTGTCCAGGTTTTCTCAGCATCAACTAGGCAATTCACACAAAACTTAGGTACCTCTTTGTACCTTCTTTCCTCATCCTGAAGTAATTGTCAGGATAGCAGTACACTTTCTCTCTGTGTGTCCCTTATCTCAAAGAAAAAAAAACAACTTAGAAACATCTGCAAAAGCAGATCTTTTAGTTAATTTGGCTCTCCATGATTTCCAGGGACACTTCGACTGGTTGCCTCCTCACATGTTCTGACCGACCAGGGCCGGGAATGAATCTGCAACCCAGGTACGTTTTCTTGACTGGGGATTGAACCCATAACCCTTTGGTGTAGTGGGTCAGTGCTCTAACCACTGCACACACTGGCCAGGATTTTTTTATGTTGTTAATCCTCGCCCAACGCATTCATTTTTAGAGAGAGTGGGGGAGAGGAAGAGGGGTGTGAAAGAAACATCCATGAGAGAGACATCCATTGGTTGCCTCCTGCACACACCCCAACCTGGGCAGGCATCAAACCTGCAATGCAGGTGCATGCCCTTGACCTTGACCAGGAATCAAATTGACAACACTTCAGTGCTTGGGCCAACGCTCTAATCACTGAACCACACTGGCAAGGGTGAGAAGAGTTATTTAAAGAAATGCAACTTTGGATGTTTTCTCATTTTCATTTGACTTAATTTATGTAGATTAATACTGTGTCCTTTACTTCACTAATACTTAGTAAAAGCCTGTTGTTTTCTGTTTTTGCTTACTAGGAAAATTGAGTTATACAAGCTTTCTTTGCTTTTGTTTGGGAACATTTAGAAAAATAACAATCTTTCCAGTACAGTACGATATAGAGACTAAAATGAATATTCCTAATGGTTTTCAACTTGTTCTTGTTTCTGTCAAAACTGCATTCTTAGAAATATAAATAACTTGATCTTGTCAGATTATCAAGACTTTGGAAATTATTGTCTTCATGGAAAAATAACCTGCCAAAACAGCGTGGCTTGATTGTCTTGCTTGATAATTTGCACTGGTAACAACTTATTAACAATTTAGCTTCAGTACTTGGGAGATTGCTCTGTCATTGGAAGTGTATTATTAACATATATGCATGATGGTAAAATAAAAGTATGTTACTTTGTTAAGAGTTCCTATTTTTCACCCTGGCAACAAACATTCTTGAAGAAATTATTAGAGAGAACAGATTATGGAATTTAATAAAGTTCTTAAATGAATACAACAGGCATTATCCAAAAGTAAATAAATATGGCACACTACTACACCTTGAAAGGTAGGAAGGGATGTTGCTTTTGTTTACTTTAAAATGTCAACAATTGCAACTGCTTATTCATGATGTCAGTTTTTCCCCATACACTTTGTGCAGCAACCCCACTCCACTCCAACCTTCACTTCCTTAAAGCTTCCATTTTTGTCTATATAGATAATAGTTTCAGGTCACTCAGGCTAGTTTTAGTCATTTGTGCATTTAATAAGCACACATTCAGAGAATTCTTATCATAAGTGATATACTCTTCTATCCCATACTTTCTCAGCTGTAGAAACTTGTTTGTTCTTCAAACCTCACCATCTTCTATCTCTGTCAGATCTTTCAAGGCCTGTCAAAAATAACTTTTGTTTTGCACTTTTTCTGTTCCCCTTAGGGAAGATGAAACTTTTTTATGTACTTGGTGTACTTTGTAGGATTCTCTGTTCTAGAAAATAACACAGTAATTCATTATATTGAATTCCATGAACATTTGTTAAGGCATCTGTCAGGCCCCAGGAAGATAACAAGTGTAAGAGAGAACCATTCCATTTATTGTTAAAGAACTGGGGAAAGACTGATATGGAAACAAATAATTGGCAGAGTGACAAAGATTTATTTCCATGTCTTTCACTGTCCCTTTCTGGCTTGGAAGTTTTGTGAAAGCAGAGATGGAAAAGGATGTTTTTACCTTTGTCACTGCATCTAGCTTAATGTATATAGTTGTCACCAGATAAATACTGGATGACAAAATAACTAAAATGGAGAAAAGAAACAACCTAGTACCCAGCCAAGCATGTCAAACGAGGCTGGCAGGCTGCATGTGGCCCACAAGGAATATTTTTGCGGCCCAGCCAATATAATGGTATGTAAGGAATGTTTTAATAAAAGTTTGTAATTTAATTTATACAATATCCTGTTATACATAATTATTAATAACGAACTACAACGTTCACTAATGACTGATTAATCCTGTTACATGCATTTGCCGTATGCCCTTTATGTGCAGGTGCACCATTTCTCTCCACTAATGCTAGCAGCGAATATTTTAGCAGCCGATTGCCACGTCATTTGTCTTGTACTGACTTGTTTGGTGTGTGCAACAGGAAATATTTCGCTTTCAGAGAACAAGAAAAATAGTTTTATTTGTGTTATACTTATTTGTGTAGTTATTCAGTGTCTGGTAAGTTAATGTTCAAGAAAAATTTAATTTTTATTAAAATGTTCTATTGTTTTATATGTTAACGATTACTCATTTATTTCAGCCCTTTGCATTAAGCTAAATAAAGCTTTATTTAAATATCTAAATAAACCTGTGTTTCCATGAAAAGTGAAGCTTTTGTTTTTTTGTGGCTCACTTAAACTTAAACCTTATTTATTTGGCTTGTGTTAGCCTTTGAGTTTGACATACTTGACCCAGAAAGACTTGATGAGGTAATGAAAAGAAGAAAATGGTTTTCAAGGTATTTGTAAAATTTATGTCAAAAAATTTACAAAGCCCTTATTAAATAAAAGCAAAAATTAGAAAAAATCCAAACACTAACATTTATTAACCTTTCACTTGCCATCTTAACAGAGCATCAACTTTGGATCAACTTTTATGTGCTTTGTTTTTATACATCTTAAGGTGACTATTCACCTGGAGATTGAAGGTCATTACACTTTAGACATGTGCTGTCCAATACAGTAGCCACGAGCCATCAATGGCTATTGAGCACTTCAATTGTGGCTAGTCCAAATTGAGATCTGCTGTAAGTATAATATACACCCTGGATTTCATAGACGTGGTTTGGAAAAAATAAATTATCTTAAGGTTTTATGTTGATTGCATTTGAAATGATAATATTTTTGATACAATAGGTTAAATAAAATGCATTATAAGTTATTTCTCATCCATTTTTTAAATGTGGCTACTGGTAAATTTTAAATTACATGGGACAGCATGGGTCTAGACTTCTTGAGTATCTCAAAGTATATAAAAATATCTAAAAATTAAACATTATTCTTTCTCCCCATGAAATTTTTTGTGACTTTAGGACAAGGCTTATCTAGTTTAAATTCAAGTTGGGTAAAGTCTAACTAGAGGCCAGTGGGTAAAAAGGATAATGAAATGAAATGCCTTTTATAATCTTGTTCTAAGATATATCCAATACTTTGCAAAACGTACTGTGTAAAACTATTTTTCTGGATATAAGTAAGGTAGATCTGGGTACCAAATTGGCACTGATGGTTATAGTGGTTCAGTCTCTAGTGATATTTAGGACCTATAGCTTCATATTTTTCTGGAATAAAATATTCTGTACTTTTTGGCTTACAGATGTACATGAAGCTCAGAAAATAAAAGTAATTTCAGTCATTAAATATACCATTTTGTGTATGTTACATGGACTGCAAGTTTTAGCTGTTAGCCAGCAACAGAAGAAAAAAATCTGAATCTAGCATTACATCAAGTCAATTCAATGCTCACACTTGAAGAAGCAAATTTGATTGTTAAAAATTAGTGTGCTAATTGCTGCAACAGCAATTATTTTTTATTGGATACTATATTAAGGATTATATGGGATATAGATATTGTCCTTGCTCTTGAAGAACTCTATCTCATTGGGGGACTATCACTCCTCAGATGTTTTCTCGAGCAAATCACATACTCCAACCAGTCACATGCACAAGAAAATGGGATTTATGTGGTCAAGAGGAGGACCATCCCCTCAGGGCCAACTTCTCCCTCCATGTTTATAATTGAAGTGCCTAGACTGTATAGAAATAATAGATATAATCTTTATTAATTAGTATTAATTATTAATTCCATGTTTGATTGAAGTGCTCTGTTTCAGTTCTGAAGGGCCACCTTGATCCATTTCCTTTGACCTCAGAATTTGTTAAGACCCACCGAAGAATTTCCATCAGATCAAATTAGGAAAACAATGTCTACTTTGTGGCTTCATGTTCTCAGTACTTGCATTTAATGTAACTTTCTTGAGAACAGGCCAGGAAGAAATGGTTCTATTAAAAATGAAAAGGGGCCTCTGTTTTTCTCTCTAAAATCCATAAAGAAAATATATTTTTTGAAAAAAATTAAAAAATAATGAAAAAGGGTCACTTAAATAAGCTGCTAATTATTATAAATACCCAGATGTCTTTCTACTGGCCCGAAGAGACAGGGAAAACACACTAGCTTTAAGTTGGGATTAAATCACAGTTTTAGAACCTTCCCCCAAGTACATTAGGCAAAATAAATACCTTCTCTTTGAGTCTCAGTTTCCTTGTTCACAATGCAGGGATGATAATATCTATTTTATAAGTTGATATTCTCCCAGGTTGTATTTGGAGAATGCGTTATAATGTTTTAAGATGATGATAACAAACATGGGAGCTTTGCTATGTGCCAGGCACTGTGATAAAAGATTCAAAGTACTAACATCCTATATAATAAAAGGCTAATATGCAAATTGACAAAACAGCAGAATGACCAGTTGCTATGCACACTGACCACCAGGAGCTGTCCTCTGGTGGTCAGTGCGCTCCCACAGGGGGAGTGCCACTCATCCAGAAGCTGGTTTCATGGATGGTGAGCGCAGCAGCGGTGGCGGGAGCCTCTCCTGCCTCTGCAGCAGCGCTAAGGATTTCCGACTGATGGCTTAGGCCCGTTCCCCAAGCCATCTGTCAGATATCCCCTGAGGGCTCCTGGACTGCAAGAGGGCACAGGCCAGGCTGAGAGACACCGCACCCCCACCGAGTGCACAAATTTCATGCACCTGGCCTCTAGTCTATATATATATATAACAGGCTAATATGCAAAGTATCCCCTCAGGAGTTCCACCAGGAGACTGGGAGTTCGGTTGCTCGCTATGTGCGCTGACCACCAGGAGGCAGCACAGAACATGGCAGGCAACCAGCGGTGGGGCATGGAGGGAGCAAGGAAAGGAGGAGGGGAGGAGGTAGGGAGGCGGGGAGGTGGGAACCTGATTGGCCCTGATCACTGGCCAGGCCTAGGGACCCTACCCGTGCACCAATTTTGTGTACTGGGCCTCTAATTGTTAATAAAGGTTAGAGTGTAAAAATGCCAACCACAATTCCTGGCATATAATATGTAATCAATATTTAACTCCCATTTACCTTCCTCTCAGTTTTAATTTCTCATTTAATTTACGTTTAGATCAGTAGTCATTTAGCCTAATATTTTTCAAACCTGCCCATTATAAATAGCTGGGAGCTTTGATAAAATCCTGATGCCTAGGCTCTACTTCAAACCAATTAAATTAGACCCTAAGGTGCAAACAAGTTTGAGAATCATGGATAACCCTTCCTCCTCAAATGAGGGAATGCCCACTCTCCAGTTTTGTTACATTTACTCAGAAATTTACCACCTTATAACATCCAGCTAAGACAAAGTACCGGGAATATAGTAGGCTCTCAGCACATCTGCTCCATATAACCCATGTAGTCTTACAGAATAGAATTAGCTTGATTGTACAAAAGAGCTCTTTAGTAAGTACTTTCCATGAAAATTTACTTTCTCGCTGTCCCACAGTTTGCTTCTTTTTAAAAATCCTATATAATAAAAGCCTAATATGCTAAGTGTCTGGTCACCCAGTCGGCCGTTCAACCAATCAAAGCATAATATGCTAATGATATGGTAAGGCTGCTCAACTGCTCGCTATGATGTGCACTGACACCAGGGGGCAGACAGTTGACTGGTCAACCAGTCGCTATGATGTGCACTGAACACTAGGGGGGCAGATGCTCTGACCGGTAGGTTAGCTTGCTGCTGGGGTCCAGTCAATCAGGACTGAGCGAGATGGGCCATACATGTAGCCCTGGAGCCCTCCCGTGGTCCCTCCCTGGCTGGCCAACCTGTGTCACTCCCCAGCCCTAATCGTGTACCAGTGGGGTCCCTCGGCCTTGCCTTTGCCCTCTCGCAATCTGGGACCTCTCTGGGGATGTCAGGGAGCTAGTTTCAGCCTGATCCCGCAGGCCAGGCTGAGGCACCCCACTGGTGCATGAATTTGTGCACCGGGCCTCTAGAGTGTGTGTGAGTGTGTGTGTGTGTGTGTGTGTGTGTGTGTGTGTGTGTGTGTGTATTGATTTCAGAGAAGAAGGGAGGGAGAGATAGAAACATCAATGATGAGAGAATCATTGATCTGCTGCCTTCCGCACACCCCCTGCTGGGGGTCGAGCGGGCAACCCAGGCATGTGCCCTAATTGGGAATGGAATGGTGATCTCCTGGTTCACAGGTTGACACTCAACCACTAAGCCACACTGAGTCTGCTTCTGTCCCTAAGTTCCCTTAAACTTGTTTAATTCTGGAGTTGTCAGTCTCTTTCTTCAGTCTCTGGGCCCTGTCCCCCTTTGGAGGTTATTTTCACTATACCTCTGGAAGTTTTCCCAAGAGAAAAATTTACGAGTACAACTATATAATTGGTATATGTGAAGTTCAGTAGCATGGGAAACTGTGGTGATAGAAATCCACAGTGGTTGACTGAGGTTTCGGGAGGATAAATGGGAAGAAACATGAGTGAATTTTTAGGGGTGATAGTAATGCTCCATATCTTGATTTGGATGATAACACAGATATATTTGTCAAAACTTGTGAAATTGTGCACTTCAGATCCATGCATTATAGTGTCTGTAAATTATAACCTCAATAGATAACATTTTAAAATACTGTTGGGAACTAAAAAATTGGAACTCCATTTGCACATCTCCAGTGTCTTGACTTCTCTTCTGTGCTTAAATACTAGTTGCTAACTCTACTTGCAAGAACTTATTTGCAAGTTCTTCCTGCTGCAGTATAATTTCATTTATAATTCCAATCTTGGAATTACTTTTTAACTTTTTCTCTCTCAGTTCCAGGCCAAAGTTGATCTCTCTAGAGATTCCCTAAATTTACAAACTTAGAGGTTCTGTCATCCTCTTGTCACTAAATAAGTTCAGTATGCTGTGGACAATATGTTCTGAAGAAGTACTAACATCATAATAATTTCCTGGGGCACTGTCAAGAATCTCCCTGAGTTTCCTTCTCCATTTCTGCACATTCAAATGCCTATAAGATGCTTTTCTGACCTTCCTTATTCAGGCCCTTCTCTCTGACTTTTCAGTTCCAACCTAATTCCTTTCCATTACCTTAAAGCAGTGGATCTGGGAACCACAAAGGGTGGTTCCCAGACCAGCAGCAGTAGTAGTAGCAGCAGCAGCAGCACCAGCACCACCACCACCACCACCACCAAAATCTTGTTAGAAATGCAAATTCTAGAATCCTATTTCTCACCTACTAAATAAAAACCTCAGGAAGTGGAGCCTAGCAACTGTGTTTTAACCAGCTCTTCAGGTGACTCTGATGCACAATAAGGTTTGGGAACCTAAACACTATTGCTGCTCCTGCTTCATCTATACTTGATTGTTTTCATTATAAAAACAAAATATTTACCTACAAACAAGGCAGAGTAGTGTCAAAGAATAACTCAAAGTCCCAAAGTCACTTAATTACAGCACACTGTTTACTTGTTTGCATGGAGGATAAATCAGTAGATTGATTTTACCTCACAAAAGCAAAAATGGGGTTTATTAAAAGAAAGAGGAAAGTGGGAGAGAAAACTAATTGTAGTCTGGGAAGAGTGAATCCTGTTTGCACAATTTTTGATTGGGTAACTGATTAGCTGGCAGTAGTCATCTGGGCAGTCTGTCCTTAGCAGGCTGACTAGGGGTAAAAAAAATGGTTTATGAAATCTCTGGTAAACCTTTGTGAGCTAAAGTATGACTGAGGGATTGTATGGTCTTTCTAGCAGCACTTTTCATTCTTAGTTGGACAAAATCTGCACTACTTCCCTCATTAAAAATCTCAGTATAGCTGGAACCTGTTTGGCTCAGTGGATAGAGCGTCGGCCTGCGGACTCAAAGGTTTCAGGTTCGATTCTGGTCAAGGGCATGTACCTGGGTTGCGGGCACATCCCCAGTAGGAGATGTGCAGGAGGAGGCTGATCGATGTTTCTCTCTCATCAGTGTTTCTAACTATCTCTCTCCCTTCCTCTCTGTAAAAAATCAATAAAATCTATTTTAAAAAAAAAAATCTCAGTATAACTGCTGCTTCTCTCTAATTCCTTTTCCCCTAAGTCCTTACTTCTTAGGGAATCCACTTCTTTTTTTTTTTCTTATTTTTTTCTTTATTGATTAAGGTATTACAAGGGAATCCACGTCTAAGCCCTTCTTTGAAAGTGATCATAATATGGGTGCTCTGTAGTGGAGTTTCTACTTCAATGAGTCATCATAGTAATTTTCTAATATGAATTTAAGATGTTAAACCAAAATATGCAAACTTTTCGTTTTCTTGGATTTTTCTAAGGACTAACACCAGTATTTTCACACCCCAACAAACCAAGTGACATCACTACCTAATGAACTGCATGAGCTGACCTGAATAGACAGTAACTTTTCTTACCTTTTAAGTAAATATTTTAACATTAACATTTCAAATATTACTGAAAATATTTTAATTAAGGCATTTAATAGCTGCAGTGCCTGCAAACAGTTAACCATTGTTTCTGCCCTGCAGTGAATTATCACAGAAGCCAATTTTGGCAAATATTTGCTGGCTTCATGCCCACAGGCATTATGAAGCAAGAACTTTTTTTAGATTAAGATTGTAATCTGAAGATAAGCAACATATGATATGCATAATTTTAGAAATTAAAATATCCTGAGATTACATTTCTTCCAGTAATGCTTAAAGGCTGAATTTGCACATTCGTGTGTGTCTAAGTGACCCCTAAGTAAGGAAAATACAATATTTTTCTACTTATACAGTGAAGGGGAAATATTGTCCAGTTACTTCGTAGGTGTTGGCCAAAGTATATAAACTTTAAAATATATATGGAAAATTGAAATTATCCTTTATTATGTCTTCTTGGGATGAGAGGTTTCCCTTTCAGTTGCTCCTAATTATTTAAATGATCACACTTAACACAGTAACACTTCACTTTTCTTAAACATCCAACTCTGTTCATCTCCATTCTTTGGAAACAGCCATGAATCTGTACATTAAAGAAGGAAGGCCTGTGAGTTGCTGAACCCACTCTACACATGAGAAGCCCTAAGAGCTGACTTGAATACACAATCACTAAAGCCTTAGAAAACCCACATGAACAGAACTCGCCCATGCTTGCGTTTGCTGCCTCTACTCATGAAAACCAAACCTTTTCCAGACCGACGAAACTAAAAACATTTTGTAACATAAAGACAATGGACTACCTTTGATGGCCAGCACAATCTCAAGGAGCAGTTATTTCTCGCGCGATGGTAGGACGCTGCCGTCCTGACGTCACCGGTTGCCATAGCAGCATCCTCCCAGACGGGAGAGCGGGTGGCGCGAGAGGCGGAGCACCACTTCTGCAGCGGACAGGGCTCGCTCTCCTGCAGGTCTGACTCTTAGCAAAATGAACGGTCAGGGTGAGGCCAGCAACCCTTCGGTCGCTAAAACCTGCGGCCCCGCCGCTCCCGACCAAGCCCCGGCACAGCCGGACCTAAACCCGCGCGGGAGCGAGGACGCGGAGGCGCCGCGGGAGGTGGAGGTGGAGGTGGAGGTGGAGATGGCGCACACAGGTGAGGGCAGCGTGGCCGGCTCCGCGGAGGGAGGCGCATCCCAGGCCCCCTCGGACGGTGGTCCCGTGCGCGGCGATCAAGTTGCTCGGGGTCGTGATGCGGCAGCCAAAACGGACCAGAAAGAGGCTCGGCCTCCCGCAGAGGGACTGGACGCAGCCCCTGCCTCCCCCTCGGTGGCTGCCGACAATAGCCAGGAAAATGGCTGTCAGCCGCGAGAGCCGTGCGGCCCAGCTGGGGAGAAAGCGCCAGAAGCCTGTGACGCAGAGGGATTGGGGTCTCAGACGATGCCTGGGGCCAAGGCCAAGGACGGGATGACAAAGAAGTGCGCCATCTCAGCGACGGTGGGAAAGGAGGGAGTAGCAGAGGAGGCGGTGGAGGAGAAGAAATTGATACAGAAGGAAAAAAAGGTGGTAGGAGGAGGGAAAGAGGAGGCGCGGGCTAGGACCCCGAAGGCCAATAACTCCATGGACTCGCTGGAGGCGATCGATCAGGAGCTGTTAAACGTAAATGCCCAGGCAGACAGGGCCTTCCTTCAGCTGGAGCGCAAGTTTGGCCGGATGCGAAGGCTCCATATGCAGCGCAGAAGTTTTATTATCCAAAATATCCCTGGTTTCTGGGTCACTGCCTTTGGGAACCACCCCCAGCTGTCACCTATGATCAGTGGTCAAGATGAAGAAATGATGAGGTACATGATCAATTTGGAGGTGGAGGAGCTTAAACACCCTAGAGCAGGCTGCAAATTCAAGTTCATCTTTCAGAGCAACCCCTACTTCCGAAATGAGGCGCTCGTCAAGGAATATGAGCGCAGATCCTCTGGCCGGGTGGTGTCTCTCTCCACTCCAATCCGCTGGCACCGGGGCCAAGACCCCCAGACCCATATCCACAGGAACCGGGAAGGGAACACGATCCCCAGTTTCTTCAACTGGTTCTCAGACCACAGCCTCCTGGAATTCGACAGGATTGCTGAGATTATCAAAGGAGAACTGTGGTCCAATCCCCTACAATATTACCTGATGGGTGAAGGGCCCCGAAGATTTCGAGACCCAGCAAGGCAGCCGGTGGACAGCCCCAGGGCCTTCAGGTTCCAGTCTGGCTAACTCCTGGCCTGTGAGAAGCTCCTGCACCATTTCTTTACCACCTCCTCTTGGGCCCTATGCTTAGCCAATAGCATGCACTCTCCCTTCTGCTTTCTCTTCACACCGGATTATTTTGTTTTTTGGTTCTTCTAAGTCTTCAATCAGTTGCAAGATTATCACTTACATGTCTATGCTCTTCTTCCTCTGGGCTTCCTTGCTGTTCTGCGAAGTGTTATGTGTTCCAAGTGCATGGCCTTGTACTGCTTTTGTGCCAAGCACAGGACGCCGTAGATACCCACTGACTTCCTCTGCATGCCTTGGGCCCTGTCTGTGATGATGGTCTTTCCCCAGGTTTTCCAGTGGTGAGCTGCCACACGTTAACTTGATATATATCTTTGCAAATAACTAGCTGGGCTTCATACTTTATGCTGGCTGTGCTCCTATACTTGGCACTCTGTGGCAAGATCTTTCGAGCTTCACCACTGCAAGATGAAGCTGATAGAGATGATGCCAGCCATCAACCCCAACTGGACACTCCAGGCTACCACTAACTGGTTCCCAGCTGCCTTCCTGGGCTCATGCCATCTCACCTGCTGGTTATCTGGCAGAATAAGCAGGTGACTGGTGGGTAGCTAATAGGCTTGAATGAGGTAGCAGATGAGAAGTCCACTGTGTCATGTTGATCTTCTTATGCCTTTGGTCACTGTACTGTGACCAAGTACTGGTGAGTATGAAAGCTGGGCTGTGGCCTACCCAAACCTGTTTTCAGTCTTTTGGATGAGCTTTGTACACATACCATTGCCTGCCTCTGCAGGAACTATTTGGAATGAAGCCCCCAGGCAGCACACAGGACCCCCCCCTCCCCCTTCCCGTTAACCCCTTCAAATTGTTACCCATAAACCCACTGGCTGTCAGGAAGGTTGGGCAGTCATATGTGACAGTGCCCAAAGCAAGGCTGGAACGGGGGTCCCTTTCTGAGTTCTGGCCAATAAACCACCCTTAATCTAGGCAACTTTGTTAGGCATCCCCTCCTTAACCTATTCTAAGCATGACAGAGTTGCTAGGCTGGGGCACTGACGTCGATGTATTCCTGCCCCCCCCCCTTCTCTCCCTCCCACCTTGTCTCATAGCCCCCCTTTCCTTCCCCTCCTCCCTCAGCAGCAGTTACAGTTCAGAAACAAACAAAACTAGTAAAGCAGGGTTTTTGTTGAATGTGCTCTCCCCTTGATTGTATCCAGAGGGAGAAAGCTACTGTATAATCTCATTGCCCTCTTCCGCCCTCATGCCTCCACCCCACTTCCTTTAGCAAGATCTAAATGTTTCAAAGGGAGACCTATGGGCAGACTGTTTAGTTATGCAGTGCTCTTTTAGACCAACTTGCTCATTTTTACCAAAACCTCCTGTGTGTGTTTTAATCTTTAGTTTGAGAAGCTGGGAGGAGAGACAGAAGCACTTCACAGAGATGGGTTCAAGACTCACAGCAAGTTGTGATATAAAGCAAGCAAAAATTAGTTTGACTCTACTTTTCTAAAGATGGCGATTCTTTGTGGGGGGCCTTGGACCACTTAGAAATAACCCCAAGCAGCATTTTGTGGGTCAACCCCGTGTTCTGTACTATTTTATTATAGCCCTGATGTCATAAGGCCTCCATCCTACTGCCTGGCCCTTGACTCTCAGTCCCCAGCTTCCTCATTTCCTTCCCTGCTTCTGCCCTAACAAAAGAGGGAGCAGGCTGCTGTCTGCATTGGGCAGATGCCAAGTCTCCCTCCTAGGGTGTAAGGAGATAGGTGGCGCCTCTGGATTCTCAGACAAGTTCTAGTTGGTGGGACAACAGTATGTCAGGGCTGTCTTACTGCTGGAGGGGTATGGTGGTGCCGATGACCTCCACCCTTACCCTTTCTCCTTTCTTGATGAAGGCCAGGCCATAAGCTCCCCAGGGCTTGGGAAATCTGGATACAGAGCATTGGGGAGCATGCTCTAAGCTGGAGAAACGGAAAGCCCAGAAACAAATGAGCCTGCTGTGGAGTGGCCTTGGAAAGGCAGGCAGGGGAGCCTGGAACCCTGCAGGTTCAGGGGGAGAGGGGAGGCCCAACGCTCTCCCCAAGAGAGGTGGGAGGATCAGTGGTGATTTAAAGAGGATGCTTGGAAGAGGGTTTCCCGCTAATTTTTCCTATCTCCTTGAATTCACCAGACTTTTATACACATAAATGCAAGTCTAGATGTTTTCTCTCTATTATTCTAGGAGTGATCTTTTATATGTGGAAGATTGATGGTATTTGCTTCTTATTTTGCTGTGTTTGAGTAAAATCCTATTCCCTATTTTTGCTTGCTGGCAGAATTGACATTTACAGCCTTTTTTTTTTTTGCTTGTAATTGAGAATGTGTGCAAAAATATCAAATTTGTTTCCTGTGCAGAATGAAGACTTCTGTGAATATTATTAATATATCAGCTTGTTCTGGTCTATCTTCGTATATAGCTCTATCCTTAGAAATAGAATGGGAATAATGTGATCTTTGAAGAGTCTGAAATTGTGCAAATGTTGCTGTCTTGTGAAAGTAATCTCAAGAAGAAAAACATAACCGTCTTCTTTGGTATTTCTTGCCATAGTAGTAATGTGGTACTTGATATTTTATGTTCCTAACCAGTGTAAGTGCTTGTAGAATTGCTCTGTCAAATTTAACAAGGGTCCTTTTGTTTTCTCCTATGTGCTCAAAGGAAAAGTAAAATCTGTCAGTCTGCTGTATTTCTTGTTTTCACCAAAATAAAAATTAATAAAGTTCTATGTTGTCTAGGTTAATATAAGGTTGAGAAATTACTAAAGTTATCAAATGGTCACAGTAAGCATCATCCGGAAGATTAACAAAAGAGGCACCAGCCACCAAACTTCCTGAGATTTTTTTTTTGCTTGGAAAATGGTAAATAGGCCCATTGCAGCTACATACTCATGGACATAATTTTCTTTCTGTACAACCAGTGATTCAACATGGTGATTCCTTTTAACAGGCACTTAGGAATGTATCCCTCCCTAATGTATTAAACTTTGTTAAGCTTTGATATTTACCAAGAAACTACCAAGGCCAAAATACCAAGAAAGTAAAATTAAGTTTGTTTGTTTTTTTAATGAGTCTGAGAATAGGTGCCTGGTACAAAAACCTGATTGTCAAACAATCTGTGCTGTTGTTAATTTAAGTAATAACCCAACTTCTCTATAGGCCCAGATATCCCATATTCCACTAAGTTTCCTTGGACCAGTTTTCATTATTCCTTCTCCATTTTGGTTTCCTCAGCACAAGAGAGGGAAAGTTGCTAAGTATTCAAGGTGAACATTTGAACTTGACTATGAAGAGTAGACCTGCTTATTGAGGCCTTTAGCATCTGTGGCTTCCAGTGCAAACTTCATTCCACATTGTAGGACTCCTGTGACTCTTGGTTCTTTATTTTACTCTTCCAGGTAAGTTCTGTTTTAATATTTTTAAAGTTACAAGTTATTTTAGGACAGAGCCCATATGTCTTCATTTCTAATCCCTTAACATGTCCCAGCATGGTGATCATTAAATTGAAATGTAGTTTTAGACAGACTTAGTCTAAATCCAATGTTGGAAGAGTTGGCCAACCAACAAAGAGCATGATTTTTGGGGTCAAATTTAGGCTCATGTACAGATTCTGTTGCTTAGTAACCATACAACTTTGAAGGAGCTTATAATCTAACCTCTGTAAATCAGTTATTACATTCCTGATATGGTTGCTGTAGGGAGTAAATAAGGTACATAAAGTAGCCTGGTAAGGAGTCAGCATGCATTGCTATTACATTTTTACCATATTTCTGAGGATGATTCTAGAGACCAACAAGAATTTACCTTTTTGAAATCACCCTATATGGACTGGACCATATCCAAGAATTTTTAAGAGAAGCAACTGGACCACACCGGGTGAGCGCTCTCAAATGTATCTCAGCCTTGCAGTGATCTAGTAGCCAACTCTGATAACCTTGTTATCAAGAGCCTGGAAATGCTACTGCAACATCATTTTTTAATTTTTTAAATTATTTATTTATTTCTTTTTTGCAACATCATTTTTTTAAAAAGCTATTCATGTGATCCTAACAATCAGTTATGTCCAAAGAGACAGATTTACATTCCATTTTTTGCTGGTTTGTTATATAAAATAACCAGTTTTTTCATTCAAACAAGTTCACTAAAAGTGAACTTCCTTTAAATTGATATAAAGTTATTGTGGGATGTGAATTGAGTTTAACAAACTCAGTAGATGATTTTAGATTGTAATTCTAGGTTCAATTGAAGTTTCCGCTGCCTCAATATTCTAAATACCAAATTCTGACAAGTTTGACCACTGTGTCATTCAGAGCTTCCCTCTGCTAATGAGATCAAGTGGCCGGCAAAGGAAATCCCAGCTCCCCTGACCATTATTCTTAGGTATCTTTTAGATTACGAATGTTTGCCTGTATGCTAATATTAAACTTAAGCCTTCTGCCTATTTGCACAATTTCCCTGCATTGTTAGACATGACTTTTTAAAGAAGATCTAGCTTTTCTTTTATAAGATTCTGTTTTTAATTTTTATAGTACCATTTTTGGATGATTTTAAGTCTTCATGTCCAATTAGAAACACTGGCACTTTTAAAAAGTGAAATAAAAATTTTAAAAGTCTAATTACAGCCCAAAAGAAAAACGGCATTCATTATTATCAATGACTGTTCCTGTTATAAAGTTGGAAGGAAACTTGAAGTAACCGCTAACCTCTTTTGACAAGATAGGGAAAACTGAGGTCAAGTTAGGTGGTTAACTTGTTCAGATACTTTAGGTAGATCCTAGTAAAAGTAGGACTAGAACTTCTTTCTGACTTGATTGAATTTTTTTTTTCACTCCTCAGTGGCCCAAAAAGGATAATTAACTTCTTATTTTGGGGTTCTATGTTAGCAACAGTAGTTTGTAAGCACTTAAATATGTATTCTTTGCCATTTACAAAATAAACGTCTAAGGAAAAATAGATTTATTTTTTAAAAGAAATCAAATGTGTATTGAAAGTATACATGAGACAGTATTTATCATTCAGCCTTAAGCTTGATTGTGTATGCTCATTATCATAGTCCAATGAGATTTTGGAAATCAGTTTCCAACACATTATTCTTACTAGTAGATATTAAAGAAAGTTACTGACTTTGAGGAAATAATTTCAGTAACTCTTTACCTACCCTGAGATATTCATCCCCACAATATGTTTGGGATTATTTTTGAGCATTTAAAATATTTTAAATATCTTTCCACTGTATGCATTAATATGCTAAATTCTCTACTATAGTCCAAGTAAAATAACGATGGTGACGAGTGTTTTCTGTTACTGCTCATGGTGGAGAGAGTGAAATTACAACATAAAGAGCAGCCAGGATTTATACTGTAAACATTATCTGGCTCCAAACATCTTGTAACAAATAGCTACTAATATGACTATGCACAGCACATAGAACACAATAATGTGGGATTGTCACATAACCATACACCCTCTTGAAGCAGTTTTTCTCGACCTTTTTCCCCCCCATTATCACCCCCCTCTCCCAAGGAAAAAATTAAACTCAAATTAAGTTTAATAAATTTAACTTTAAATTATGTTCCTCCTTAATGATAAAAATACTAAGGAATAAGATTTTAGTGGGTAATGCTTAGCTTTGGAGGGCTATATTCCATTTGCATTATCTTATTTTTTTCACCCTAGGAACCAATTTCTTTTCCTTTTGAGAATACATGTTTTAAAGTGAATGAAAATGAATTAGACAACCTTTAACATTATTGGGGAGAGAAGGGTGAACCCTAATAGATAACATTGGAGGTTGAAATAGTTGGTTTCTGGTATCATCTCTGTCCCATCCTGGCTGCATGGTATCAGAAGAAATCATGTCTCTATTCCTAGCTTTGGAAAACAAAAGAACAGCACAAAACCTAGTAGCTTGGAAAAACCATTAATCTTACGAGACTCAGTGTCCTTGGGTAAACTGCAGGAGGTGTAGGTCAGTTGTCCCAATCCTGGCCGCCTTTTCCTGGGGCATCTAAAAGATGTCCATGTCCATCTACATACCCAGACTAAACAAACCAGTCCCTAGAGGTGATGGCCCAGCCAGTGGGTCTCAAACCTGAATGTGAATCACAATATTATGACACACAGACTGCCGGGTCCCACCTCCAGAGTTCTAATTCTGTAGGTCTGGGGTGGGGCCTACAAATCTGCATTTCTGTCATATTCTCAGGTGATGCTATGCTAGTGGTTAGAGACCACACTTTGAGAGCCATTGGCTTAGGCATAGGTGTAAATATGTGTGTGTATGTGCGTCCCCAGGTGAATTCTCATCTCAGGACTATTGGTATGCAAAATGTTAGTAAAGTTCTTTTTAGTTCAAAGACACTGAGATTTTGATATGAGAGTCGTTGGACATCTGTAGAAAGAGGAACTATGGAAAAACATCAATTTCTTGATCAATTTTCATTAAGAATCTGTTCCTATAAAGCATTTTACAGTATTTGTTTTACAGTACATTTGCTGCATATGTGGTTCTTCACTTCATATTTCAGTAAAGATAAGTTATTTGTTTGTCAATGTTTCAAAACTTGATAAGGCCAATGGAGGGTTTGGATAGTAGCCAGCTGTTTTTGAATTGTTTGAAGAGAATCTTGTAAATTTGTAGTCCAGGGGTAATTCTGGGGAAAAAACACACAATTAGATTATTCTGCAGATCTCAAAAGGCCTTTCATAAATATAAACATGAATATTTGATAATCATTGATAATAAAACTTATTTTTTATTTTATTTTTTAAAATATATTTTATTGATTTTTTACAGAGAGGAAGGGAGAGGGATAGAGTTAGAAACATCAGTGAGAGAGAAACATTGATTAGCTGCCTCCTGCACACCTCCCACTGGGGATGTGCCCGCAACCAAGGTACATGCCCTCGACCAGAATCGAACCTGGGACCCTTCAGTCTGCAGGCCGACGCTCTATCCACTGAGCCAAACCGGTTAGGGCAAAACTTATTTTTTAGAGTCTAATAAGTTTAATATCTCTTTTGTCACCTGGATAGGTTGTACCTATGATGAAGAGTACAGATGTCTTTCCCTATAATATTTAAAATATTAAAGTCAAATTACATTTAGAGATATTGTAAATCATCTTCAGAACTCAAACTAGTAAGTTTAATTTTAATACCCTCCATGCACAAAAGTTAATAAATAAAATAAGGATAGTCATCTCAGTTTTTTAAATTTAAAAATCAGGCCCCACTCAAGGGATCATGTAATTGGTAAATGAAAACTAATAATCTTCATAGTCCTAAAAATAAAAGTTACTGCCCAGCTGGCATGGCTCAGTGGGTGAGTATTGACATATGAACCAGGAGGTCATGACCCAGGTTGTGCAGGCTGGAACCCCAGTGAGGGCGTGTGAGAAGCAGCCAATCAATGATTTTTTCTCAGCATTGATGTTTCTATCTCTCCCTTTCCCTTCCTCTCTAAAATCAATTAAAAATATATTAAAAATAAAAAAGTATTTTCCCCTTTACCTGCTATTGCTTCAATACTTGGAATTGCAATAGTGCTGTAAGTACTGATTCTCTTACAGGACCACGTAGAAACCAAAGAGTCTTCTGTATTTTCCAGTCCCGAAATGGAATCAGTAAAAAAAGAGCCCCATTTTTTAGATAATGAATATAGAGGCTTTCCCTTCTGTCCCTAAAACGAGAAGATAGAACAATAAAAACTGTGATTAATGTTCAATCTCATTATAATTTCCGCTGCTAAGTAAATAAAAATTAAAAATCAGAAGGATTTGTTTCCCTTAACCAAACTATATATTATTTTAAAAGTACCTTCCTCTGGCTTTGTCTGGGAGCCCTCTCATCCTATGGGATTGGGCCTTTTCCAGCCCTTCTCATCCTTTGGGATTGGGCCTTTCCCAGGATGTTTTCCTTGACCTCCCACACTCAGGTTGGATTAGGTCACTTCTCCATTTTCCTACGTCCCGAGTTTATCCCTAATATACTACTTCTCATACTGTTTCACCCTTGACAGATCGGGATTCTTAACTACATAAGGCTAAGAACTGATGCATTTATGTATCCCTAAGTCTTAGTGCCTAGGACAGAGTAGACACATAAAAATTGCAGACTAAATTAAAGACCCATTCAAAAAATACTTCTCAATGTTTTATGGATATGGCATAAAATTAAGAACTGAAAAAAATCCTCTTCCATCCATATAATCTCTATATATAAAAGGCTAAGTGACCGACCATCCATCTGTCCAACCGACTGACCGGCTGGTACATGTTATGCACACTGGCAATTTAAAAATAAACGTCGACTCGCACATGTGCAATACATATAAAGCTCTTGCTGACGCCAATCGCACGTGATGCCAGAACATATCTGAAGACCAACTATTGGCACTTTGTTGTTGTTATATCATGTTGTTTATTTATTAATCAATTTATCAATCATTGTTTTTATCAATGTTTTTATATCATGTTTATTTATTAATTTATATATTATTTTCATATACATTTTACTAATTTTCTTTCATCTCTGACACTTCTACTATAGAGAAAGGGTGAACAGTGATATTAAAATATTTTGTATTTTAATTTTATAATACTATATTATATACACTATTTTGACATGTAACTTTTTGCAGTAACGTATTACTGCACAAATCTTTCTTCTAATTTCCTTTCTCTGTGCGCGAATCCGTGCACCGGGCCACTAGTCTGGATTATAAAATCTGTCATGCTCTTCTGATGAAAATTTAATTTTGGAGCACACAGTGTTCCAAATATCCCTTTAGATTCACAATTCTTTGTGCTGGAACTCGATTTGTGAAGCAAGATGAGAATGTATGTTTGTAGATGATGGTGTTTGGAAATCATTCAGCAAGAACTTATTTGGATTTCACCAAAGAGCAGTACTGAAATATGAATATCCACACTCCTATGTGTACATCTAAGGTGTATTTCAATATAACTTCTCAATGTCTAAATAGCAGTTTATAGGATAAATTTGATTTAGTTAATTATCCTAAGATAATGAGTCTGAAAAGAAAAAAGGCTCAAATCATCATATCACACATATGTAGAAAATGGTCCTGCAAATGAGTGATAGAATCGAGGCTCCTCCCTAATCTTATAAAGAGAGGAAAATAGATCTATCTACCCTTTCTGGTTCAATGTAATATGGATGCTACTATGGTCTAAATGTTTATGTTCTCCCAGAATTCCTATGTTGAAATTTTAACCTCCAAAGTGATATTAGGAGGTGGGGAGGTGTCTGGTCATGAGGACGGAGCCCTGTGACTGGGTTAGTGCCCTTATGTAAAGTTCACTCTGGGGCTCAGGAGTCAGTCTCAGGGAGCTGCCTGTTTAGTTAAGCTAGACCCGTGAAGAGAGCACAAGAGCTTCCACGACCAAGCAAAAGAGACAGTGTCACTACAGTGAGTCAGGATCTGGCAGCCTCAGCACCAACCAAAACATCCCTGGCGCCGGCACTGGATGAAAGCAGAGGGCAGGGAACACAGACTGACCTGCGTTATCTTGGCCTCGTTTAACAGTTATCCACAAGATCAATCACAGAGCTAAGACGGCAAGACCCCAACAACTGCCAACAGAGTTCATCTCTCTTGGCACCAACAAGCACTTCTTAAGATAAAGCAAAGAGGAACCCTTACCTCATATTTTCCTTTCTTCTCTAGGGGCTCTGATTCCTCAGGCTTCCAGTCTCTGTCCCCTTTGAGCTCTTCCAGGATGAGGACTGTCTCCCAATTGCTGTAATGACGGGCTGGGAAAATATCTGAATGCATGCTGTCACCAAAGTACACAACCTGTAAGTCAGACAGCAAACTCTGGGTGAGGCATTCGAACTGTGAAAGCATGGTCATTGTTTCACGGAAGGCGAAGAAAATTCCTCTGAAAGCTGCATAAACATCTTAAATTTCCTTGAACTTTCTAGGTGACCATCAACTTGGCCCATTTGGTTTGCAGGGTGCCAGGTTTAGTTTAAGAAGTTGTACAGTGCATGTGCAGGTAGAAGAAAGGCAGAAAAGAAGTGATTTTGTTCAAGGTTGCTGAAGAAGCAAGAGTCCATGTGTTTACAGTTAAACCTGCCCCCAGAACTGAAGAACTGGTGAGATGTTAGCGGTGACCTGTCCCAGTGCGTTAGATTAGCAGGAATGCACTTCACAGCCACTTTCCTCAGAGGTCCCGGTTCCATCTGGACCTGCTGACATGGAATCTCTGAGAATGGGGTTGGGCGGGAGGACCCTGGGAAGCTCCCTGGGTATCCCAAGACTAGACGTCCACTGACCTAGTCCACACGCTTTTTACAGACGAGAAGCCGCAGTTAAGGGAATATGAATTACAACCTCCAAGTCAGGCTGCACTGTCCACGAAATCCCTCAGGAGGTCCCAGGGGACTGTGGCAACCTGGGAGCCGATGGAGCAGGGATGTTACCCACTGATCTCTTCGGCTTGCAGGGCTCCTGGTAAACATTTTTTAGATGAAAGCTCCTGCTGTTGAAAATGCCCCAATGTCCAACATGGACGATGTGACCAGGGTGTCAAAAGCCAGTGTGTCTTTAGGCTAGTCTGTCCTGTAATTTCAGTTACTGCTTATTTTACATACAAAAACCTTTAGGGACTGTTATCAGGATGTCACGCCTCAAGCATCCCACACTAATCCAGTGCCTCCCCTCGATCTGTGGCCCCTTGCTTGGAATATTTCCTACACTCAGAGACAGATAAAGGACCTAGTCTACCTCAACAAAAAGGCTTATTTAAACAGAAGAGGTGAGAGAAGAGCTTGGTAGATAAGCAAAGGCAGATTATTTCCCCACAGATAAGCTAAATGCAGTAAGAATCATGATTTTAGCCCAGCCGGCGTGGCTCAGTGGTTGAGCAACGACCAATGAACCAGGAGGTCACAGTTCAATGCCTGGTCAGGGCAGGTGCCCGGGTTGCGGGCTCGATCCCCAGTCTGGGACATGCAGGGGGCAACCGATCAATGGTTCTCTCTCATCATTCATGTTTCTATCTCTCCCTCCTTCTCCCTCCCTCTCTGAAATCAATAAAATATATATTTACAAAAATGAATCACGGTTTTAGTTTATAAAAATTTATGTCTGCAAGTGGGCACCAAGGACCCCGCTCAGTGAGAAAATACCTGGGGCTCAGGCTTTCCAGTCATTTTCTTCAGCAGGTCATAAAGGTGGACAGCGTTCCCCTGGGAGTACCAGCCAGGTTTCTCCAGAGACAGCAGGGCTTCCTGCTCCACGTCATTCTCTGAAAATGCAGCGTGACAGTCATATCCTCTTTAGTCAAGGGAGAGCGCCCTGTTGGGCAGACCACACGCAGGCATGGCTGCAGGACGTGTACAAGACAGGACCGCTGGGGGCAGGAGCTCGCGGTCAGTGCGCACCTACTGCTACAAGCACTTCACAAATACACAAATAGGTCATACGTGTGTGTAAGACTTTAATAAAAATCTGTGGGATGGAATAAGTATAGATACAGGACCGGTATACACTGGAACAAAATATGAAAACCCTGCAGATAAAAATTTATTGAGGGCTTATGTATTAAATACAAGTTTGTGAAGAGGGGAAAAATATTTATCTTTTCTAGTTTAATAAAAAGAGGATTATCTGACTCCCTCATATCAGATGGTTTCTTAAAATCAAGGATTTATATAAGACATTAAACCCATATATAAAACCATCATCAAGCTCTTCCTTTCTACTAGACCAGGGTTTCTTAACCTGACACTACTGAGATTTGGGACCAGATAATTCCTTGTTTGCGGTAGTGGAGGTGCAGTCCTGTGAGTTGTAGGCTGTTTAGCAGCATCCCTGGCTTCTCCCCACTAGATACCCCAGTAGCATCCTGCCTCCCAAGTTGTGCCTCTTGAGACGTTGCCAGATTTGCCCTGAGGAACAAAAGTTTCACAGGCAAAAACCACTATCCTAGACCTTTCATTAGCATATCTGCATATTCTAATACCTTCAGTTTAACAAAGAAAATATGTCTTTCAGCTAACACCTCCATTTTTTGGCTGTCTTCACAGCTAAAATTCTGGAAAGAATTGTCTATAATCATTGGTTGCACTACCTTCAATCAACTCTTCAAGACACTGCAATCTGGTCTCCCTGTACACTGCTGCTCAGGACACCAGTCTTGCCCCTCCAACGGACTGTGTCTCTCCTTTTCAGTGGGCTTTTCAGTAGCATTTGCCCTCACTGATGACTCTCCTCTGTCCTCTGTGGCTTCTGAACACTACTGTCCCCCCACTGTCACCGTCTGCCCCCAGATTGCAATCTTCTTTATCCTTAAAGTTAGTAGTGAAGCTTGGTCTGGGTCTTGCCTGTCCTCGTTCTCCTTATATTTGATCTCATATAAGCCCGTGGCTTTAAATACCTGTCCCTGGGCTGATGGCTCCCAAATTTACACCGGAGCCAACCTCTGTTCTCCTGGACTCCAGGCTCACTTACACGATTTCCTCATTGATAGGTCCAGTTAGATAACTCTAGGCATTTCAAATTTACTATGTTGAAAGATGAGTTCTTAATAGTTGTAATCTCCACCCCACCCAAATTTCTTCTATATTCTTCCCCCTGGCTGCAAGTGATATCACTATGCACCCACCTTTTCAATTCAGGAAAAAAGAAAAATTAATAACCTGGAAGTCATTTTTGATTACTCCTTTCATCTGCTGCTTCTAAAGCATCACCAAGTCCTATGTTTTCCACCTCCGTAATACATCTTAAATATACAGGGCAGGGCAAAGGCAGGTTTACAGTTGTTTGTATAGAAACTAATACAATAATAAATAACCATATAAGAATAAACTCTGTGTTTCATGGAGTCACAACTATAAACCTACTTTTGTCCCTTCTACCCATGTACTTCGCACCATCTCCAGAACTACTGCCTCAGACCAAACAACACCATCTCTCACTTGGGACACTGTAAGTGCCTGGTCTTCCTCTCTAACCCTCCCCACATCCAATGCATTCCCCACCCAGCAGCCAAAGATGTCTCTATGTCACTCTTCTACCTCAACTGAATCGCTTCAGATTGCTCATGGACTAAAACCCAAACCCCTTCCTTCCCACAGTGTATGAGGCTGCCTGCCTCCCTAACGTCCCCCCTCTCCGCCCATCCCTATGGCCAGAACCACAGGCCTCTTCTCTGTCACTGGAACTCAGCCAGACGTCTCCCACATGGGGCCGCTGTCCATCCCACCCACCGCCAGGAACACTCATCCTCTGCTCTCCTCATGACTCACCCACCCTTCAGGTCCCTCCTTACAAGTCACCTTGCCTGACCTTTTCAGACAGGCCTTCCCTGGCCAGCCACGCAAGGTGGCCTCATTAGGTGGCCTCATCAGGCAGTTCCTTCCTTCACAACGCGCAGTGCGACCTCAGGGGTTTCCTGCTTATGTTTGTTTATGCCTCTGTCTGGTGCACCGAGGACCACTCAGTGCTTGACACCCAGGACTCTGAACTTAACCTGGATTCCACCGTTTCTGGGCTCCTCAGTGAGCAGAGAACCAAGCTACTGTCAACTGCCTTGCACTGAGTAGGGCTTTTAAGTAGCACAAAAAAGTGCTAAGTTAAAAATACTGCATCACTATATCTTTATTTTTCCTTTTGTTTATAAAATGGTGGTATATTTAACACATTGTTTTACCTTTGTTTTTCACCTAGTATACATCGTATCCCATATCAGTATACACAAAACCTCCTAACACAGTAGTTTGCACATGGCTGTTAGCCAACAGATTGTTTACTGAATACATGAATGAACAAATCTTAAAGGGGAGAAGAAATAAACCAAAACTAACTTACCAAGTGTCCGGAAAGGTCTTTGACTTGGTAAATGGGAGAAGAAACCAGGCTTCAATGCATTTGTAATCACAATGTCAAAAAGATCTGCAAAATCATTCCTGAAAAGCAACAGAATTTTAAAATATTTATTTTAAGGAATTAGAAACTGTCTATATAAAATTGAACTTAATCTTCACCTATCTACTTGACCACACCATCATTTCTTATCTTTTGATGAACTTTTTACATGCTTCCTATACATTTTAAGGTAAATCTTACACTGGAAATAAAGGGTGATTTAGCACTAGTATTTCTGAACAACACCTTGACATAAACATAAGAAAAGAATATTAACTCTTGGTGCTAAGCTTTCTCATAATGGTCACAGTCACGGTAAGTGAATTCAATAGTTTCCAATAGCTAGAAATATTCAAAGCTATGTCTTCAGCGAGTGTTCAAAATGTGAAGAAGATACTTTATTTTGAAAATCAGTGTGGTCTTATAATGTGGCAATTTTTAGATAACAACAATCATTGTTTTCAATCTGTACTTAATACTATATTTAGGATTATTTGAAATGGCAAAGGAATGGTAGTTCTTGCTCTTGGGGGACTCCATGTTGCACTGGGGAGATAATATTTATCCAACATCCCCACATACTTTTTGGGAATCATTGAATGTTGCTGGGGAAGACACGAGGGACATGTGTTCCATCCACCCTTCAGAAAATCTAAAGCCCAGGTCATCAGCAAGCTATGAGCATACGAAACCCCAGGAAAACTGCTTTGCTAAAACATACTTGGGTGTGGTGCGGATGTTGAGAGATATTATGAGAAATAACCATTTGCCACTCAGCACTGTTTAATATACTGGTAAGGTCATGGTGGAGCACATTTATAGAATGCACTGGTCCAATGTGCTATCAGTGTTTTATAAACATGAAAACAGAATGTCTCATCACTTACCCCAGGATATGGTTGCAGAGAAGTCTACAGTAATCACTGTGAGAACTGGTGATTAATACAAGAATTTTCCCAGCATTCTTCAGCTGTCGAAGCCATTTTTTTACAGATTCAGGACAACTGTGTAAATACTTGCCGGGATCTCTTTTTATTTCTGGAAAATATATCCCACAGTTTTCTGAAAAATAAAAATATCAAGGAGATTTTTCTTTTTTTGACTCATCATGTTCTCAAGTTAATCTCTCTCAAAGCTATATAAAAAAATATAGCAGTTAGTACTGCTTCTTAAGAATACTACTTTACTTAGAAACATAATGATGGTTGAAAATGTCAGTTGAGAATATTTTGACTACTTCACAAGAATTGATAAACTGTTAAAACATAAAGAATTTATTCAGCATTCTCAAATCAGAAATATCAACTGATTTTGAAATATCAACTATATTTGTAATATCAACTGATATTTTTCCTTAGCTATACATATGTGTCTAGTGCCCTCTAGTGACCAAAATATAAATTACTATTAAAATGTTACTGTCCCATTTTCAAATGAATTTAAAAACAGCATATAAAGACTGTATCTTAAAATTATTGGCTAGATTAATTTTATTAGTATCCCTTAATAAGCCTAATGGAGAGTATGCAATAGTAACAGTTCAGCTGAGAAAACTACTCTGTTCACAAGCACATTGAAATGAACAAACTAGACAAACTCTGGACAGATACCCAATGGTACCTTATGGGTTGCTCCTACTATAAAAGATCATTGACTGTTACTGGGAAAAACACTTCCATCCCCTTGAAACTTCAAATCATTGAAGTAATAGGCGCTATATTATACAAATAGACATCCATTTACTCCTAAAATTTATTTTTATTAATTGGCATATAACATGCAAGTTTAAGGTCTACAGCATTATGTTGACTTGCTACATTTATATATTGCAATATGATTGTCACCTTAGGTTAGCTAACACCTCTATCACGTTATACTAGTACATTTTGTGATGGAAACAATTAAGATCTAGTCTCTTAGCAATTTTTAAGTTCACAACACAGTGTTGTTGTATATAATATTCTCATCTTTTTACTTAACTAAATCAAGCTGATGAACCACGGAAGTGTTAGGTTAATCATGCTATAATTAAATTATCTCCCCAAAGAGATTGTAAAGTTCTAAAGGGAGGGTGTGTATCTTTCTTCTTGGTATGGAGCAGGCATTCAGTGAATACCTTAATGCAGGGACAGACACAGGAATATTTATGTTTGTTTATATTCAAAGTAATAATATGGTTTGTAACATATAACCTGTGATGACAAAAACATTGCCCTATCAAAGTCATCCTATCTAAAGTACCTTCCTTTTTTTTAATCCCATAATAAAAACACATCATGTTTAATTATATTATGATCTGATAGATTAACACTGACTGCACAAGACAGGGAATTTTGACCTAAGGTGGAAAGAAAGGAATGGTCTTGTTTGTTTTCAACTCACAAAGTACTCTGTGTTTTCAGTTAACCTCAAAGGAATTCTATTTCACTGCCATTTTATGTAACTCGTTTTCCTGGCCTTTCCACCCCTCTAATACCCTTAGATGCTGATATTTTCTGCAAACAGATGGGGATCGAACCCCAACTGAGCGCTAACCAGATAGGGCCAAAAGTAAAACTTTTAAAAAGCTAGTTCTAAAGAATAAAAGTTTCACTCTCCTACATTAAAAAACTGATTAATATTGAGTCATGGAAATAAACAGCAAAATGTTGCAACAATCTGATATGCACATAAAATGGCCTGCATATATCAAACATAATTTTGGATTTAGGGATCTCTTTTGATAAAAAAAATTAAAAAGTACAACTTGAATATTAAAAATAACTTTTAATTTAACAGGTATTTGTGCCATATAACTATTTCTATCATCACAGAATAAGTAACCATTTTTCCTTGTTAACTGTATCACTACTATTTGTGTGATCTGTGGCTGGAGTTTTCAAAGCTGCTGTCCAAGGGGATTACAGATGTTGGGATGCTAACACCCCCCCCTCAGCCGCCAGTGAAGGTCTGTGGCTGTTTCCAGGGCAGAACATCGTTTAGGAGAGACTGAAACACGAGCAACCTTTACAAGTTGCAGAAGAGCATGCTAGCGAACAGCCAGAATGTTTAGCTATGAACTAAATGTATTTGCTGTAAGGAACAATATTTGTGAAATATACAATTTTTTTTGGCCAAGAGACACTGAAATGTGTTTTTAAAAATATATATATTTTATTGATTTTTTACAGAGAGGAAGGGAGAGAGATAGAGAGTTAGAAACATCGATGAGAGAGAAACATTGATCAGCTGCATCCTGCACACCTCCTACTGGGGATGTGCCTGCAACCAAGGTACATGCCCTTGACCGGAATCGAACCTGGGACCTTTCAGTCTGCAGGCCGACGCTCTATCCACTGAGCCAAACTGGTTAGGGCTGAAATGTGTTTTGAAGGATAAAAGAAATAAACAATAGATTAAGTATGTTCTGAATTTCTTTTATTTACAGGAGGCAAAAGATAAAACTGAAATTTAATATTAAAACAAATATTTTCTAGTTAGGATCCCTTTGCGGTTTGTTTTAATTTACTATATTTATAAATGAAGAAATCTAGAATACCTAGATTGAGTAAAGTGAAAGAAACAATTATTGTGAAGATTTGACAAAACGAAGGGTTTTTGCTTAAGGTAGCAAATTGATGGAGAAGTAACAACATCTGTTTACTTTCTCAGCCATGAACGCTTATCTCTGGGGATAAGGATGCCTTCTATCCTCTTGGGATAGGGAGGATACATTCACATGGGAGATGTACTTCTTGCTTTTGGGGGACAAAGGACAGTCAGAGTGTTCTTGCACTGGCTGCTTCTCAAGTAACTTTAATTCAAGATAATCAATATGTCAAAATGACATGTTTGGGTCTGGCTGCCCTGAACCCCATCACCTCCAAAGAATAACTCAAAGGTTTCTAATTGTATACATTTCCAGAATGCAAATATATATATAGCTTATGTTCAGCATCATAGCTGAACAATTCCAAACATTTTAATGGTTTTAATTTAATACTGAATTTTAAATATGGACTATTTATAACTAGAGGCCTGGTGCACAAAATTTGAGCATGGGGGGGAGGGGGTCCTTCAGCCTGGCCTGTTCCCTCTTGCAGTCCAGGACCCCTAGGGGGATGTCCAACTGAGGGCAATCAGACATCCTTAGCGCTGCCCCAGAGGCAGGAGAGGCTCCCGCCACTGCCGTTGCACTTGCCAGCCATGAGCCTGGCTTCTGGCTGAGCAGCGCTCCCCCTGTGGGAGCGCACTGACCACCAGGGGGCAGCTCCTGCATTGAGTGACTGCCCCCTGCTGGTCAGTGCACATCATAGTGAGGGGTTGAGCGGCCTTAGGATATCATTAGCATATTATGCTTTGATTGGTTGAACAGCTGACTGGACTGGACACTTAGCATATTAGGCTTTTATTACATAGGATTATCTTTACTTGTAATAATAACTGACATACTTTAAGTAATTATTTTTGCCAAACAGAATTCTAAGATTATTAATGTATTTACTTATTATAACAACCACGTGAAACAGGTCCTATAGCATTTTCATTCTGCAGATAAGGAAACTGAGTTATAGAGAGGCTAAGGAACTTGCCCAAGTCATAGAGCTAGAATGTAGCCAGTCTGCCTCTCTGGTGATATGGCATTTGAGTACTCTGTAACTCCAAGAATACCATAAATTCTTTTTTTTTTTTCCCTTGGATAGCATCATAGATCAGAGGCTATGGAATTGATTGGAATTTGAATAAGTGGAATTTGGCAATTTGAACAAATCAAATTAGATTTCTGCAGAGGAAAAAAGTAGCTATTAATATGCAATCTGCCTAATTATAGTCACAGCACCTAGAACTGAAAGGGGCCTTAGAAATCGTCTACTTCAAACCTGTCCTGTTAAAGATAAATTAATAGAGACCACAGATTTTGCTTAAAACGACAGTTGGTAACAAGCTTCAGAAAGGAATAGAGTGTTCAAGAATCCTAGTCCACTAAACCTTATGTAACCATATCACTTACGTGTCCAAATCTATGTGTTTTAGGTTTAAGTTACCTGGTGATCCAGTATCTATTAAAGGAAAATAACGTTTTCATAAGTCAAATGCTTTAAATGGTATACGTGCTTTGCTCTGTAATTACTGAGTTATGTGCTTTCCCTCAGAATTCCTAGACATTCTTAGTAGTCAATGAGCTGATGTTATCTATGCTACTATCTGGGAACTGAGATCTTCTATTGAGATGGGGAAGGAAAAAAAAATATCTTCTTAGAAGGCTCTGTCCTTGCTTTGCTGCTTAGGAATGTTTGCAACTCATCACAAGGTTGGTCTCTGTGGAGCCCTTCCCCTTCTCCTCCAGCCAGGCCACCTCTGGACATCACTGCACTACAAGGTACTAAGTACTTGCAATGAGCGTGTTTATGTATTTTTTCTTTCTCCTGAGACTGTAAGATCTTTAGGAAAGAAACTGTCTTTACATTCATATTTATATTCTTGATGTCAGGCAAACAGCAGAGGATTAATAATTGTAGAAGTGTATGTGTGTGTGAGGAGAGAGCTACCAGACAAAGACGGACCCCGGCGATCACCATAGAGAGCAGAGGTTGGCAAACCACAGGCCGCCAGCTAAGGAAGGTTTTAGCCTTTTAAATGGTCATATAAGTATCTGTATAAAGCCTATAACCTTTATAATCTGGTCCTTTAAGAAAAAGCTTGCCTATTCCTGATATACATACAGTATTTCTAATTATGGGCCCATAAGAATAAATAACAACTGATTATAAACCAATATTAGAAAGTGCCAAGCCCTGGCTGGTGTGGCTCAGTTGGTTGGGTTTTGCCCCATGCACCGAAAGGCTGCTTTTGCCTATGCCCGGGTTGGGGGCATGCAGGAGGCAGCCGGTTGATGTTTCGTTTTCACATCAATGTTTCTCTCTCTCTGTCTGTCTCTTTCTCTCTAAAAATCAATTTTTAAAAAATCTTAAAAATATAAAAACATAATAAAAGATTGATTTTAGAGACTTTGTTTAAAGGTTATGAAGCCTCTCAGCAGAATAAATATTATAAAATCATTGTGATAAAACTGTCTTCTGAAAGATGCTATAAATACCTTTGTGTACTTATTCACCACAGTGGAGCCCCAGGCAAGATGTACTTGGCCCTCTGTTATTCTCTGGCCTGGGTCCTCTAACAGTGTACTCTACTGAGCCAGAAGAGGGTTCCCTTTACTCTGCCATTTTGTTCAAACAAATCATCTGCCTTTGCCATTGCCTTTATCACTCTGGTACACTTTATTTTCAGTCTCTGAATTAAATGTCTCCAGGTTCATCTGATCTGTTTACTAATAGAGTAAGAGTAGGGGCCACAGTAGGACAGTGCAAGCCTTGGGCTGAATGCTAACAGCTGGTAGTATTTTCCCTTGTTAATGTCAGAGGAAGTAGAAAGATCCAAGAAATGCACATGATGACACGATGACATCATCAGAAGGACCTACAGAGCTTGTAGCCTGGTATGAATAGAGGCACTGTAACCGCAGACCAGCTCCACCAGTCCTATCCTGTTTGATGAGGCGCTGAGTTGTTTTTAGAGATAAAAGACCAAAACCACAAGCCATGCAGCCGAAGCAAGCCCAGAGGGGAGAACTCTGGCCTTCAGCTGCACCCAGAACCAAAGTCCCCTCTCCCCCAACCACGGCTACAAAGGACCAGGACATAACTGGAACTTCAACACCAGAACCTGTTCAGAAGTCAAGGGTCCATTGTCCAGGAAAATCTGGTGTTGACGTGCCTTTACCATAAATGGCCAAGCTCCAAGGTTTTCCAACTTAAACTTGTCCCACACTAGCACTCCCCATACCCATTCCCCCAACCCCTTCAAAACCAAGATCCAGCTAGCAAGATGGATCTGAGGCACCACTACGTCTCCTGTGTTCTCAGTTGGCGCCTTCTGAATCAACAAACCTTTCCCACCTCGCGTTTTGGCCTTTCAAAGCATCAGGTGCACGAACTTTGGTTCAGTAAAAGCACTACAGCCTAAATGCAGCTTTACAAATTAGCTGCTAAGAAACAGGGCTGTTTTTCTTGGTAAGGCAAATTCAAGATGCCTCCGGGTAAAACCTGGGACAAGTTTTAGAGGCTAGCTTCAAAGAAATAAACTAAGTTTCGTCTCAAATAGTTTTTACATGTATTTGCCAGGTATAAAACCATCTTGGAAGGTTTTGTTTTCACCAGAGGAAGTAGGCCCACTGATTATCCAGACTCGAAACCTCCCTCTCACCTCCTCCAAGAGAAAGAAACTGGAAAAAATTAGGAGAACCAAAACGGGATAGCTCGGGGCAAAACAGGCTCAGTGATGTGCCAATGATTATTCTTTAAAAAAAAAATGTTATGGCTGACTTCTCTCGCTCGGAGGCACAGAGATCAGAAACAATAACAGGAACAAAGGAATTTATAAGCTAGACATTAGGGTTCATTTACTGCAAGTGTCTTAAGGAAACTTGCCTCCCACTGAGGACTCAAGCGCTCAGTTATTTAACAATTCTTCAACAAACAAAAATACTGAAACAGACCTTTCACTCAGGTTCTTCTAAGCTGGTTTTTCTTCTGGAGCATGTATCCTAATAGAATGCCAAGACAGTATTTGGTATACACACAGACCATGCTAAGTTCAGCTCCTCAATGAACATGAATAACTAAAATTGATCAGTCAGGGAACCTCGTCCTCATTCTACAATACTCTTTTATGAGGCAGAGAGAGAGCCTGGGGATACAGCTGTTGGAGGTTTAGTTTATGACACAGCCTGCAGCCTCCGTAAGGAGTGAGCAGGGTCTCCAGCAGAAAACAGGAGGAACCTGGGCAGGAAGAGTTGAAAGGTGACTGAAGCTGGGTATGGCTGGTTCCAGGGAATAGTATTCTCTAGGTGGGACTTTTAACTTTCTCAGCCTCTCTTTTTTCTTCTTTGGCCTGATTCCTTTTTTCCTTTTATCTCGTTCACTCTACCTCCTTCCAATTTAACTTAATATAACAAGTTTATATCTCTTGGGTATTCTTCTGAACAAACAAAACGTATAGTCATGTTAATATGACAGTCATATGTATTTTTAAACACTAAAATGTGAAATATTTTTAAAACCAAAAATCAAAAAACTCTTCCAGGTTAACATGAAAAATCATAAAAATAATGCTGAGAACTGTAGATATATATATATAACTAAAGGTTTTGAAAGAAATGTCTCTCTGCTTTCTCTCTTTAGGACACCTTAGGTCTACAATAAAAAACAAACATTTACTCCTGTAACTGTCGACTCTATTAATGTTACTAGGAAATGCAGGTAGAGAAATATGTTTTCCCACTAGTCCCTAAAACGCACAACCCACGTACTGAGTGGGTAGTCGGGACCAAGCACGACGTGGGCACTGAGGATACGAAGGACACCTGGTGCCCACCTGCCAGAAGGCCTCGATGCTGAGGGAACAGCTGAAACTGAAACGCAGTGGGAAGTGTCTGGGCAGTGAAGTGGGCTAGGCAGGCGACCAACATGCCGGCTGCTGGGGAAGAGAATCAGTACTTCTCCCCAGGCAGGTGAGGATGCGAGAGAGGGTGAGTTTGGGATTGGGTCTTCATCTGTGAGAGACATGTCAACAGGCCCTGAGTGGGACGAAGAGCAACCCAGCAGAAGAAAAGGTCAGGACTGTGGAGTCTGGGAGAGGCCCGGGGCTGTCCACAAGAACCCAGAATGGGAAGTGAAGGTTGTTCTCATTGTCTAGACAACAGGACGCATTTGTTCCTCCTGCAATGCCTTTGCTCAGGATGTTTGTGGTTCGGCCCATCCCATTATCAACCTTAAGCCATGACCTCAAAACCATTCTTCTCTGCTTTTCTAAATTCCACCCTGCGTTTAGGGGTCAGCTTAATGCCCACTTTTTCTTCTTTTATCTCTCCTTTCAATATGCCAACTATGTTCTAGTGCACATACAATTCTTATTCATAGATTTTTCCTATAGCTTATTGATTATGTAACAGATTTTTATCTTTCACTTTGTGCCATTATAGTGGTTAGCACGACACTGATTAGATTCTAGGCACAAAGAATACATTCAATAAAGTTAATGTAATGAAAACTTCTCTGAAGGAGGTTAAATATACTCACTTGAAAGTATAGAGTACTATGTGGTTTAACAAAATAAACCATTTATTTTGCTGCAAAAAGCTTTATTGTTTCATTTGATCCACTGCATGGAAGAGGGCTTCAGGGTGACTAAAAGAATAGCTAGTAGTTTGGGGGAGAGGCTCAGGTAAAAGCCAGACACCAGGGGGATGCAGAGGGGCCCCTCAAAGGCCTCTGGGCTTCAAAGGCTGCTAGTGGTGCTTGAGGTGAGCCTTTAAGAAGCGATACTCGCCCAGCCCAGCCTGGGGGCCGGCAGCCTGCAGAGGTGAGTCAGGTGTAGCCCATCTTCTTGATGAGTTTCACCTCCTCTCCCGGAAGTGGCTCTCCAGGAAGTCACAGAGCTGAGGGTCTGTGCAAGCAGAACCCAGGGCCTGCAGCTCCACAAGGGCCTGGGTCAGGTTCCTCTCCAAGGCCAGGGCGGCTCCCATGGCGCCCTGAGTTTGCCCACTCACCCTGGGGAGGCTTCAGCACATCGTGGAGAGAATGCGGCCACCGCGCTGGTTTGGAACGTTAAGACGCTCAGCGCTCTCCCGCTTCTTCTCTGCCAACTCACGGAAACAGTGGTCCACGCCCTCGAGAGCCACATCATCACGGTGGGAACAGAAGCCCAGAGAAAGGTAGGTGTGGGAGGCCTGCAGAGGCAGGCTGGCCAGGTGGTTGAGCGCGGCCTCCCCCTCGGTGGAATAATTGATGAATCTGGGAGCTCATGGTTGTTCGGCAATAAGGAGTTAAGGTAGAAAAGAAACCGGTGTGTTGGCTGGCCTGGGAGGTGGTTCTGAAGGTGGTGACTGGATAAGAAGCAGGAGAGTGGCCAGAGGCTGGAAGAAGGGGCGTCCCTGGGTCTGTTCCGTCCAAACACTTTTGAAGGACGAGACAGATCTGGGATCACCAAGGGCGCTGCCAATAAACCATTTCTTCTGTAGTGAAAGGTAAACTTTATTTTTGCTTAATCTAAACGAGGCCTACTTATCCTAAGTTTGAATTAATGGAATCTCAAGGCTAAAGGTATTAGAAGCAATGGTGTACATCTGAATGTTGGTGTATATTTGGTGTATATCTTCAATCTTTCAGAAGAAAGCACAACAAATCTGCTATAAGCAGAACCGGGGACTAGTTATTAACAGAGAGATCCTACAAGTTTCCAGAAGATCCGAATAAAACAACACTGTAGTAATCAAACTATTTACTGATAAAAAATTATAGTCTGACTTTCTTTTGACCTAGGGGAAAAAATCTCTTAGGAAAGCATATGACATAAGTGATCAGACTATTTCTTTTTGAAAGGAAAGGAGGTGTCGACATAAACCCAGAGGACCCACAGGCCTGGAATTACTCAATAACCAAGGAAACATTCAAAATTCAATTTAAATGAGGCAAATATTTTACTCACAGTGTTTGGCAAACATTAGCAATACATACTAAATGAGCTATGTGTACTCAATGAAGAAAAATGTGAATGAAAAGGAAATTGCACTAGACCTCATAGATGACCAATTAACTGCCCAACTTATCTGAAAACTGACAAAGGAAATGTTTTTCCTTCCAGATAAGAACTCCATTTAAAACTTCAAAAGGAATTTAATCTAAATGCCTCATGCCAGCAAATTAAATCATTATAGAACAGAGGAGATGGGAAGGGAGGAAGGAGTTCATGATTTGCAGATGACTTCATTAAGTAATGGCTATTGCTATTAAGGAGAGTGGCTATTCCATTCTTATTTAAAAATCTTGAAAGGGCAGAGCAGTTCTGTATGCAGCAGGCACACATATATCAGCTCATTACAAGATGTGGTCCTGGGTGTTCCTGTATCCAAACTGGACAGCTCTGATTCAAGACTCATTGTACAATTTACGTGTGCAATTCTGCGGATGCAAGGCTGGTACAATATTCACAAATCAATAAATGTGATACATCATATAAAACAAAATGAAGGATAAAAATCCCATTATCATATCAATAGATGCAGAAAAAGCATTTGAAAAAATCCAGCACCCATTTTTGATAAAACTCTCAGCAAAGTGGGAATAGAGGGAACATACCTCAACATAATAAAGGCCATATATGACAAACCTACAGCCAGCATCATACTCAATGGACAAAAACTAAAAGTGTTTCCCTTAAGAACAGGAACAAGACAGGATGCCCACTTTCACTACACTTATTCAACATAGCACTGGAAGGCCTAGCCACAGTGGGCAGACAGAAGAAAAAATAAAAGGCATCCAAATTGAAAAGGAGTAGGTAAAACTGTCATTATTTACAGGTGACATGATATTGCACATGGAAAACCCTCAAGACTCCACCAAAAAAAGTACTACATTTAATAAATGAATTTGGCAAAGTAGCAGGATACAAAATTAAAATCAAGTCTTATATTTAAGTCTTTAATCCATTTTGAATTTATTCTTGTATAAGGTGTAAGGAGGTGGTCTAGTTTCTTTTTTTTTTTTTGCATTTATCCCAACACCAATTATTGAATAAACTGTCTTTACCCCATTGTATATTCTTGCGTCTTTTGTCATATATTAACTGAACATGCAGGCTATATATCATTTTTTACAGAGCACTGGAAAGAGAACCGTAGGAACCAAAATACCCCATCTCCTCACTGTGCAGATAGGAAAATGAGGTCCTGAGAGGGTTAACAATGAGGGAAAAAGCATGATGAAATACAAATGCTATTCTACAGATTCTTTTGTTTCATATTTCTTACTGTCTACTTCTATTAACCTTATCTCCTTCACTAAGGTATTTTAAAGACTTGTTGTAAAGATATGTGAATGCAATTAGCAAAGAACAAACAAATTAACAAACACAAAAAACCCAAGCAAACAAAAAACACACTTTAATGCTTTCTACAAATATAAAATCAGAATAAAGATGGAAATACAAACAGCTGGTTTATTCCTAAAGAAATATGCAGAATCACTGGATGGCTTTTCCCCCTCTAATTTATTACACATATTACTTGGGAACACCACTTGGGAAACTAAATTCAGCAAGCCCGTGACCTCTGTACAGCTGGATGGAGGTTGCGGGGCTCCAGAGAAAGGAGTCCCTCACCCAGCAAATTTCAACCCAGATAACAAGGAAATCATCTTTCCATAGTAAAATGTCATTTTTAAATGATCTTGTAATTACCCAAGTAATGCAAGTAAACATCCTTTTGCAAATTTGAAACACTGCAGAAAAGTCAGACTTCTCTGAATACCATTCCTAGAATCTGGTCCCTTCCCTTTGTCTACCCTGCTGCCAAGGGCCATTTGGATATTTATAATGTCATTCAAGGGCCATACAAAATTATCAACTTAAAAAATGAACCTGCTATATTTGGCCAAACATTTAATTAACTCACCCCTAATGCCTTGGCAGGGCCAGGCCAAATAATTTCATGGGCCATATTGGGCCCGAGGGCCAGACATTTTCCACCCCCGCTTTAGGGTATTATTGTTGCCATTTTGTGTATATATTTCCAGCTAAGTTTTTGTAGATGTACAAATACTCATGTGTATTTTACATTTTGGTGTAAACCTTTCCATAAGTTTTTATGGACTTTCACATATGCATACACATTTTACAATAAAAATTTCCTGAAATTTGCTCTGTTCACTCAAAAACATGATTTGGAGATCTAGCCATGTACTTACAGATGCATTCAACCAGTAATTACTACATTCCTTGCATAGTTCTAGTTGCCGGAGACACGGGAATGAACAAAAGCAAATTTCCTGCCCTCCAAGAGCTTACATTCTACAGCTGCTTCATTCCTTTTAATCATGGCATAGTAATGCAATGCATGCATATACCACAGATGACTATGTCAGTCCTTTACTGATGAGTTTTTTCATTCTTATAAATTTGGGGGTATGATTGTGCATGATTCCTTGTGTACATATGAGTATTTCTCTAGAACTTATACCTACAGTTGCGACTGCTGGGCCATTGCATATGTACATTTCTAATTTTAGTAGGTACACTGCATTCCCTGCCAGAATAAAACATTTTAGCAGCGTGTATGTGCATGCCTTTACCTCACACTCTCACTAGAACATATTATCAGACTTAATTTTTGCCAATCCAGTAGGTGAAACATGGGCATCTCATATTTTCATCTTGCCTTCCCTGACTGCTAATAAAGTAGAGCATCCTTCTGTATCTTTATTAGTCACGATCTTTCATTCCTTTCACATTTCTACAATATACAAGAGTGGGAATGGAACACTCACAAAAAAATGTTTGTTGGATTCAACAGAGTGAATTGAGGTCTATTTGTGTCAAATTATTATAAAAATTCAACAAACACACTCTGAGAGTACTTGGAAAATTCCAATATTATTAACTCCTCAAGTATTTCTTACCCCACCCAAAGCCTTCAGGGCCACAGCAGTGCATCATGCTCTCTTACCCAACTGTTTCCCTACAGGACCAAACTGCAAATTCTACTGCCAAAAATGAACTGGGCCAAAGGCACTGTCTTCAAGATGTTTTAGGGATAGTCTGTGGAAAATTAGAGGTGGGTACATTTGATGATCAGTGTGTGTGTGTGTGTGTGTGTGTGTGTGTGTGTGTGTGTATGCATGCGTGTGTGCGTGTGTGTGTGTGTGTGTGTGTGTACACATAGGTGTCTGTGTTCTAAAACTGTCATGTCAGCCTCTTCTGGCTCTTTGTAAAAGCTAAGTTATGATTATCATGAGAGATATTAAGTGGTTCCCTCCCCAATCCTGACTATCAAGTATTGGTGAGGATACGAAAAATATAAACTATTTAGAACATTCCTATACTGTATAAGTACTTTGGAAAACTGCTTAACACTATCTACCAAAACTGAACACACACACTTACCCTGTAATGTAGTAATTCTATTTGCAGATATGTATCTAAGAAGAACATGTAAATAATGTTTATCAAATATTATTGGTAATAGTCCCCAATTTAAATTTATGTAAATGTCTATCAATTATAGAATGGATAAGTAAATTGTGGCATAGCCATACAGAGTGGGGCAAAAGTAGATTTATAGTTGTTTATATGGAAAATATAATAATAAATAATATAGGAATAAAATGTGTTTCACAACTGTTAACCTACTTTTGCCCCACCCCGCACAATGGTATACTATACAGTAGTGAAAATGATTGACTTACTGTCATATTTAACAAGAGGAATGAATTATACAAACAAAATGTTGGGAAAAAACAGACTGAAGACCATACTTCTATCAAGTTAAAAATCAGATAAAATTAATCTATGGAGAGGATGGGAGAGGGAGAGATAGATAGAAACATCAATGATGAAAGAGAACCATTGATTGACTGCCTCCTTCCTGCATACAGCTTGGGGATCAAGCCAGCAACCCGGGCATATGCCCTGACTGGGAATCGAATCATGATCTCCTGGTTCATAGCCATACCAGCCTGGTTCATAGCCAAAAGGGATATTGGCTGCACGGGAGCATGAGGAAGGTTTCTGGGGGACTGGAAATGTTGTATTAGCTGGTAATATGTTCATATTAAAAAAGAGGCCTGGTGCGCAAAATTCATGCACGGAGGAGATGGGGTGTCCCTCAGTCCGGCCTGCACCCTCTTGTAATCCAGGACCCCTCGGGGGATGTCTGACTGCCCTCTCATAATCTGGGACCGCTGGCTCCTAACTGCTGGCCTGCCTGCCTGCCTGATCACCCCTAACCACTCTGTCTGCCTTCTTGATTGCCCCTAACCACTTGCCTGCCTGCCTGATGCCCCTAACCACTCTGTCTGCCTTCTTGATTGCCCCTAACCACTTGCCTGCCTGCCTGATGCCCCTAACCACTCTGTCTGCCTGCCTGCCTGATCGCCCCTAACCACCTCTGCCTGCCTGCCTGATTGCCCATTACTACTCGCTGCCTGATTGCCCCTAACCACCTCTACCTGCCTGCCTGATCACCTCTAGCCACTCATCCTGTCTGCCTGATTGCCCCTAACCCTTCTGCCTGCTGCCTGCCTACCTGATCACCCCTATCCGCCTCTGCCTCAGCCCCTGCGGCTTCATCCAGAAGGACGTCCAGAAGGTTGTTTGGCCATCTGGTCTAATTAGCATATTACACTTTGATTATTATAGATAGTATTTAACAAGATAAGTTACAAGGAACTGATACAATATTTTCATGACCATGAAAATGAATCCAAACAATGAAGTAGAATCAAGTGCTAAATCAGAAATTAAAGACTCACATCAAAGAGAATGTGTGTAACATACCACTGTAAGACTGTTATAGAAAAGCAAGCATTTGGTAATTTAGTTTGTTCAAATTTGCATTAAATAGCATTTTAGATTAACTTTACTATTTCCTGTCTCAGCATATGGAGAGTTTTTCTAATATATTACGTGGCAGATTATTGTCTATTAAGCCTAATTATAAGCATTTGTATTAAGAAGTCAAAAGGCATGTTAGAACAAAAAAAGTTTCTTATGAGGCAGCACCCCCACTTTTTTGGAGAAGGCATTTCTATTACTCCTAATAACATTTGTCACCCCTTACTTTACTCACTTTTTGAGATTTTTTCTAGTCAAGGAACTACTAGGTAATTAAGAAATGTCACTCTAATTTTCCGGTAGGGCTTATGAATTTATTTGCTTAATTTAACGGTAGTAACAAAAACAGCTGTAATTGTTTTAATACTTTAATGTTTATCTGCAATGCATTATGAATTTATAAAACACAGTTCCCTTTTCCCAGACGATAATCTCAGATTTCCATTCTTAGCCTAATGGAAACATCATGTGACTAGATTTTTGTCTGGCCCTGTAAATATCATTCAATCCTTACTTAAAGTGTCACTGAAGTCTGCAGGCATCAAATAACAGATTTGTATCTATGAAAGAAAATACCCTCGGCTCTCAGAATTAAAGAAATAAAACTCTTGCCAATAATAATTTTCTAAAGTTTTGGACTCTTAAAGGTAGAATCAAGGACATATGGGTCACTATCTTTTCAGGTTTCCCCAAAAGAGTATGGTGGATTAAACTCAGTGAATTTTATTTTTCAGGGTTGATTTAAGATCTCACAGCTTTAAATTTAAGTAGGTCAAAATTTAGAAGAAACTTTGTTCTACCACTTCTATATTCCAAATATCCAAACCATTAAAATAAAAAAAAAAAGGCTCTCAGCCCTAATCGGTTTGGCTCAGTGGATAGAGCATCAGCCTGCGGACTGAAGGGTCCCAGGCTCGATTCCAGTCAAGGGCATGTACCTTGGTTGTGGGCACATCCCCAGTGAAGGGTGTGCAGGAGGCAGCTGATCGATGTTCCTCTCTCATCAATGTTTCTAACTCTCTATCCCTCTCCCTTCCTCTCTGTAAAAAAAAATCAATAAAATATATTTTTTAAAAAATAAGAAAAAGGCTCTCAAAAAGTAGTTTTTCTCTAAAAGAATGGACAACAAATGCTGAGAGTTAATGTAAAAGAGGAACCTGCATCATAATGGGGGATTTCTATGCCATCCTGACCTGCGCTATCTAATATGGTGGTCAATGGCCACATGTGGCTATTTAAGGTTAAATTAACTAGGGATAAATAAAATTTACAAGTCAGTTCCGGAAACACCCTAGTCACATTTCAAGTGCTTGACAGCTTTCCGCATTGGACAGCACAGATATAGAACGTTTATCAATAAGAAGGTTCTATTGGTAGCACTCCTCTAGGTTAACTTCAGTCCACAATGCTTAAATTATCAGCCGTAGCTACAAAAAGCTACAGTGTGGCATTTGGATCAAAATAACAAGCAAACAGGATTCAGTCCAGAAATAGAGCATTTTAAAAAGTAGAAGTAATAATTATAACCCTGAAACCATGCCAAGGCGGCAGTGTGGCTAGCAGGGGAAACACTCGCCCTGCATCAGTGGGTCAGGCTTTACACCTGTGTTTCAGCTGTGTCCTTGTCCTCAACGGTCAGGTGGTGGTCATATGTTACCGTCCCTACTCCATGGGTGGGATGGGTGACAAACAAGCCTAAATGAGGAGAGTGTTTGGAGAGTGGTTAAACACACGTTGATGCTGTTATTTTTATGCTAAACACATTTGGAATCCTCAGTAAACTTGACCATGGTAAATGCTCAGCTCACTGAGATGCTCAGAACTGAGAAGCATTCTTGAAGTCATTCCATAAGTCACTGGTCATATTAGGGAAATTGGCTGGTTAATGTGCAACCACTAAGAGATCATCACTTATCCTATCTAATAAAGAGGTAAAATGTAAATTAATCCCCATGCCCTCACAAGATGGCTGCCTAACGACCAGGCCGGCAGGGGGTTAGTGAGGGATGACCAAACGACTGAACAAGCAGGCTGTGTGGGGTGACCAGGCCGGCGGGAGGGGAGGGGGTGGCGTGAGGGGCGACCAGGCCAGCAGGGGTGGGGAAGTTGGGGTCAACCAGGCCAGCGGGGGGGGGGGGGGGGCAGTTGGGGATGACCAGGCCAGCAGAGGGAAGCTGTTGGGGGTGACCAGGCCAGTGGGGGGGGGGGCAGTGAGGGGTGATCAGGCCTGGGAGGGGGGGTCAGTTAGGGGCGACCAGATAGGCAGGCAGGTGAGCAATTAGGATCCAGCGGTCCAGGATTGTGAGAGGGATGTCGGACATCCTGCAAGGGGTCCCGGATTGGAGAGGGTGCAGGCTGGGCTGAGGGGAACCCCTCCGTGCACGAATTTTGTGCGCTGGGCCTCTAGTGGGATTATTAAATGCTGCTCTCTATATAATGAAGTGATCCTGAATTTAGTTTCTATATTGTACCAAGTTCAAAAAATACTTTTACACAGTACTATATGCACAGAATCAATAAATAATCCTGTTCACTGCAATAAGGATGTGAGAATAATATCCAATTACAATTGACCATTGAATTATACAAGTTTGTACTGCATGACTCCACTTACATGTGGATTTTTTTCAACAAATACTATAAATGTATTTTCTCTTCCTCATGATTTTCTTATTAACATTTTGTAATAATACTGTATATAATACATAGAACATAGAAAATATGTGTTATCAGTAAGGCGTCTGGTTAATAGTAGTTTATTAGTACTTAAGTTTTGGGGGAGCCAAAAAGTCATATACAGATTTTTTTTTAAAAAATATATTTTATTGATTTTTTACAGAGAGGAAGGGAGAGGGATAGAGAGTTAGAAATATTGATCAGCTGCCTCCTGTGCACCCCCTACTGGGGATGTGCCCGCAACCAAGGTACATGCCCTTGACCAGAATCGAACCTGGGACTCCTCAGTCCACAGGCCGAGGCTCTAGCCACTGAGCCAAACTGGTCAGGGCATATACAGATTTTTTACTGCAGGTGGGAAGGGTTGGTGTCCCTATCCCCACATTGTTCAATGATCAACTGTATACAGTGCCATGGCTACAGCCAGAAAGGTGAGTGTCATAGAGGAACTATTTCTAGGTACCTACATGAAATGTTTTTATCCTCTCACATATTGTCCCTGCAAGGGTTCACCATCCTGAAAGAGCTCCCCATCTTCCATTCCTCGTCTGCACACATCCTGCTCATTAGATCTGTGCTTCACCCTCAGCTGTGAAGGGGAGCTGCCATAGAACCTCCTCAGTTGCTTCCATCCCCCCTGAGAACACGGAAACCAAATAGGGAACCTTCTAGACCTTAGAAGGAAGTACTTGAATGCTGTAAAGACAGCTGAATTTCTGACGAGGTAGGGGAGAAAGGAGCCCATGTGGCTTTCCTCATGAGAGAAAGCAAGCCTGGTCCGCCATAGGACTCACACCAACAAGGTGAAGAACTGTTATGTGACGCACCTTGGCCTCTTTAGCTGGAAACCTGAAAGTGCTCCAAGCTAGTAGACAGATGGTGTATGATTGATAAGGACAGTAAACACTGTTGTGAGAATTACTCTGGGGACAGACTCCATGAATAGACCTTAAAAGTGTAGAAAATCATATATTAGTGCTTGATGATCTATCCTTCCAGATAAAATAACCGTGACTTATAAAAGTGCCTTAACTTTATCTAGCTATGGTTTTCTTTTTCTTTTTTAATTTAACTTCAGAATAATTTAAGATTTACAAAGAGAGCACAGGGAATTCCATATACCTCATACTGTTTCCCCATTATTAACATCTTAAAATAGTATATGTTTGTCACAAATAATGAACTAATATTGATACATTACTATTAACTAGAGTTCACACTTTATTCATATTTCCTTAATTTTTACCTAATATACTTTTTCTGTTTCAGAATTCTTCCAGGATACCACATTACATTTAGTGGTCATGTCTCCTTAGGTTTCTCCTTAGGTTTATTGATGTCCATGTCAGTTTTGAGGAGTACTGGTCAGATATTTTGCAGAAGGTCCCTCAATTGAGATTTGTCTGATGTGTTGTTGTTGTTTTCATGGTGAGACTTGTGTTATGGGTTTTGGGTTTTTAGGAGGAAGACCACAGAGGTTAGGTGCCATTCTCCACATATGACATCAAGAGTACACACTATCGTCTGGCCGGTGTGGCTCAGTGGTTGCTTGTTTTACCCATGAACCAGGAGGTCATTGGTTTGATTCCCAGTCAGGGCACATGCCTGGGTTGTGGGCTCGATCCCAGTAGGGGGCTTGCGGGAGGCGGCCGGTTGATGTTTCTCTCTCATTAATGGAAAACACTAAAACACTATCAACATGACTTACCACTGCCGATGTGGACCTCCATCACCTGGCTGAGGCAGTGCTTGCCTGGCTTCTCCACTGTGAGGTTCCTCCTTTTCCCCTTTCCATAGTCACAGCCCACAACTAAGGAGTTAAGGGTTATGCTCTACCTCCTTGAGGGCAAAGTGTCTGCATACATTTTTGGAATTCTTTTGCCTAAGTACTAAAGTAGTCTCTTCTCCCCATCTATTTATTTGTTCAATCATATATTTATGTTATAATTACTCATTGATATTTGTTTTATACTTTGGGTTATAATCTGATACTACTTTGTTTATTTTGTTCTCAAATTATTCCAGCTTTGGCCATTGGGAGCTTTATTATTTGATTCCTGTGTCCCTTCAACATACCCCATCTTTATTTATTTTATTTTTTGAGCATTTCCCTGTCTGCCCCCAAGGCTACACGATGTTACAGGCTCATTTTGTATACTGCCTGCCTCAGTCCTAGAGTCAGACATTTCTCCAAAGAGCCCTGATTCACTTTATTGAAGAATGGTATCAGAAACCACACAGGTTGCCTGCTTTGATTTTTAAAGGTGCTTTCCCACACACACTTCCCTCAATGCCACAACTTTGACAGATGGGTAAACTAAAGTTCGGAGTAATTAAGGGATTTGCTCAAGATCAAGGCTAATGATGGCAGTGGTGGGGAAAATTCAGTTTTCTGATGATAGTTCTGTGTCCTTTCTACTACCTGATGTTTTCTGGATGAGGACGAAGCATCAAAAATCAGATTAACAATTTGGAAGAAAAAAGTAACAAGAAACAGGCATCTCTAGAAGATAGTCCTTTTGGGAGGAAAACTTAACAGGGATATCTGACAGACTTCCCCTATCTATCTAGAAGAAGCAACTGGAAATTTTGTCTTTTATTATAGCCGTGGTTTTCAACTGGAGGCGATTTCACTCCCTTACCTCCCCACCCCCAGGACAATTGGCAATGTCTGGAGACATTTTTGTTGGGGACGGGGTGTGCTGCTACTGGTAACTAATAGATGGAGGACAAACATCCTATAATGCACAGAACAGCTCTCACAACCAAGAATTATCCAGTTCAAAATGACAGTAGTGCTCACGTTGAGGGACCCTATGCCAAAGGAGATATCACTAAAGAACTTTATCCAATTTGACACTCTTTCTATTCTTGCTGGGTTACCATCCTATTGCTGGTTAAGAGAGACAATCATGGAAGATTCTATGTGATCCCATGACCTCATGAGTTAGCCTACTAACACGTCTCCAATTTTGGTTAAGAAATGTGGCTCATAGATAGAAGAGACTCCCTGGTTCTTATGGGCGGGTCCAATAGAAGCAAGGGTGCTCTTTAAAATGAGTTGCCCGAGTTAAGCAGGGAAGGAGCAGAACAATGATGAGCACAGTTCCATGAACCAGCCACTGGCCACGCTATGCTGCCTGCCATCTTTTGGTTTAGAAACAAGTTGTACAGAAAGCAAGGTAGCCTGGAAAACCTGCCAATGAATTGGTGAACTTTACTAAGTAGATGGCTGTTGCCCAGAAACTGTTCACTGCTCAGTGACCTCAATTTGGAAAGGAAGTAAGTGACTGAATCCCTGTTTGTTGATGTAGTCAGTAACCACCAAGCAGTTTAACAGAAGAAAGAGCCCTCTTGTTTACCAGGTTCTCTCTTGGAAGCTTTAGAAGAGGCTTGCTCACTCCTGGTGCTAACAAGTTGATGAAGGACATTTTCTGAGCAAAGCTAAATGGCCATTGCCCCCTGAAAAACAATGCAGAGAGCTTACAGGGGCAGTACAGTTTTGGGGTAATTCTATTTGGGGAGTTCCTGGTGATGTGAACATGTGTATGTAAAAGCACTCAAGGCATTATAATGTCCAGTACATTGTAACTGCTTGCCAATGGAAGCAACAATAAAGAACAAATATTTAATTAGTGGGTTTTTGTTTTCTTATATTAGGCTCTGTGTGAAGTGCTTTTAGATATCCATCTCACTGAATCCTCATCACTAGCTTATGAAATAAGCCCCATTTCAGGTTTATTTTCATGTTAAATTTAATAATAATTGTGCCAACTGGCCGATGCTGAACAGCTGGAAAGTAGTAGAACTGGTATTTGCTAAACTTGGGTAACCTTATGACATATATTACCCTTTAAACCCATCAGAGCCACTAAAATGATTATTAACCATGCCATCTGGCTATGGTTCTTACGACTGGGGTGGCAGAGGAAAGAGCTGGTGAACACCAAGAATGTTGACAGTCATTCTACCCAGAATTTCCCAAGAATTCAACTCTAGTTTTTCAAATTGGACAAGATGGGTAATCAGAGAGTTAACAGATACAAAAGACCTTCTTGTGGGCTTTGTAAAAAGTTTAGTAATCCGTCTATGAACCCCAGTAAGGGGGAAGGTGTCTACAAACTGTGGTCTAGAATAAACCTGACATCTGCATCATGAAACCGGGCAAAGCAGATCAATGCCCAGATGCCACTGAAGGCTCTTGCCTATAGAAAGTAAGGAGAAGACAACGGAAGTGAGGAGGACAGCAGGCAGAGGAAACATGGAGGAAGGAGGCAGAGGTGGACAGGAGACCAGAGGATGCCCTGCCCTACAGGAAGTAGAAGAGAACATGCTTCCCACGACCCCCTGCCTCTGGCACGAGAAGAGTGAGGAGCCACTAGAGACCGGGTCTGCCTTTCACAAATGGAAGGAAAAAGAGCAGATCAGGTGCTACCAGGCAGGACTCTGGAGAAAACATGCACTTCATTTGAGGAACCTCCAACCCCGGGGCAGGGGAGGGATGGAAAAGGAAGAATGGAGGCTGGCTCACAGTAAGCCCTGTGTGAGTGTTTGTTCAAACCAGCACACACAACGCTGCACAAGCAGCAGAAGGAAAAGTGGAAAGACTGAGCCAGCGCTCCTGACGCTGCAGAATTCAGAGGCAGTAAACATGTTCTACCCAGAAAGCCAGCAACACTGGGGACATCCTCCTAAAATGTCACAGCAGACAGGGATGCCTACAATTTATTTGGTGTCATGAAACTGCTCCTCCTGTTCCCCTGACCTCAAGCTTCTGTATATTAAAATTTAACAAAATTTAAGATAGGTTTTCAAATTTTATTAGTTTTATATACTTTGAGAAAATAACGCTCAAGAATTTTAACTATTTTTTCTAAATAAATATTTTTCACAATTTCTTTGTGCTAGAAAAATAAACACCTGATTAAAAAGAGAAAACTGTCTTTTCTAAATCAAACTAATTGCCAACAGTGGCTTGATTGATAGTTTGGGGAAAACACTGAGGAAATATTTAAGTACTATGAAGTATAACAGGCTTCAGTTTTTATTAACTAGACTCTTTCCCATTATTTTGTTGCTGTTGTTAGATCAATGCAAAAATATTAAAAAACTTAAACAATCTGACTTATATTTTGCAAATAACACGTGTGATTTAGAAAATAAAAATAATCTATCCGTTAAATTATAATTCTTGGAAACTGTTGCTGGATGACTCGAGGTCTAAGCCATCAAGGAAATCAGATGCTATGGAATATATGATTGGCAAGGAACAGGAAACTGTCCTTTTGCAATACAATCTGACTTCTGGGAATGGCAGGAGGTCAGGAGATTAGAGGGATCAACAAGGTTAAGTTTATCCTCTTAACATCCCCACATTACCAACTACAATCTTACAGTCAGTGCTCAAACAAATACTGGGTGGGCGAATAAATGAAGAAGTAACCAAAATGCTTGTTATCAAATACAGTTAGAGTGGGAAATCTCTCCCCATCGCTACCTTCTCCAGTCCAAAATTACGATTCCAAACAACTCTTGCCCATGTCTCCTAAAGCGATTGCTAGAAAAAAACTTTTTTTTTTCTCAATCCATGATGCCACAGTCTGCTCTGTGCATATCAAATCTGCTTAATCACTCTTAGTTATGATTGTTGATCTGAAGCCACTTACACATTTAATCTTAGCCATTGAATCCATTTGGCTGAATAACAACAGTCTACTGTTTTCTAAAGATGTACCCTCTTCCAACAGTAATGTTGTTCCAAAAGACATTTCAGCAGACATCTGTTTAACCCCTGATTATGTACATTCGGAAAAGGAAGCAGGGAAATATCAAATGTCGTCATATCTAAAGGTAGAATATTTGGATTATTGCTGTAATAAACTATTCTTAAAAAAATGAGTATGTCCAAGCTGAACTAGTACACTACCTCTTTAATAGGGAAAACATTAATTTAATAAAAATTTAAGGTAAACTTAATTGAAATATACAGGAAATAAAATAGTGCTTCATAAAATTTCCAATATTTTGGACATTCAGTATCCTCCTCTGCTGCATGATTTTTCTAGTAAGATCTTGGTATAAAACCTTGGCATAAGGCAAGCCATTTTCTGAGCAACTGATACAAGGTTTCACTTACTAATGTACAGCTGAATCCTGCCCAGACTCTATTTTGGTTTATAGAAATTTACTATCTTAATGTTCAGCGAACAGGAGAACTAAGAATTTTCACTAATGACATAAAACATAGTGTGAATTAAGCTGACCCTAGGCTGGAAAGCAAAAAAAAATTCCATGCTACCAGGTATAAGACCAGGACACAGAAAGTTTAGAAGGAGTGGGGAGCAGAAATGACAGGAAAGTGAGATGCCTTCAGGCTTGAAGAATTACAGTAGACCATCTAGATTTGGGTCTGGGTGAGATATGCCACAGTATCCATCTATCACTTTTTGCTATTAGCACATTTTTAAGTCCTTGAATCAAAGTAATATGTGTATAAGGTAAAAATGTTACTACAGTACCACAGAACGGCTTACAATGGAAAATAGGTTCTAGCCCTGCCCTGGTTGGGGTGCGCTGGGAGGCAACCTACCAACCAATGGATGTTTCTCTCTCACATGGATATTTCTCTCTCACTCGCTTTCTCCCTTCCCCTCTCTCTAAGCATGTCTTCCAGTGATTAAAAAATAAAAGGTTCTAGCCTCACACATACCTCTCTTCAGTACTGCTCTCAAAGCCCACCATCTTTAGTCATTTGCTATAATTCTTCTGATAATTTACATTCACAACGCTCAACAATATAATCCTCAGCTCATACGCTTTGAACACCTATGGACTTTCCGCCAAGAAATAAGGATTTACTTAACTTATGACCCTTTCTTTTACTTCTCCCTCTTCTTCACAATTTAGAGTTATAATTTTGTTCTTTCACTGATCACTTTTTACTTTAAATAATGCACTGCAAGCTCTAATCATGCTCCATCAATTTTTAACTCCTTACAACATAAAATAGGCTGCTAGTGACTCTCTCCTTCGCAACTCTCCAAACTCCTTCTACAGCCTAGCCCTGGCTGCCATCTTATTTATTTTTCAAATGATCAACTAACCCTTCTATGCTTTGTTTATAAGGTGTTTCTAAAAATTAAAGGCAAATAATCTGTGTTTACTGTATGGTGACATATAAATATTATTCATAGCAGAAATAAGTTATGTGTTAGAATTACATTTCTAATTCCAGGGGTCCATTTTTATGAACGGTCACTCAGAAGAGCAGCATGTTCCTAGAATAAAGGTCAAATGGATTTCTCAGCTTTTTTAACTGCTCAGAATCATGCCACATTTTTGTTGCATTGTGATTGGGCTATGGCATCATTGTACAATTTCTGTCAAGAATTTCTAGGGGAGAGATCAACCAAAGGACTTGTATGCATGCATATAAGCCTAACCAATGGACACAGACACCAGGGGGGTGAGGGCATGAGTGGGGGGACAATAGGGGGATAAGGACACATATGTAATACCTTAATCAATAAAGAAAAAATTTAAAAAAAGAACTTCTAATTGCCTTTACTTTTTTATTGTTCATTAAATCATCAAATTTTTATAGCAAAATTATATATTTGGGTCTAACATGTAAAAATAAAAAATTTAAATAAACTTTTGAAAATACTATTTTGTTATTAAATACTTAAATATAACCTTTTGCTTATGTGTCCACTAACACAGAGATGAGATGTATTCCGTGCATATTAATAAGCTCCATTTATTTGGTACTTTCAGTTTATGAAACACTGCTTACCCATATTTTACTTTTAATGCTCCGTGAAGGAGGCAATATCTTCTCCATTTCACAAATACAGCAACTTAAGATCAGAGACTGAAAGACTCAGCCAAGATCAGACAGCAAGTAAACTGCGAATTCCAGATTTGAAACCGGGTTTTCGTTTTTCAAAGGCCAGTGTTCTTTGCTTCCACCGCAGCTGCCTAACATATGGGCTCTTTCTGCTTTTTGTCCAGGAGGAAAACATCAGGGGTTTTGATTTAGAGGTTTTGTTATCAATTACAGCGCTCCTATGGAAAGCAACACAGTATTACTAGATTCTATGGGGAAAGACTTTTGTAAAATAAACAATGGAAAAGCTGGCAGAATTAGGAGAAAAACACAAAATAAACTAAAAGGCCATTACACAAAGAGCTGCTACAATAACAAGTGGAATCGTCAAGAAGGCCAAAGAATCATAAGCACTAGCTTTCTCAAGTAATATTATGGACGTCTGTGAGGCATCGGGGTTATTATGTACAGCTTTAATAATGCAGCATTCATATAAAACGGAACATGATTCCAATCACACTCTGATGAACTAAGTGTATCTCACACAAATAGCTTCATAGGCACCACTCTGCGTACTGACCCTGAAAGGTCCAGGGCAACTAGAAACCATGCAGGAGGAGCACGGGGTCTGGAGAAAATGCCAGGTGAAGAATAGGCGAAGTCGAGCCTAGAGAAGCAGGCTCACCTTACAGTGGTGTGAGCACACAGAAGCGAGTTTCCCGTTATCATTCCTAACGGAGAAAATGCGCCCTCAGAAACAGATGCAAAATATTAGTGTTTGGACCAGATGGGGTCTAGTTAGTTGAGGCTTCATACTCTCAACATAAGTATATAAAGAAATATCTAAACATTTAATTTCAAAATTGTGAGTTTCATGCTTACCTTTTACAATACACATTAGTAAAAATTCTTTATTGTTCTTTTAGATTTTACTTTTGATTCTACATCAAAAGGAAATGGTTCAGAAAAAAAAAGTTTAAAAAAACAAGAACCCACTTAACTTAAATATTCAATATTATTATAAATAGACTCCTATTTGAGAAAGGAGGAATGTCCATTTCAAGTCTTCCATTCGTATATGCTTAGACTCAAGTGGCATTTTTTTTCTTTTTAAAATGATGGGGGAAATGAATATAACTCTCTAAAGCAGAAGTGCATTTCATGAGAATATTTGATTATATACAAAAAGGGAATCATACCTTTTCATCAATAATAATATTAGCTGATATTTACTGAGCTCACTAAATGTTAGGCACTGTGTTTAACACATTATCTCACAACAATATGACTTTATCTCATTTTTCAATATGAGCAATTGCAGATTTACAGGGGTTAATTAACTTGCCAAAGTCACATAGTAAAGTCAAACTCACATCCATGTCTTAAACATCTATCTACCTAGGTGCACTGAATGCCCACGTGACCAATTCTTATCATGATATTAATACTATGTTAATAATTATCAATTTTTATCTGAATAAAGGGCAAAGGGAGATTAATAGATGCATTTCATGAGCCACATCCCCATCCCCATGTTTGTTAATTTCTACCTCATCTTTATTAAGTCTTAATAAAAGGGCAATCAACATGGTTCACAAGTAGCAAAACTGCTTTGAATTTATCTCTGATAATGTTTCCTGCTTTCTTGCTGGTGAGTATGTTAAACAAGGAGAACCTGAATTTAGGGAATACAAATACAGTGGTGAGCAAAAGTAGGTTTATAGTTGTTTGTATGAAAAATAATACAAAATTAATAAATAATAATACAAGAATAAACCCTGTTTCACATACTCACAACTATTAACCCCACCCCTGTATATACGTATGTATACACACACATATATATATGGATATATATATACACACACACATATATACACTGAGTGGCTAGATATTATGACCGGCCAGATTATTATGACCACCCCATCAGTACAATTGAAGCATGGTAGCAACCATGTTTGGGTAAATGTTTAATATTTTAACCCTGCTGACTTGGCTTCTGTCATTATTTGCTTGCTAAAATAATAGAAAAGTTATTTTGATTTTCTGAATTATATAAATCATCCCATTCGACTGAATACCCTATTGGTTGTAATTTGAATACCCCATTGGTTGTGGTCATTACTGGTTTTAGAAAACACATTCCTCTGTACCTGGAGGCCAGGCCTGCAAAATTACTCTAAATTGCCTCAATGGCTCCAGATAACGTGTTTCTGTCGACTCAGTGGTCCCAAGACCCGAGGGCTCCAGATAATGTGTTTCTGTTGACTCAGTGGTCCCAAGACCCGAGGGCTCCAGATAATGTGTTTCTGTTGACTCAGTGGTCCCAAGACCCGAGGGCTCCAGATAATGTGTTTCTGTCGACTCAGTGGTCCCAAGACCCAATGGCTCCAGACAATGTGTTTCTGTCAACTCAGTGGTCCCAAGACCCGAGGGCTCCAGATAATGTGTTTCTGTTGACTCAGTGGTCCCAAGACCCGAGGGCTCCAGATAATGTGTTTCTGTCGACTCAGTGGTCCCAAGACCCAATGGCTCCAGATAATGTGTTTCTGTCGACTCAGTGGTCCCAAGACCCGAGGGCTCCAGATATCGTGTTTCTGTCGACTCAGTGGTCCCAAGACCCGAGGGCTCCAGATAATGTGTTTCTGTCAACTCAGTGGTCCCAAGACCCAATGGCTCCAGATAATGTGTTTCTGTTGACTCAGTGGTCCCAAGACCCGAGGGCTCCAGATAATGTGTTTCTGTCGACTCAGTGGTCCCAAGACCCGAGGGCTCCAGATAATGTGTTTCTGTCGACTCAGTGGTCCCAAGACCCGAGGGCTCCAGATAATGTGTTTCTGTCGACTCAGTGGTCCCAAGACCCAATGGCTCCAGACAATGTGTTTCTGTCGACTCAGTGGTCCCAAGACCCGAACCTATAATTAATCTTTGTAGATAACTAATCGGCTCAATCCAGCTTCTGTAACAAACTGCTTTTCTGTAAACCAGGTTCCTCATTCCAAACCCCGAGATGTAATCAATACCTTTGTGATTTTTGCCTATATAAATCTGGTGTTGCAGTCATTTTATCACTACGAGATTTGGAGAGCACAGCTCCCTTCTAGTCCCGGCTTCGAAATAAATGTGACTCCTTAATTCAACTTCTTGAGGCGTCCTTGTGTGATTCGAAGGGTACATTACAACACAATGAAGTGAATTAGTTATGCAAATAATAATAATAAAACCTTGAGAGTATTTGCTTAGGAAGTTTTCAATATTCAGTATTTTTGGAAGTGTCAATGAAGTACTGATGGGGTGGTCATAATAATCTGGCCGGTCATAATAATCTAGCCACTCAGTATATATGTGTATATATATATAGATTCTCTGTATCAATACATACATTTTTTTTGTACTTTTTTTTTTTATATTTTATTGATTTTTTACAGAGAGGAAGGGAGAGAGATAGAGAGTTAGAAACATCGATGAGAGAGAAACATCGATCAGCTGCCTCCTGCACATCCCCCACTGGGGATGTGCCCGCAACCCAGGTACATGCCCTTGACCGGAATCGAACCCGGGACCCTTCAGTCCGCAGGCCGACGCTCTATCCACTGAGCCAAACTGGTTCTGGCAATACATACATTTTTTAGGAGTAACATTTCAAACTTTAGGTGTTGATTCTAGAAATTTATATAATCTACATTACTACACAAAGATATTAAGACAATTTAGATGATTTTTAGCAACAAGAATATTTTCGTTGATCTGCTGCAGTTCATCCCATATACCTGGTAGTATCATGCACAGTGATTAATCAAGATGTGGGAATTCTTATGTATAATTAATCAAATACATACAAATCTTTTTGACTTAGACAGTGATTGCTGAAGGCAATTTTATCATATCAAGGAAGTATAAATTCTCAATAAATGTTTATGAAGCACCTACTAAATAGAAATTACTTAGACTTATATACCCTCCTCTCTCCCCCTCCCCCAGAGCAGTGGGAGCTACCACACAGCAAGCACCGCTGGGTTCTCTGTTTACTTGAGGTTAACATTTTTTGAAAAAATCCGATGCTCTTCCTTGTTTTGTATCTTGAAGCAAAGGTTTCTGGAGTTTGGGTCAAAGGTATAAATTCTTCCTAAACTACAGAAGGAAGGGGAGGAATTGTTTATTTTCTTTCTTTTTCTAGTTGAAGATACTGACTTGCAGAGTTGAATAATGTTAAATGGGTAGAAGCACACATTACATTTTTTAAAGATTGGTTTCTCCTGCTATGAGCATTTAGCTGAGGAATTCAGAGACTCAAGTCTTGGCCTTAGTTCTAACATCAACTTGCTCTGTAATTCTGGGGAAGTCACTCTGAGGCCTCTGAGCCTCAGTTTCCTCATTTAAAATAAAGAGCTGGAGTTAGATAATTTCCCAAGTTCCTCCCAGTTCTGGAATTCTAGGATTTCCTTGGCTTGGTCTTTAAAATAAATAGGGGCAACTACTAATGAGGACCATGTAGAAGCCCCACACAGAAGCCTTCCAATGAAATCATAGAGCGAGCCTCTGGCACCTTCTCAGATTACTGGAATCCAGCAGACCTGTCACTTGCCCCTCAGCAGAACGATTCTTTCCAGCCGTTTTATACACCACAAGATCCTGGCAGTTCAGTTGTCAGGAATCCAGAAACCACTACATTTTTGGCAGCTTTGCAGGTCTAAAGTCTTTCCTGTTTGATTTTATTCAAGACCCAATAAAGCAAAGACTTGTGCAAAAGTAGAAGCTTTCTGCACTGTTTACCCCCACAACCACTGTCATTTGTATTCCCTTTGACTTAAATTTAGCTGTGTTAAAAGAGCAACTAATGTGATGGGGACTGGGGGGTTTTATGTTTTGTTTCCTCAAGATTCAATGCCAATAACTCCTTTATCTCACCTACTGTCTCCCCCATCTCTCAACCCTCCTCCAAATAATACTCCACATTTCCCCTCTCTTTCTACATCCACTGACAAAAAGGTTTCTCTTCTCTTTCAAATAAGAACCATCAGAAATTACTTCCTTGCATTATGTGGCAATAGCCTCTTTTCAAGGAAAAAAAACACACCCCAATATTTCACATAATAATAAAAGGCAAAAATAAACAGATAGTTTAAAAGAATACTGTTTTGCCCCAGAGAATGCTAAGCTTTCCCTTGTTGAAAATTTATTGATAGGAAGAGAAGAAAATAAACATATACCGACTAGCTATATGACATGCCAGGCACTTTATATACCCAGCTCAAGTAACACATCCATTGCAACCTCGGGGATACATACTGCTATACCTGTGACTGCTGACAAGAGCCCTGAGGTTGATTCAGAGGGATGGCATTATTTGCCCATATTTGAACAGAGCCCATACAGTTTCCATTATATCATGCTGCTCACATTACTCTGCCACTATCTGAAAACTATTAAAAGAACATAAATTTCATTTCTCGATTGAAATGTTTTAAAATCTTATTTCAACAAAAGTGCTTCAGCAATTCAATAGATAAAGGAAAAGTAAATCTCAAAATGCAATTACATACATATAGCATGGTGTACAATAAAATAATTATGTACTTCCTTTACTGGATACTAATAAGCATTTCACATTTAACTAAAGAACTGCTGCCTACCATTACTTTGTTGTCCAGCCTGCTGCATATGAATGGATTTTTTTTATCCACCACCTATTAAGAATACAGTTCTATTAAAATAATTTTCTTCACCCTCAGAACATTTTTCCATAGCCAACTACAAATATTTACTCTCACTTGACAAGCAAGAGCCCTTTTAAAGGAGAGAAAAACAGTCTGCATAGCTGGTTTAAACTTTTGAACTTTATTTCATCCACAAGAACTATAAAGAACCAGCAGTTTCATAACTCAAGTCAATGTCATCCAACATCCATTCATTCATTCATTTGTTCTCCTTAATGTAAAAAGAATCTGAATTACTTGCACAAAATGCTTAGAAGGTAGAGATATAAAGAAGAAACATCACAACCAGAGAACATCAGAGTAAAATGTCAATCCTAGGAAGATAAAAAGTAAAGTGCAAACATATAGCAGTACTGGGACTATTTGTATGTCATAAATTGGACTCAGAGCTAAGTGGCACTTACAATCAGGAAACTATATATACATAATCAATTACACAATTCTAGTGGTCTATGAGAGAAAAAAGTTCTAGTTAATTAACTAAAGTTTAATTTACACCTGAAAGACATTTCTCAGGAGTGAAACTAAAAAAGGAGCGAAATTCAAGTAGAAAAGATATTCTGTAAACACTCCATTTCAACCAGATACAATGAATCTTTGGGAAAATCCATTGTAATGATGAGTAAACTGAGAGGTGAAGACTTTGCTCTAAGTTGAGAATATGCAAGGCTACAACTTCTTACATTTTTAAGATCTGTTTTAATAAGTAAACATCTAATGTGTGAATCAATGTTAATGTTTTATTTATCCATTGGAATTACAAACTTAGACTTCATAGGACAATGCTCAACCAACTAAACCACAGCAGCTAGGGCTACTAAATTAATTTTAAACAAATAAAAACAAAACAAAATGAAAAACAAGGTATTAGCTATGATAATGGGCTTTTTACCCTAATTCAGAAACTGTACATGACTCTTTAAAGAAATTATTGTAATAAATATACATATACATAGAAGCACAAAAACCATAAATCTATACTTTGGTGAAATATTATAAACATTCATGTACCTACTGACCAGAGCAAGAAGCAGAACTTTTCTTTCATTTTTTAAATGTATTTTTATTGATTTCAGAGAGGAAGGGAGAGGGAGAGGGAGAGGGAGAGGGAGAGGGAGAGGGAGAGGGAGAGGGAGAGGGAGAGGGAGAGAGAGAAACATCAATGATGAGAGAGAATCATTGATTGCTGCCTCCTGTATGCCCCACACTGGGGATTGAGCCCACAACCTGGGCATGTGCCCTTGACCAGAATTGAACTCAGGACCCTTCAGTCTGCAGACTGATGCTCTATCCACTGAGCCAAACTGGCTAGGGATCAGTACTATTTTTGTAAAAACCTGTCAAAATTTTGATTGAAACAGCACTGAATTTATATGATTAATTCAAGAGAAGACATCTTTAAGAGAAATAGCCAAGGAATATAATTGAGTCTTCCAATCTATGAATATGATATAGCTCTCCAATTATTTAAGTCTTCTTTTATTTTCTCTCAATAATATTTTAATAGTTTTCTGCATAAAAAGCTTGCAACAGGCTTTGCACATTTATCCCTAGATATCTGATAATTTGTGATGTTACTGCAAAAATATTTTAGTTTCTAACTGATTGTGTTGAGAGCTGGATTCACAATTGATTTCTGTATAATGAGAAAAACTGGGGATAGCAAGCCTCCTTGTCTTATGCCCAGTCTTAAATAAAACACTTTCACCAAGAGCATGGAGTTTTGGAGATATCCATACTGGGATTCAAGAAGTTCTTTTTTATTCCTAGTTTCCTAAGATTTAAAAAAATTTTTAATGGATGCTGAGTTTTACTGACTGAATTTTTCTGAATCTACTGACCTCATGATCCCATCTTTAACTTGCCATCTTTAGTCATGAACTAAATTATTCTAATGTTAAACCAATATTGCACTCTGGGCAGGGAGTAACTTTTATATACTTCTATATATTCTTTTTGTATATTGAGTTTGCCAATATTTTTATGATTCTTTTATATCTATACTACCTTGTATTTTTACATAGAAATTTAAGCATCTAATGTTTTTGATATTTATCTGCAATTTCTAAAGTTGATACTATATTTTAATTGTTATGAAAGTTTTCAGACATATATAAGCAGGGAAGACAGTATAATAAACTGCTACACCCAGCACTCAGCTTTTACAGATATCAATCTTTTCATCTATAAATATCTCCTACACATCTGTCAGATTATCTTAAAATAAATCAAGCATTTTAAATTTAGCAATGAATTTCATATGTAACTAGCAAATTTATAGTCTTAATATATTTTTTAACCCACTTTATACTGAAACAGAGGGAAGCCATTTATAATATTTAGAGATTGTGAGTTTCAATCACAGAAATAATAAAGTCTAAATCTTACAGCAGCATCTGCCTTTGAACATAGTCTATCCAGTTTCCCCTTAAAGTCTGTAATGCCCTTGAATGAAAACACAGATAACTGAAAAGTATGTCATGAATGTTATAAACCCAAGAGAAATAGCAAAGGACTATAATCTGAGGCAAAATTTAATTATTTGCACTGAGAATTGGTTGGAAATGAAAAGCTCATGTAATAAAAGGCAATTTTACAGTCTTCTGCATGAACTCATTCTGTGAAACACTAGTATTTATATTGCAGTTATTCTACATATGTTAACAGAAACTACATTTTAAAAAAGAACTTCATACTTCATGGTGAGAGAACTTTCATTCATATCCCTGTTATACCTGCACTATAATAATGTCTAGCATAGATCTCTGAGAATTCATATATATATAATTTTCCTTTAATAAGTTGCTTTTTAAAAAAAAAATACAAGAAAGAATGAATAAAAAGCTATAATTCTATTAACTCCCAAAGCTTAGGGATAAAAATGACCAGAAAAAAAACATCTGCCTAAAAAAAAAAAAAAAAAAAAAATCCCCACAAAACTACTTCTTACATATTACTTTAGTGAGAAAAAAGGAAGTAAAAACTAAAAGTAATATAATCTTTTAGAATACCGCATAATAAGTTAATTTTCCTATGAATATCTGAGCAGTATCGATCAGTTAAAATATAGAGGCAGAAACTATGGAGAAGTTGCAAAAAACAGCATAGATGAGAGAGTACTGCCCTTCTTTCACTATGCCTGGTGTGCTTAAATCTGTAAAATTCTTGCTCTTCTTCCAAACACTGTAAAATCTGCAACTGCTTATTCAGAGAGCTCCTACCTAATTCTAAGAAGAAAACGGATTTTATGTTCCTCCACAAACACTGTGAAGGTATTTTCTAACAATTCATATAATCTGCAAACGAGTATCGTTAGTGGAAAAAGTTTAGACAGAATATGAAGTAGCTGAAAAATCAACAGCAAATTCTGAAAATCCAACGAGCTTCTGATCTGAATAATGAAGGATGTGGACGGCCTTCACTCCTGCCGAGAGCACAACAAACCCCCAGATAAGCCCCAACAACACACATTTCTTTAAAACCACAGACGAGCTGTAAACACAAAAACAATGAGAAGCGACTGAACAGGAAGAGGCCACTTTCATATCTTGGCCGAGTCCGTGAGCCTGGAGAAGCGGGCTCACCGAGAAGGGCAGTTTGCCAGGCGAGAAGAAACCAGACGGGCTCTGGTTTTATCTGTGGGCTCGCTGGTTGGGTTTAAATCTGGAGGGGCTCCAAATGCAAAGACAATCTTGTCTGTGAAGTCACTGTCCCACAACATGGGAATTTTAAGAATAAGCTGGGCACAGGCCACATGGATGAGCTCCCGGTGGCAGAGCACTGGAGGGAAATGGTCAGCCACGATCACAGCTGGTAAGACAATAGCCGCTAAAATTTAAAAACCTGCCCGAGGCCACGTGTGGGATAGCATGTCAGTCTGAAATAGCTGAGAGCACTGGACACGAGGGGTCTCTGCACTCACAAGGTTTTCCGCAGGCCTCTGCCAGGCACAGTAAGTCTTCAGTTCACATCACTGGTAGGTTCTGTGATTTTAAGTGAAATGACATAACAAAACCAGTTTTACCCCAGGCTGACTGATGTAAACAAGAGTTAAGTTCCTATGGCATCTCATCAACTGAATCATTGATCGGCTTCTTCCTAGCTGCTCACTGAAACTTCCTAGCTGCTCATGTTGTTCACCTTTTGACAGTTTGGTTCTAGTTATTTTTAAGTTCCAACATCTGGATCATCTTGTAGTCTGGTTCTCTTGATTGCTTTATCTCTTAACAGTGGGTTGCCTGGGGCAATTTTGTTTGTTTCATGTGTGAATCCTGTAATTTTTGATTAAAAGTTAGATGGTGGGTGAACATTAGAGATGAAGACAGTACAAGCAGCTAGGAGCAGTCTTCTCTTGGGGAAAGAGCGAGAGTGTGTAGATATATGTCCTCACTGGTTTGGCTCAGTGGATAGAGCGTTGGCCTGCAGGCTGAAGGGTCCCGGGTTTGATTCTGGTCAAGGGCAACATGCTTGGGTTGCAGGCTTGATCCCCAGTTGGGGGCGTGCAAGAGGCAGCCGATCAATGATTCTGTCTCATTATTGATGTTTCTATCTCTCTCTCCCTCTCCTTTCCTCTCTGAAATCAATAAAATATATTTTTTAAAGAGTGTGGAGATATACTCTCTCTGTGGTGCAGACGTGCAGCGACAACCGAAAGCTGAGGGTGGAGCAGCATTACGATGAAATCCCTCCAGTATAGTAACCCTATGTACTATGTACTAGTACTAGTAACCCTTTGTACTAGGCAATGATAGCTCAGTGCTAGGAGAACTGGAAGTCTGGGGTCCACCGAACATGGCAAAACCCAAATCCAGCTCAGCTCCTGAATAGACTGATTCAAGCCCACACACTACAAGCACGATAGAAAGGGCAATCCCATTTTGAAGTGTAAGTGCTGCCTTAGTCTCTAAAGTTCACGCATCTAACAGTCAATCAAAAATTACAGGATTCGCACAGGAAACAAACAAAACTGCCCCAGGCAACCCACTGTTAAGAGATAAAGCAATCAAGAGAACCAAACTACAAGATGATCCAGATGTTGGAAGTTAAAAATAAGTAGGACAAACTGTTAAAAGGTGAGCAACATAAATGAGCAGCTAGGACGTTTCAACAGAGAAATGGAAACCATGGAAATGCTAGAAATTAAAAAGACAATGTCAAAGATGAAGAAGTCCTTTGGTGGGTTTATCAGTCCTGACTCATTTAAGGAAATATCAGTGAACTTGAAGAAAGGTCAATAAACTGAAACACAAAGAGAAAAAAATACTGTGGGGAAAGAGGAAGCACAGCATCCAAAAGCTACAGAAAATTATCAAATGGTCTAAAATACATGTAATTGGAGCCCGAGAAAATGAGAGAGAGGCAATGAGACAGAAGAAATATTTGAAGACATACTGACCAAGAACTTTCCAAAAATCAATGGAAGATATCAAATATAGATCCAAGAAACTCAGAAAACACCAAGCGAGATAAATACTCAATATTTAACACATTATAGTCAAACGGTTAAAAAGAAAATATAAAGAGAAGATCATGAAGGCAGCTAGAGAAAATATATGCAAGTAACAGAAAATAACTGTTTTTCTAAAATTAACTTATACTATCAGAACAAAGAGAGAAATAACATCATTCTTTTCCTGTGGTGGGAAAGTGGATGTCTGGGGGTCTGACTCCAAAGAAAAAAAGAAGAAACTGTCTGAAAATGTTTTATACCTTGACTGGGGTGGCAGTTACACAAATGTATACATATATCAGAACTCCTCAAACGGTACACAAAATATGCACCTTTTTTTTTTTTTTTAGTTTCTCTTTCTGAGAATTCTTTATTGCTGTATAAAAAAGTCATTGATTTTTTTCCCTTTTTTTTTTTTTATTAGTTAAGGTATTACAAATGTGTCCTCATCCCCCCCATTAACCCCCAACCTCCCCAAAATATGCACCTTTTATAGCGGATAAATTACACCTCAATAAAGTTAAATTTCTAAAGTCTATCAACTGAACCAATTCATTAATGTTTTAAACAATAAACAAAATCCTGCTCATGGAAATATTCTGTGTCCCTTAGAGTAACGGTGGTCATTCAAACAATATGACCATTAGGAGGAGATCAGAACAGTTTATTACAAAACCCAACTTTTTTAGATGTATCTTTAAAATGACAAAAAACCTATGCTATTCTAACATGGCCTCTGTAGAGGATGTAGGCAACAATATTAACAATCCAGCTAGACTCAATTAACCTTACGTTACGAGCAGGCTGCAAAGCAGGTGGTAGAACTGGTGACCATATCCTTTATAACAAAAGCAATATAAAAAGACAAAAAAGTTATGGGAGCTAGAAGCAGGGATAATTTTATCTGGATAAAAATTCAAGATGGTTTTCATTAAAAACAAAAAGAAAACAAACCAAAAAAACCTTATTGAAAATCATAAAAAGCCAGAATTCTCTTGTCTGTCTATTCTCCATACCAGTTGTTATTTTTCATTACTTTTATCATGAAAGCAAGCAAGAATAAGGAATACTTTCTTCACTTAACATTTACACTCTAAATTTTATAATCAGTGACGAAAGATATACTCAATCTAGTCATGGGCATAATTTGGGTTGAATATTTCATTGAACATGCATATCATGTTTTGCCTCAGAACAGAGGGATAGAATTAACACTGGAGAAGAGTCTAACACTGGTCAAAACAATCTGTCTGCAATGTTTTTTTATAGAAGAATTCCAAACAAGTTATTCTCCCCTGTTCCAAGCAGGGGAGTTTAACTTGACCGAGGGCTGGACTTAGAGACTTGCTTTTAAGAACAGAATATGAAGAGGAGAAAAATAGTAACTTTACAGTAGAGAAACCTGGCAAATGCTATGCTGTTTAGGTAACCAAGGTTGGCATCATCAGTGACATTATACTGATAGCACATATGCCTCATATGTGATGAGACTACTTTTTCACATCTGTGAGAGTCTTTCTCCAAACCCATCACCCCAGTCAAGTCATGGGAAAAACATCAGACAATGGAGGAACATTTTGCCAAATACTTGGCCAGTACTCCTCAAGACTGCCAAGGTCATGGGAAATAAGAAAAGAATGAGAAATGTAACAAACCAGAAGAGACTGATAATAAGGCATGATGTCTGAATGCAATGTGATATCCCTGGATGGATTCCTGAGACAGGCAAAGGATATTAGTTGAAAAATTGGTGGAATCCAGATCATCTGGAGTTTAATTCATCATAATGTACCAATCAATGTTGGTTTCTCGGTTTTGACATCATGGCAATGGAAGATGTTAACGTTAGAGGAAACTGGATGAGGGGCACACAGGATCTCTCCATATTATTTTTGTCACTTATTATCTCTCCATATTATTTTTGTAAATCCAGGGATTATTCCAAACCAAAAAGTTTATAAACCAACAGAAAACAAACTAAAAACCAAAAGTAATATGTCTAGTAAAACTGATGACCAAGTGGGTTCTCTGACCTGTGTCTGGTTTTGAGAAGCATACTTGTCCTCGTCCATCTTCCCTGTCACTGTTGTTTGGATGGAACACGCCATGTGCATGAAGCTTACTGTTTAGACTGACTATCCTCTCATACAACATCACTATAATATTCTTTTCTGTGGCACAAAAATCATGCAGGTAGAAGACACCTTCTGTGTTTTCATTACTTCTGCACATCATCTGGCCACCACCCCAGATGGATGCAGGTATTTCAGTTTCAGGTTGTTAAAGGCAAATGTGCCAATTTCTTCCTAATTTTTAAGTTTCAATTTTGTAGCCTTTTAAAACAAAATGTTGAGAGCCTTGATGTGTACTTCTAGGGAGGGTAATGAGCAGCCTCTGACACAGATACAGTTTATTACTTAGACAGACACTGCTAGGCACTGTGTTTTGGACACTTACATAGTGTTTTCAGTTATTTTCAGTAGATTGTGTTTAATTTATTCACATGATGAACCACCAAAAAAAGAGATAATGCATAAGAACCACAAATTTTGAACTTCAGAAAGTATGTAAAAATGACTAATCCTACAGGTCCACCCCAAATAAATTGTATTTGTGAACTGTATTCATCTGATCAAATGTCTTATATAACAAATCAAGATTTTCTCTGGTATTTCAGGAAAAAAAAATGTTAAAACAAACAACGTAAAGATGATTTTATTCTAAGTGGCTATCTACATCTTCAATGAGAGATTGTAGAAAAATGCCTGCAAGTAGAACCCTGACACATTCTTTCCTATTTCATCACTTAGAAACCAAACAGGAACAAAGAAAGCAGATTTTCCTAAAGGTCAAAATGCAAGAATCCTAAACACCCAGACATGAAAATAGTTTTTGACTATTTTTGATGCCTTAACACATAAAAATAATAAACACTTGAAAGAGTTCACAAATTTACAAAAGGTTAAGATGTTTTTAACTAATTTACAATCACCTTGATTTACAGATGGAAAAAACCGGAGCCCAATATTTGTTTAAATTCATATAGGGTTTGGATAAGAGTGATAGTGTGAGGGCAAGAACCCAGATCTCTTTCTCCTTCATCATCTTTCCACAACATAACTTCTCCTTTCAGACACTGCAGCCTTCAATCAGTGTCTAACATTTTTAGAAAGTATATTCCAAATTTCTGATAACTAAACTATAAATGACACTTTGGAACAGTGTCTATTTGTAATTCCTGGTCTCAAATCCCTTTAACAAAGTATGGTTCTTCTAAGCCAGAACAAAACACACATTGATTTGATTTGATGACTTATACTCTGTAAAATAATAATCTTTTTCTAAAAAAATATATTTTATTGATTTTTTACAGAGAGGAAGGGAGAGGGATAGAGAGTTAGAAACATCGATGAGAGAGAAACATCCATCAGCTGCCCCCTGCACACTCCCCACTGGGGATGTGCCCGCAACCAAGGTACATGCCCTTGACGGGAATCGAACCTGGGACCCTTGAGTCCGCAGGCCGACGCTCTATCTGCTAAGCCAAACCGGTCAGGGCTGTAAAATAATAATCTTGGCAAATAATTAACAAATACATCAAGTGATTAAAACATTAAAATATGTGAAACCATAACAGTGGTGACAATTACATTAACAGTTCATTCACACATGTATTAATTGGTTCAGCAATCGCTTATGGAACACCTACAATGGGTCAAGTATTGTGCTGGGGATCAAAGGAAAAGATGAATGTTCACTACTTTTAAGGATGTTATAGGCCAGTAAAGAGAGACAGACCCCGTGAACCAAGTCCAAGGAAGAGTGGTGGGATAATAATAGGCTAAAATGAGGCCATAGAGGGTGAAGGGCGGGGTCAGTCACAGAATTAGGTGGGACAGAGCGGGTGTCAGGAAAAGCCTCATAGAGGGGTGACCCTTGAGCTGGAGTTTCTTGGCCTTGATAGATGAGGATAGGATACTGGGGGGGGGGGGGGGGGGGGAGGAGGGAAGTGCAGTATTTTCCAAGCTGATCAACTGAGAGGCACAACATACTATGAAGTACACTGGAAAACAGCACCCAAGCTGTCTGGTAAGGCTGGATTTTGGGAACGTGAGGTCCAGCAAAAGCCAGGGCATGGCTATTGCTAAGAAATATGACTCTATCCACAAAGAGTTCTTAATTGCTTCTGAATATAGACCCTTTTCAGATTTTTCAAGGTAACTTAAAAACACAACAGCTAGCCCTGACCGGTTTGGCTCAGTGGATAGAGCGTCGGCCTGCGGACTCAAGGGTCCCAGGTTCGATTCCGGTCAAGGGCATGCACCTTGGTTGCAGGCACATCCCCAGTAAGGGGTGTACAGGAGGCAGCTGATCGATGTTTCTCTCTCATTGATGTTTCTAACTCTCTATCCCTCTCCCTTCCTCTCTGTAAAAAATCAATAAAATATATTTTTAAAAAACCACACAAAAAAACAACACAACAACTAAAGTATACTGCTCACTTTACAAGTCAGGCACTTTACATACATTTCTCATTTAACATTATATTCTCATATAATCCAAGAAATAGGAATGATTTAATTGTTTCTGGACATCAACCCTTTTCAGAATTTAAAGATAATAATAATAACAACAACAAAATGACTAGTGTTTTATTATTTACAAATCAGGCACTATATATACATTTCTTATTTAATTTTATATTCACAACAATTGTAGGAATAGGAACAGTTTTCATCTATCCATAATAAATGCAAGGAGCTACAAGATAAAAGTTAAGATTTTTTTCAGGGGACTACAAAATGTAAAAGGAACTAAATAAAATTCTAGATCTAAAACATATAGTAACCAAAATTAAGGGTTTAAAAGAATAGACTTAAAAACAGACTAGATTCAGCTAAGGAGATTAAAAGAGGTTAGAAATCAGATCAAAAGAAAACTAACAGACAATAAGAGAAAATATTGAAAAAGGGTAAGAGATATAAAGGATCAGTAAATAGATCTATGTCTTTTAAAATATGTGTAACTGAAATTCCAGAAAGAGAGAAGAAAAATAAAACAATATTTTTAGAGATAATGGCTCAGAATTTTTCAAAAATCAATCAATGGTATTAAGCACATGTTTGAGAAACCCTGCAAACCCCAAGAAGGATAAAGAAAAAGAAAACTACACAAAGGAACGTTGTTTTTTAAATGGCTAAAAACCAAACACAAATTTTTCACAGCAGTCTGAACCAAACAGATTTCCCTTTAAACGATAATTAGACTGGCAACTGACTTCTCAACATAAAACAACAGAATGTGGAAGATAGTGCAGAAGATAGCCACTAACCTGGACTTTTATCCCTACAGAAATATCCTTCAAGAATGAAGGAAGGTGAAAGAAAACCATTTACAGAAAACAAGCACCAGATACACAGAGTAATTTTTTTACATTTCAGTTGACCTACATAATCATATATATTCATCACAACTTGAGGCTATGCAAGGTAATTTCTCAACAACGGTCACAGATTTTGTCTTTTCTAAGAAAGCTCCACTTTCCAAGACACTGAGGACAAATATTGTTTAAAAACACATCAACTTAGAAACTGATGGCAGGTAGAGGGGTTAAGAAGGAAAGAGCAGCACACATCAACTTATAAAATGTTTGAATTTCATCAAGTCTGCAAATGCTTTTACAGTACAAAGTGTATCACTTTTACATCTGATGCATTTTATTACTCATACATAAATCATCAGTGATAACAGCCTATAAAAGATGATTTAATTTTCTTGAGGGCAAGAAATAGTTCTTAACCATCTTTATAACTCCTATAGCATGCTCAGCATATAACTTTGCACACAGTAGTTGCTCCCAATTAATTTACTTAATCAACAAAATTTTCAAAGACAAGAGAGGCAAGATAATTCATCAGCTCAAATGCAAATGAGAACAATTTTTTTCTCATTTCAAGTTTGGTAAATAAAATTATTCTCATTTCAAGGTTAGAACTAGCATATTTAAGATTTTCAGCCCTTTTGTCTTTAAACAGAATCTACCCTGATGAAACTGACTTAGGGAAATCATTTTTATTTTTTTTATATATTTAGGTATCTATTAGATATAATAAGAAAAAAGGAGGTCCCTTTGGAAATTTAGTAAAAGTTTCTCATGGATTTAGATTATAACTGAATTACTTTCTAAACACATTACTAACCTGGTTGTAAGAGGGCTTGCTATTGACCAGCATGTAGAAAAGGCCACTTGTGTGGTATACACTCCAGGGCAGAGCTTTGGCACAAAGATTCAGTAAACTGGTAAATTAATTTTTTACATGATGTTAAGAAAATCAGACATTATGATGGTGAGAAAGAGTGTCCAATCATTAGGGCATTCTATAATTCATAGTATATTTTGACTTAGGGGAAATAAAGAACAAGGGAATGGGTAGAAAAATCAATAATCATATATGTATAATTGTCAAATCTGGGTAATTAGGAAAAAGCATGGGAGAAAAAAAGGAGCAGGATTGATGAATTAGTATCAAGTCTCTTATCTCTTTAAAGAAAAGAACATGTTTCTCTGGTTTTCAATAAGAATAAACACACAGCTGAGTCAATTTTAAAAAGGAGTAAGAGAATAAAAATAAAAACCAATAAAGGTATAAAAAAATCAGAGGTAATTGTGTATTTAAAAAAAAATCACTGACCCCAAAAGAATAGCACAAGAAGCCAGTCTTCTAACTCCCTAACATTGCTAGGAGTAGGTAGATACAAAGTAATTTTCCTCCTAAAATGCACACATCATTTAGATTTATTAGTTAAAACTACTGAAGGATTTGTTCTGTGAGCCATCCCAATGCAAGTGTTCTTGCCAAGGTGTCATTCCATTCTTGCATTAACACATGGGATCAAATAAAATGGAATTCCCCAGCCCCCATCCACGTCTCAGAAAGTCACCGACTGCTGGAAAACAACAGAAATTTATTTTCTTCTGGAAATGAATCAGAAGGCAGACCATCACTTGGTAGCCAGCATATGATTCAGCAGAGCTTTGTACAAAAAAAGGTATAAAGTTCAAAAACGACCCCAAAAAGCTCCTGGAAGTAAGCAGTGAACTGCTTTCACTCTTCCTGGAATCACTACCGGCAGCATCTATGAGCTTCTGACTGTGTGTAACTGAAGAACCCTCCACGATGACAAAGTAGTGGCTTTTAAAGAGCAGCCAACGACAAGCACTTAGGCACCAGCAAATACAGGTAGGAGAAATGCAAATGTGTGACAACAGGTTTATATGGCCAGTAATGCGAGGAGGTGAAAAACAGGGCATGAACATTGTGACTATTTAAACAATTTCTCAGAAGAGATAAAATGAATTTACAGAAAATATGATACTTTTTTTGTGTGACTCATAAGATTGTGTTTGTAGCTTTTTGTCTTCACAAAGCAATGGTTAAATAAAAAGCAAACCATTTATAAACTCAATATTTTTTTTCTGGATTTGAAGACATGTCAGAATCGGCAATTTAAACAGGAGGAGGAAAGCATCGGGCAGATGCACAGCACATGAAAGCCAGTATCTGAAATGCCATGCATCCTCAAATGATCATCTTTTTTAAAGCACTCCCAGATCTGCACTCACTTTTATAATACTAAGCATCTCCCAACAATGGGAGACCATCAGTGCTGGTAATTAGAGTTATTATGTAATAAAAACTTCGGTAGAACAATTTGTACTTATTCCAGCTGTTAAACTAGAAAGTTCTTGGGAGTTTAGAGGAATTGCCTTCTTTTGAGCTCCAATGCCAGCATGCGATGATTTTCCTCTTTAAAAGGGGAACTGTTTCATAGAAGAGGGGAAGAAAAGATTGGAAAGTATGAAAAAAATGTAATTGAAATCTATGCTTTTCATTTCTCTGAATGTTCTTGTAACACGTGAAGGCATTTTGTTTTTCTATGTTAAGAATGCTGTACATCTCTTAGTCTAAAAAATGGACAAATCAAAGACCCCCAATAGATGGGTCTGGTCAGCCACTGGTCTTTATTAATCTTTATGATTTCCCTCTTACAGCCTCTGAACGGAAGCGAGCTTCCATCTTCCCATTCATTGTCACTATTTCACCATTCTAATGGTTTGATTCGTTTTGTTAAAAAAAAATAAGGGGGGGGGGGCAAATGTGAGAGGACAGGGAGATACTCTCTCTTGAGGTTCTTTTTGCTTTCTTGTTATAGTCTACTGAAAAAGAGTAACTTACAAAAATTCAGTTTTACACATACTTGATCTCTCTTTGGACTCATCTCCTCAACAACTCCTGTTAACTATTTTTCAAATAAAAAAATATTTCATTTTAAGACTTCAACACTGGTTTTTGGCAGGCAGCTTTTTCAACATAGTTTCAACTCTTTGAACCTGTCCCCACAATTCATTTCCCACTGTCTTAAGCTTCCAAGATAGCAGTGGCCAAAGGATTGAAATGAGTGTGGAAGCCCATAAAACTTATTTGTCTAGAGTTCCACTGAACAGGTTACAGTAACAACTGACAGGTCCTACATAATTTGACAGCTTTACAGAACCTCTTAAGTAAATTTAAGACAATGGGCGGGGGCGGGGGGGCCCTCATTTTAAACCAAGTTATTCAAGAAAACATGGGATTGAGGAAAAAAGGCAAAATATCTGGGACAGAAAATATCTGGGATACATACAAGTTTTGTTTTGTTTTCCCTATTCCCATTCCCCCAACCCCAAATAATCCAGGTAACTGTTGCCCAAGGTGAATCTCCCTCCTTTCCTATCTTATTTGTTTAGAGGGAAAGTAGTGTTATGGGATGTACTTAGGCAAAGAGAAAACTAAACACTAAGCAAGCTGTAATAGGGAAAGATGCAGCAACCCTTCTTTCCAGGGAGTCGGCTCCTCCATGGACTAGGGCCAGGGGCATCAACTGCCTGAGAACATGATGGATTGTGTCCAGAGTGGTGGGGTGATGAGAGTGGGCGGGGGTGGGGAAAGGACTTGAAGCACAAAGTTATTGTCATCTAATCTCTATTATCTTCACATGCACATGGAGCTTTGATAAACTTTTCAAATGTTCTCATTCAAGATATACTGAATTTTAACAGCAAATGTTATAAAAGTGTCATAAGACTATCCCTAGTGTCATCCACCTGACTTCTCCCTCTGTTTCTACTTTATCTGTTAAGGCAACTCTAAATTACCACTGCCTCCAGGCAGACTTCCTTATGCCCTCCTCGTCCATTCCCAATGAGGAAATATTAACCTCCCCTCCCTTACTTTATCCATGTCTTCTTCATGGCACATTTCTCTCTACTCTGTACTATACATAGCATGGTAATCCTTAGCAGACTATAATAAGCCAATTTTAATACTTTGGGATTGAAAAGCAGAGACCACCTGTTTCTTTTCAAACCTTAAAAATCAAAGCTCATTAATTTTGTTAGAAAATTAGAAGGACAGGGACTGAGGGGAACACTACAGAAAGTAAATGTTACACGAAAAAAACAAGAGTCAAATGGAAAATATCATTCTTTATTTTACTTATTCCTCCCCAAAATGAAGGATGATCAGGAACAAATGGCCACTAATATTGTGTTTTTTTTCTTCAAAGTAAAGAAATATTATCAACCTTAACATAACCTCAAGGTTTTTGTGCAAAGGCATATAAGAGTACATTGGCCACTATCACGGTATTTCATACAGGCGGTAGTGTATTACTGAACTTGATTTAAGTCGTAACTTTTTTCTAACTTATTCCCAATCCTTAATGCCTTTACGTAGCTGCTTATATTGGTTTCTGGTATCCTCTTCCAGTGTTTTTTTTGTTTGTAAATATTTCTTATCTACCCTAATTCCTGGTTATACAAAAGATAGCATAAAATGTATACGGCTCTGTATCTTGCTTTTTAAAATTTTATTTGCACTATTCCTATTTTATTTTTTTAATAATTTATTGTCTAAAGTTTTACATAGGTCTCCTTTTTCCCCCTTGACCCCCTCCCCCCATTCCCACCCCAGGCAAGCCCCCACTGCCCCAGTGCCTGTGTCCATTGGTTATGCTAATATGCATGCATACAAGTCCTTTGGTTGCTCTCTAACCACCCCGCCCTGACATTTGTCTCTGGATCTATTTTTGTTCATCAAATTATGTTGATCATTATATCCCACATATGAGTGAGATCATGTGATATTTATCTTTCTCCGACTGGCTTATTTCGCTTAGCATAATGCTCTCCAGTTCCATCCATACTGTTGCAAATGGTAAAAGTTCCTTCTTTTTTATAGTGCATAGTATTTCACTGTGTAGATGTACCACAGTTTTTTAATCCACTCATCTGCTGATGAGCACTTAGCTTGTTTTTAAATCTTAGCTATTGTAAATTGTGCTGCTATGAACATAGGGGTGCATATATCCTTTCTGATTGGTGTTTCTGGTTTCTTGGAATATAGTCCTAGAAGTATCCTGCTTTTACAAAAATCTTCTCCCTCCTTCCCTTCCTCCCTCCCTTCATTCTCTCTGTTTTAAAGAGAACCATATTATTTATTTGTGTGGATACACTGTAGCGTATTCAACCAGCCCTTTTTACATGAACAAATGCCTTGCTTAGAATCTTTTCCTTTTATAACTTGTGTTGTAATGGATACCCTCTCATTAATGTGTCCTTTCATTGATGGGTAGAATACTGCTAGGTAAATATATTTGCAATTTTTGATGGATTCAAAGACATTTTAAACTGTTCACTTTAGCTTTGTAAAGGACATGTTCAAATTTCTCAAACTAGATTTAATGTATTATATTATTTAGTTTCAAAATATGATCTTGGGCAAATTTTGATTTACAATGGTCCTTTAGGTGATCTAGTAAGAGGCATTGACTTTCAGAAGAAGTGCTTGTGCTGATGAGTGACAAGAACCTACAATAAAAACTAATACTATAAAGTGCTAACTAAATTATTCCCAATAAGAAAGATTGTTATTTTTCTCAGATTATCCCAGATCTTTGGAGCAATCTGAAGAAGTTAGTAAGCTACAGCCATGTTAAATATTTGTAATCCTAAATAATTCAAATGGAGAAATATTTCAATGCAATATTTATTCAGATGGCCACATATAAAGTCTATAAACTTCCTGTCAAAATGAAGTTCTAGTCGAACAGCCTCAATTCAAATCAGCACAGGGAGTAAAAACAAAACAGATAAAAAACCATGTGGTTGTAATTTTTTTAATCCTCAATGATGCTTTCTATTTTTATCTCATAAGGAAATATTGTATTTTCTCCAGAACAATTCATTCTTTTTCCTCATGTACAAGACATTAGTGATAAGTCAAAAAACATAGTAAGATGTCTCTGCTAAGAAGCACCTCCTAATTGTTAATCTTGAGGCATAAATAGTCAAACATTGCTTTATTTTATCTGATGAATGAAATAAAACAGAGCAAATAAGAAATTGTTTAATTCCACCATTAAAAGCAGCCAAATATTTCTCTCAGAGGACCTCTTCCTTTCCTAATTAAAGTAACCTGTAAGTTTACCAAATAAACACCATGAACACTTTCAAACCGTTATATTACCTCACTGTCCTCACATTAAAAAACACACACACACAAAACAAATACAAATTTTTTTTAAAAAAGCAAATATAAAATTTTGTGTATTTTTTAAAAATCAACATTTTGCTGGAAGGCTTAAAATAAGGTTGACATAAAAATTCCAAAACATGGGTAAGATCACCCGTAGCAAGGAGTACATGTCTGGGTGAATCTGTTGTCAGAGTTCAGAAAAGTAAACAAGTAATGATTTGTTTATTTTTGAATTGATCAAAAAAGCATGCCTCCCCGAGAGGAAACTGGATTAGCGTGGGCGGTAGCAGGATATTGGAATGGAAAGAGATCAAGACCCCGGGGACAAGCAACTTTTAATTTAGCCCCAAACATCCCTTCAGATGTTTTGCTGTTTTCTTAAAATATTAAATTTACCAATTATGTCTAAATTTCACGTATTTTAAATGTTAGCGTTACCACTAAGTAACCAAAAATGAAATTAACACTCGCTCAAGGCAGAAAAGTACATACAAACAAGTGTTCATCTGAGGCCCACTATTTAACATCTTGTTGGTCAATCACTTCAACTAGCGCGTAACCAAAAGAAGCCCAGAGACGCCCTGGAGACATCACTGTACATCCTATTTAAAGGGCGCTCCTCTCCTGCAAGTTCCGAGTGCAACACATACACCTTTACACTGAAATGGCATTCACTAAGACCTATTGTTACCCTGAAGGTTACTCTGCCACACTGCATTTCTGTGCATGGATCCCCCCAAAATCCTACAGACAAGGCAAACAATCCCGTCCAGGTCAAACCTTTGCTCACCAAACTCAACCGCCCTCATATGGCAGGAACTATTCAGTTCATTGCAATGTAAGAAACGAAAATGACTAAAACAATAAAAAAAATCAGTAAGTTGAGCTACATGAAACTGCTGATATTTGACTGCTTTTGATAAATGAAAGTGGCAAGTTCATGTGGTTCAACTTTATATATCCCTGAAGCCTGACCAAAAATAGAGGCATTCATGACCGAGAGTCGATTCAAGGAAATTTAAAAACTGGATCAAAATGGTTTACAACTTAAAATCTAAATGACAAAGTAGAGTATTGACCTTTTATTTCATTTTGAACTCTAACTGCACAGAGATTCTACAAAGCTGTATTGAAAGATAAAGTGATGTACTCATCTGACACAGATACCAGTTTTCTAACAGAGCTAAATTCACTTTCATGGTATCTGTGAAACTTTAGAGCTGATGTTTGTGGATATTCTATGCAAGAACATGCTTTTAAAATATACTGACCTTTTATATGTCTTATGAAAATGTAACATATCTTATAAATCAAAGCAAAAAACATACATGGCTATAATTCTTACAACTTTTTCAGAAATAATTCTTAATCCAATTAACTTGACTATTCAAATATTAATTTATGTGTGGGTAGATATGTGTGCACATATATGAGCAAATGCATATATTTAAATATCAGACACATTTTGTTAAATGCCACATATTAGGCTGCTTTGAATGATTAAGATTTTACTTCTTTTCCAAAAGCAATGTAATTCAGCCATCTAGTGGTAAAGTATAAAGCCATCATTTCTCTGTATTTTACTATACTATAAAAATAAGACTAGCAGCATGGAGGGGTGTTAAAGGTTGTTTAAATTTACGGTTTCTTTTTTCTGGTGAGCTCACAGAGCTTAATCAAGAGCCCAGAAGCATTTTCTTAGTGAACCTTTAAAAAGTCATGTAAATATTAACATGGCCAATCATTTTTAAAGTTATTTTTATTATACTTTAATGAGCCATATAATTATAAAACATTCTACCCAAAATTCTATTATCTTAACAAATAAGTAAATTTGGCCCTAAACTTGCCAACACATGTCTTAGGCCTGTAGAAGGCACAGTCTAGTGGGAAGGGTATATACATACATGTAAGTCACAGAAAGAACTGTAGTAAGTACTATCATAAGGCAGTGTGGGAGCAGAGACAGAGGAATGCTTAAACCTGATGACAGCTTCCCGGAGATGTTACTTAAGCTAAATTTTGGAGGATAAAATTCACCAAATGGGCAGGGGGTATGAAAACACTGATCAACGTGTATTAAGACAAAGGAAAAAGGACAAGGCACATTAAGAGAATGTCAAGTAATTTTTGCCACGGTTACAACAGAGTTTACATGTGAAGATGGGGAAAAACAGCTGGAGATGGGGTCAGATATCTGAGTATAGTGTTTACAAAGAGCTGTGACATTTGCCTTCTCTGTGCTCTGTGTTCTCTCTCATGTCTTCAATGTCCATCTATAGATGGTTCCTTTCAAGCCCATTACCTCCATACCAGATGTCTTTGAAACTCATACTAGTACAAAGTCAAACAAATAATTGAAATCCAACAGATACTTTCAACTTTATATGCTCAAAAATACAAGCATCATCTATGAAAGACCTGCTCATTTTTTTCTACCCGAAGTCTTAATGAATGGAGCCACAAACCTTCAAATGACCAAGCTTAAGACCTTCCTTCTCTCCCACTCTCCCAATCAAATGGAATAGAAGATTCTATAGATTCCACCTCCTTACTATATCTTGTAAACACTTAGCTTCTCTATCCCCTCTGAGACTCCTGAGTTTACTTCCATGTCATCTTTTATTAGGACAATTACAACCGTCTACTGATTCCTAGCTCCCTGTATCTAGTAATTTCCAACAAGGTGTTGAAAATATGGGTCAGGAGAAGAGATCTTAGGTTGAAACCAGATAAGGGAGAAATGAGCATGCAAATAAATGGGGAATGAGTGTGACCATCCAGGTAGCCCCTGCAGTACAAAGAAGAGGACCAAACATAGGACCTTTAGGAGTCCCAACATTCATGGGTGAGCAAAGTAAAAGAAAAAAAAATCAAGGAATAAGATAAGAAAGCCAGAGTTGATAAGGAGATGAGGGAGAGAGGTAGTAAGCTAGCCAAGAGAGGAGTTAAGGTTTGAGAAAAGTGATTTATAAAGTTAGATATTTAGAAGAATGATAATGTGACTACTGATAATACATCATTGGATCTAGCAAGTTGGAGTTTCTGGTTGACCTTATTAATAATGGTTGCCAAGAATTGCATTAGAGTTCTAAAAGGAAACAGAATAATGTAAAGCAATTATTCTGAAGTATGGCTGTGAAGTGAGAGATGAAAAAAGAAGAGAAGGAAATATAGGGCTGTAGGAAGGTTTCTCTTTTTATAGCATTCAAAATCTTGAATATTTAAGGGGTTTATATAAGGACTAGAGGCCCTGTGCACCGGTTTCGTGCACAGGTGGGGGGTCCCTTGGCCTGGCCTGTGGGGATTGGGCCAAAACCGGCTCTCCAACATCCCCCAAGGGGTCCCAGATTGTGAGAGGGCGGTTCTCAGGTGATGCACCCCGGAATCAGTCTCCCTCCTCTCTGGTTCAAGATGCGCCACCCAAGAACCGCAGTTGCCAAGTCCTCGCACCTCAGCAGCTCCTGCGTTGAGCATCTGCACCCTGATGATCAGTGCGTGTCATAGCTACCGGTCGGATGGTCGGACTGTTGGACCGTCACTTAGGCTTTTATATATATAGATTGGTGAAGACAGGATGGAAAATAAATGTCAGAATAAAAGTTCCATGTGAGATAGAGGGTGACGAATCCAGCATATAGCACTTGGACTGTCTTAGAGAAAGAGCAAGGCACCTCAATTTCTGACATGGTAGTATGGATAATCACAATCGTAGATGAAATTAAAGGTAGAGGGGCAATTGAAAACACTGTTATTCAATGTTTTATGTTTAAAACAAAAGGCAAAGGAAGCTATCTCATGGTGAAGAAACAAAGGCTAAGATGAAAGAGATGGAAATATTAATAAATGAAGTTGACTAGTCAACTGTTGTGTGCTACTTTAAGGCGTTAACACTCTAATCACTAACAGATGAAAAAGAATCAAATAGTTCCTGTATTTTCCAATCATGTATTCTCATTTCAAATTCTGAATCTTCAAACTAGTTTAACATTTGCCATTTCAGAAGTCAACTGTACTGCAAGTATAATGAAAATGAACACAGTGCTTCCTTGTAGAGTAGACTATAAAATACCAACCTCACAAACTCCATCTCCTCCAAAATTTCCATTTCTCTTTCTCCTTTGTAAGGAAGGTGTACGAGAATCAACTAGGACACTGTAATCCCAACTCTTAGTCAAAGAAGTAGCTTAGTAAAATAAAATAGGTGTTTTTAATAAAGTTGGCATCAATTATTCCCCAAAGAACATGTCCTTCTAAAGCTTTAGAAGCCAAAGTAAACACCTTGGTGCTCCAGAAACAAAAGGATATCTGATGAGACAAAATTATCAGTTTATAAATATCTCAATAATCAAGAAAAGAGCTGTTGTTATTTACAGGCTATAGTGAAGTATTTTGTTGCTGCTTTTTTAAATTTAAAGTTTTAGTTAAAGCCGGTATTTAATATAGAAATGCTAAAATAGACAGACTTTCTTCCCATTATTAATGGGAAGTAGGAATAAAAAAGTAATGGTTTTTAACACACTATCTATATGCCTAACCCTATATTAAACAACCCAACATCACATTTCTCAATGTGCAGTTATCGTGATAACTTTGTGAATTTAAAAAGCAAACCAAGAGACCACATAAAATTATTTAAATTTAATAGCACCATATTAGCAAACTTAAATAAAAAACAGCATGCAAATGCTCTATTATTTCAAGTGAATAAATATATGAATAAATGGAATAAATTTTGCTCTACAAATGCCTTTTAATAACATGGTAATTTACAGGCTGTAAATCAAAAACAATATAAGTTGAAAACATTTATTTTTTCTTTGTGTTGTTAGCCAAGAAAAATATGTACAATAATAATGCACTTGTATATATGAATGGAATTTAAGATATGACCAATACACTCATTGGAAGGCACACCATTCTGACATGAGGGTCCTTAACAATGTGGGCAGAGAGGGGGAGAGGAGAGTGATGGTTCAGGCACTGACAGTGCGAAGGTGGGCATGACGACTGTACAGAAGCAAAATAAAGGACTAAACAGGTGGTACAAATTGCAATTAGGAGCTGCAAATTCTAATCCCTGAACAAATTCAGAAAGGTATGTAAATTCAGAGATGTCGAGATTTCAATCCAGAAAAGATAACATTTTTAAGTGTCATAAAATGTTGTAAAATGTCATCTTATTCACTAATTTATCAAAGTGATATAATCTGAAATTGTTCATAAAACTAAAATGCCAATAGAATGTAGTATTTAAATATGAACTGTATACATTATATATAGTTTTAAGTGATATACCCACCCAAACTAATCACATTTGAAGTTTATTGTATATATGTGTAAAACTCCAAGACTCTCCAGCTTCCCCAAATTCAGATATTATATTAAATGATAAGAATATATGACAGACAGCAACAACAGCAAGCAACATCAAGTAAAAATAAGTTTACCTAATATTGCCAGATTAATGCCCCAATCTCTAAAAATCAGCAAAGTGTTTAAATATTAGTTTTATCTAGCTACCTCACTCCATCTACACTACGTTTCAGTCCAAAACACCATTTTTTAAAACTGACCTCCTAGTGGCCACTAATTCCCTAAAGTTCTGCATACTACAGCCAGAGTAATCATTTAAAAACACACATCTAATTTCGTCACTCCTCTATAAATATCCTTTAAGCCTGACCAGGGACTACAAAAGTATACACTCTAGCCCCTAAATCTCATCTTTCATGGCCCACAAATCTTTTTTCAGCTCCTCATCAATATTTTGGGGTAATCCTCAAAGAGAGCCAGCTATCTTAGGGAATAAAGGTCAAATACTCTACCAACACATTCAACTGTACCTACCCGTGAGGGGGCACACTGGACTTCAGGTAAAAAGCCAAGAGTCTTAATCTGATTCTGTGTTAATTGAATTTCTTTTCAATTTCCTCATCTAAAGAAAAGATATTGGCCAAAAAGATCTCTGAGACACTTCAAGCTCTCCAATTCTATAATTCTTTCACAACTTATTTTACATGGAAACTGCAGATTCATTGGTTCTACCCCATTCTCTACACTGATTTGTTGTACCAACATTAAGTCCAACTATTTCCTTTTCAATTTAGTGTCTGCACTAGGCATTGGGGCACTTTTGGAAAATCACTATTTCTCCAGTTTCAAGTTAGCTACCCTTTTTGACAGCTGCCCTTGGGTTCACCTTTGTTAAAAGCAACAGTGTTATATACTCCCCCATTCAAATACCACTGTGTGGAAAGCTCCATCTCAGACTCAACTTATTTATCCTCCTAGAGTAACATTTGAAGAGTTCAGTGTTCTGTTAATACTGGCAAGAAAAGAATGTAAAAGATTATAATCCTAAAACTGCAGAGTCAGTCTAGTAAAGAAACACGCCGTCTATTCAATTTCCTGTCATACACAGTGGGAAGAAGCTTAAGTCAGTACTAGTATATAGAAATAGCTTATTCTGCTCTGAAAATTTACACTTATGAAAACAGTTATTTAAGCTCTTAATTATAAAATGGTTCTTAAGTTAACATTTAGAACTCACTGAGTAATTTAAATTGTGTTAAAATTGCTAATAATATCACCTACACCTTCAAATTCTGAACCAAGTGTGTAATTAACCCAAAATGTCCTGCCAGACAAAATATATTTTGAGAATTTTGTTGGTTTACTGTCCACCTGTGTTTATCCATGGATTATGTACCTGTCTTGTAATAAAGAAAGAAAAATTGAAGAAACACATGAATTAGGCTAAAAACCCAAGCATCTAGGAAAGTTTGTGCAGCATCGTCAATTTCCATGCCTTAAATTTTTAGTATGTTCTAGTGATAAAAATAAAGGATTGGCTCCTTAGTAAACTGTAACCTATAAATCAGTGCTATGTAATACCCTATTACTGAAAATATCTCTTTGGTGGGACCCTGACTTTCCCTGCCATTTTGATTTACTTATAGAAATGACTGCCTATAAAGTTAACCACTCAAGATGTTAAAAAATAGCCGAAACCGGTTTGGCTCAGTGGATAGAGCGTCGGCCTGCAGACTGAAAGGTCCCAGGTTCGATTCCGGTCAAGGGCATGTACCTGGGTTGCGGGCACATCCCCAGTGGGAGATGTGCAGGAGGCAGCTGATCGATGTTTCTCTCTCATCGATGTTTCTAACTCTCTATCTCTCTCCCTTCCTCTCTGTAAAAAATCAATAAAATATATTTAAAAAAAAAAAAAAAAAGATGTTAAAAAATAAATCAGTCCACTTAAGTATATATTAATACTAAACATTATTTTGCTCATTTATTTCCTATTGAGAAAAACAAAAAGAATTCTCAAATTTTAGTTAATGATTTTGTTATATAAACCATCCTGCTTTCAGCCATGTCTTCCTTAACAAAATAAACTCTGCTACCATCATCGACACTTCTACTAGTTTACACGACTATAGTTTGTGAGTACAATGCAAATGACATTCACAATGATAGTCCCAAGGAATGCAAGATTCAGGATTATTAACTAAAAAAATGTTAACTAAACTTTAGGATGACTGTTTTTCACCACTGTGTCTCAATGTTCAGAAGAGCAGGCCGTCTTTGGAGGGCATGCATGGTAAACTGCAAAGAAAACAAATGCTACATTCTCTTCTCTTGCTTTTTGCCTTTTTATATGATGTATTTTGGAATAGATTATATCTGTACATATTGCAGCACTCAAAGTGTAAAGACTAGCACACAATGAAAAGTCAGTCTCCTTCCCAACCCACCCCTCACCCACCCAATTACTCTCCCAAAAGGCAACCTACTTACTAGTTTCCTATTATCTAATCTAATAAAAGACAAATAGGGTAATTAACCGTACCTCCGACACGCTTCCCATTGGCTAATCAGGGCGATATGCAAATTAACTGCCAACCAAGATGGCGGCCAGTAGCCACGCAGCTGAAGCGAACAGGAGGCTTGGTTGCCCCAGCGATGGAGGAAGCCAAGATTCCCCACCTGCCGTGCCAGGCTCTGAGCTGCACTCTAAGCAACTATGTTGCAATTATAGAAGCTAAACAAACCCCAGGTACCTGCTTTCAGCCAGCCGGGCCTCAGAGATGGAGCTGCAACAGTGTTTCAATTATAGAAGCTAAATAAACCTCAGATACCTGCTTTCAGCAGCCGAGGCCTCAAGCTGGAGCCGGCTCTCAGCTCCAGTGACAGCCATAGAAGATAAATAAATCCCAGAATAAAAAAGAAAAAGAAAAAAAGGAGAAGTTGGGAGCTTCAGTCACCCACCAGCCTGAAAACGGCCCTCAGCCCCTCACTCAGACTGGCCCAGCACTCCAGTGGGGACCCCCACCCTGAAGGGGATGCGACCAGCTGCAAACAGCCATCATCCCCTCATCCAGGCTGGCCAGGCACCCAAGCGGGACCCCCCACCCTGATCCGGGACACCCTTCAGGGCAAACCAGCTGGCCCCCACCTGTGCACCAGGCCTCTATCCTATATAATAAAAGGGTAATATGCAAATTGACCCTAACAGCAGAAGGACTGGGAATGACTGGTCACTATGACACACACTGACCACCAGGGGGCAGACACTCAATACAGGAGCTGCCCTCTGGTGGTCAGGGCGCTCTCACATGGGAGGAGCTCTGCTCAGCCACAAGCCAGGCTGATGGCTGCCAGTACAGCGATGGTGGTGGGAGCCTCTCCTGCCTCCTCAGTAGCGCTAAGGATGTCCGACTGCAGCTTAGGCCTGCTCCCCGCTGGCAAGTGGACATCCCCCGAGGGCTGCTGGGCTGCCAGAGGGATGTCTGATTGCCAGCTTAGGCCCAATCCCCTGGGGAGCAGGCCTAAGCCAGCAAGTGGTTATCCCCTGAGGGGTCCCAGGCTGCGAGAGGGAACAGGCTGGGCTGAGGGACCCCCACCCCCCGAAGTGCACAAATTTTTGTGCACCGGGCCTCTAGTCTATATAATAAAAGCCTAAGTGACCATTACAGTGGAACAACCAGGATGACCAGTTGCTATGATGCCACTGACCACCAGGGGACAGACGCTCAATGCAGGAGCTGCCCCCTGGTGGTCAGTGTGCTCCCACAGGGGGAGCGCCACTCATCCAGAAGCCAGGCTCACGGCTGGTGAGCACAGCAGTGGTGGCGGGAGCCTCTCCTGCCTCTGCTACAGGAGGGCTGTAAGGAGTAAGCCGGCAGGCGGACATCCCCCGAGGGGTTCCAGAGTGCAAAAGGGTGCAGGCCAGGCTGAGGGACATCTCCCCCTCCAGTGCACAAATTTCATGCACCGGGCCTCTAATCTTACATAAACAGTATGAGACATCCTGCTTTACATATACAATGATGTGTATGTCACATGAATGCCATTTACCATATAACCTAGTCTACACACATTCTTTTTCCTACTAAATATATTTGGAGGTCTTTCCATATCAGTCTAAAACAAGGTGCCTCCAACTTTTTAATCATTCCTTAATGTTCCATTGTACATATGTATGAAAATGTGCCTAGTCCTTATTAATGAATATTTGAGCAGTTTCCTTCTGTTGCTATTATAAACAATGGTGTAAGCAGTGGTTCTCAACCTGTGGGTCACAACCCCTTTGGCGGTTGAACGACCCTTTCACAGGGTCACCTAAGACCATCCTGCATATCAGATATTTACATTACGATTCATAACAGTAGCAACATTACAGTTATGAAGTAGCAATGAAAATAATTTTATGGTTGGGTCACAACATGAGGAACTGTATTTAAAGGGCCAGAAGGTTAAGAACCACTGGCAGGATAACCCTGTATATACATTACCTGCACATGCAATTGTATCTGTAGAATAAATTCTTAAGACACAGAATTCTTGGGCAGAGGGCATGTACATTTAAAATTTTTAAAGTTTGCATTAATTTACACTTCCTGCAGCAGTTTCTATTTGCAATTTTTAATTATGAATGAGTGTACATTTTGCATAAGTTTAAAGTCATTTATAATTTCTTTTCTGTTAACTGTTCATTTCCTTTGCCCATTATTCAACTGGATTATTGCTTTGTTTTTAATAATATATTTTTAAATTAAATTAAATTTCCAACACTATTTATCCCCTCTATGCCCTCTTCCACCTTTAATAATATTTTTAAATTTTTTTATTTCATTGATTTGAGAGGGGAGAAGGGGAGAGATAGAGAGAGACAGAGATAGATCTACTTGTTCCACTTATCTATGTATTCATTGGTAGATTCTTGTAGGTGCCCTGACCGGGGAACGAATCAGGACGATGCTCCAACTAACTGAAATACTGGGCCAGGGCTTGTTTTTTTCTTTTGTTTGTTTTTTTAAATATATATTTTTATTGATTTCAGAGAAGAAGGATGAGGGAGAGACAGAAACATCAATGATGAGAGAGTCATGGATCGGCTGCCTTCTGCATGCCCCTGACTGGGGACCGAACCTGCAACCCGGGCATGTGCCCTTGACCGGAATCAAACCTGGGACCCTTCAGTCTGCAGGCTGACGCTCTAGCCACTGAGCCAAACCAGCTAGGGCCCAGGCCTTGTTTTAAATAATTTTTAAAGAAACTCTTATTTCTTATGACTATTAGCACCTTGTCTATTACACGAGTTGGAAATTTTCCTCCCATTCTGTCTTGAATTTTGTTTGTATTTTTTGTTATATGCAGAATGTTTTTAATGTTGTCACATTCATACATCTTTTCTTTTATGGTTTCTGGGTTTGAGATCATACTTAGAAAGGCTTTCTGACTCCAGGATTAAATATCATACTCTAGGTCAGTGGTTCTCAACTTTCTGGCCCTTTAAGTACAGTTCCTCATGTTGTGACCCAACCATAAAATTATTTTCGTTGCTACTTCATAACTGTAATGTTGCTAGTGTTACGAATCATAATGTAAATATCTGATATGCAGGATGGTCTTAGGTGACCCCTGTGAAAGGATCGTTTGACCGCCAAAGGGGTCGTGACCCACAGGTTGAGAACCGCTGCTCTAGGTGATTCGTTTTCCCTCAGATCCTGTCCCCAACTGCTGGCAGCTAGCACATTTCAAAAGAAATCCAAAAACTTTCAACAAAGTTGTGCAGAGAACAGTCAATGATATCAGTCTAAGATCTGTTTTAAGTAGTCTCATTTTGAACAGAGGTTTCATTTTCCTACCCTGCATATTTGTGGCTGGGGAATGGTGAACTAGCTCACAGTCCTCAGGCATAAATCATTGGCTCATCACTCCAGTTTACTTCCTGTTATCACACCCATCCTCTTAACAATTACGTTACTGTCGTAAAGTCTAAAAAAATAGTCATCCCAAAGTCTGGTGTGGATTACAAATAAACTCTATGAGTCCATTCACTAGCTTATTGGAAATCAAGGTTAACTGAAATCCATCCAAATATTTGAGTTCTATATTTAGAATCTTATATTTAAAGTAATATGGAAAACTAGGAAAAACAAGTTCAAGAAACATATTTAGCAGCTGAGTGTATATGAATGGAAGGTGGTGTTATTTATGTTTTAATGTAATAAGAATAAATGTACCTTTTCCTATATTCTGTTATAAAAAGAATTCCAATTATATAAAATCCTAGAAATCCAAGTATTCAAATACCAGTAATAAATATGCTCTGGATATCTTTATTACTATAAGAAAATGAAATGACCACATAAATGTATGTGAAAAATCATAATGAAAAAGTCCCTAATCTCTTTTTCGTAATTTATTTTTTATTGATTTTTAGAGAGAGAGGGAGAGGGGGAGAGAGAGAGAGAGAGAAACATCCATGTGAGAGTGAAACATCGATGGGCTGCTTCCTGCACGACCCTTTTCCAGGGACCCAACCCACAAGCTGGGCATATGCCCTGACTGGGAATCAAACCGGCAACCTTTAGGTTCATGGGATGATGACCAACCAACTGAGCCACACTGGCCAGGGTGCTCCTAATTTCTTCATATTTTTTTTCTCAGGTTGTAAAAAGGTTTAAGATATTCCTAATAGAGAAAAAATATCACAACCAAACACTACTACAAATTCAGCCATGTTGCAGTAATGACACTTAGTAATAATCTTTCTTGATTTTGTTATAATAAAATAAGTTACTACAGTTAATTTTTTGAGTGACTTATTTCCTAGGCTTATCCATAAAATGATCACTTACCTTAGTATACATATTTTATATACAAAAATATGTGGTATCACAAAATGTTGATTAATAGCCATAAAAAATGGCAAGCTCCCATTCCTTAATTATGCCAAAAGGATAACTGTTTCTTGATGGCAGTTTTATAGGAAAAAAAATAATCTATAAGTAACAGAACAAATTCATTCCGAACAACAAAATAATTACAATTAAAAATTGGAAAAATACAGCATTATTGTTCTAATGTTATCTATACTAGTGACAATTCCTTCAAATATTATTCATGCCAGAGGCAGATTTAATATAAGTAACATATCAGGAATTTTTATATTCTAAATATTACTCAAAATAACAAAATCTAGTCTTCAGGAATTTCATATCAAAATGTGTATGACAGAACCATACACTTTTCCAAATAAGATATAAACCTGAATATCCATGTTATTATTCACCATTTTTTCCCACCATAAAACAGAGAAGAGTTCCTATACATATCTGGGAGGACTTGCTTGATTTCCACATACTCGAAGTGACATGTGTGAAGAAACAAAGGCCATTAGAACAAGAAAATGTCTCTTAGAGCTGGGTATGCAGAAGCTTGCATCTCAGTCTGAAGAAGACAGTTAACAGAAATGAAAGGGAACAAGAAATGCAGTGCCAAATTATATTTTCCAAGATGGGAAGAACACTATAAATTTATTTCACTGATTCCTTCCTGCTTACCTCTGAGCCACAGCCACAAACCTCTCTGAGTTTATTCTATCAAGATACCCATGGCGCTAAAGGCACTTCTTACCATAAGCACAGAACTTAGTGTTCATCCCCCACTATAAATAAAGGCTCTCATTTTCCTATACATGTTTATTTTCAGACTCCAACATATTCCCAAACAATTATCAGAAGCAAGTCAAAAGCTCATTTAACAAATTTTTTTTAAAAAAAATATATTTTATTGATTTTTCACAGAGAGGAAGGGAGAGAGATAGAGAGTTAGAAACATCGATGAGAGAGAAACATCGATCAGCTGCCTCCTGCACATCTCCCACTGGGGATGTGCCTGCAACCCAGGTACATGCCCTTGACCGTAATCGAACCTGGGACCCTTCAGTCCGCAGGCCGATGCTCCATCCACTGAGCCAAACCGGTTTCAGCATCATTTAACAAATTTTAAGAGTTAAAAATGAGGTGAAGAGTAGAAGCAGCATTGATGACATATCAAATAATTAAATATAAAATATGAACTCTGAAACTAAGAAGATGCTTTCAGTAGACCAATTAGGTTTTGGTTTTTGTTATTAAATGCCGGGAGCCCGTCCATCCTTGCTGTTTCAAAGGACCTGGCATATATGGCATACTGTTCTTAATATGTTTGCTCACCTTCTTGGCACTATGTGTTTTAACCAAGGTCTCCTCTCTGAGAAAGGTTGTTTCCCCAGGTAGGGATTTTCCCCTGAAGTTAGGGAGGGAATAAAACCCCTCAACTAAGTGCCAGGCGGGTAATTAATCACTTTAACTATGAACAATCATGCTTAAGCTACATAATCTTTACTCCCTGGAATGGAGATAAGAAACGCCCTACCCTTTGAAATAGAGATTGATAGGATTGGAATCAACTGGTATAAATACAGATGTAAGAAGACAGAACCAAGAGAGACAGAACCTAGGCACAGAACCTACACAGAACGTTCTCTAGAGACAGAAGAACTTCGCTGGAGAGAACATGGCAAAAGATCCTGGACAGAAACTGGCCTCAGAACCTAGAGACAGAACCTAGCGAGAGAACATGGCAAAAGATCCTGGACTGAACCTGACTACAGAAATTGGCAAGAGAACCTGACTAGAACCTGGTGACTGAACCTGGCTGGAGAACCTGGACAGAACCTGGCTGGAGAACCTAGCGAGGGAACTTGGCTACTGAACCTGGCTGGAGAACCTGGAGAACCTGGCTGGAGAACCTAGCAAGACAACATGGACACAGAACCTGGCTGGAGATCCAAAGCAGAACTTCGCTGGAGATCCAGACCAGAACTTGGCTGGAGATCCTGGCTAGAGATCCTGGCTAGGCTGCTGATCAACTGAACGCTGTCTCTGTGTCATTCCTTCTTCGCCGACTCCATCCACACCTTTGGGGACCCCTGGACCTGCTGGGGTTGGACCCCGGCAATTAAAAATAAGCTTTTTTAATTTAATGCAACCTCTACTACTGTTTTCCTAAGAATTTGTGCAGGTAACAACTTTTAAAAAAAGGTTTTGCAAAAAGCAAAAATGGCCTTGGCCAGGTGCTCAGTTGGTTGGGTATCTCCCTGTGCATCAGAAGGTCACCAGTTCAAGTCCCAGTCAGGGCACGTGCCTGAGTTGTGGGCTCGATCCCCAGTAGAGGACATGCAGCAGGAGATCAATGTTTCACCCTCACATTGGTATTTCTCCTTTCCTCTCTCTCTAAAATAAAAAGAAAAAAATCAATAAAAAACTTTAAAAAATAAATAAAAAGCAAAAATGATGTATAATAAAACATTTTGTGGTATTCTTGTCTTTAAAAATCAAATTACTAAAATTGGTCCCATAAATTCTGAAAAATAACATGTGAACTGTACTATTTCATATTTTAGAAAGGGTACCCATTTAGCCCCCACAAATATTTTACAAATATAAAAGTAATAAGAATAATATCCTGTCATCAAACTCATTTGTATCATGCATTACAAATCAGCTATGAAATAAAAATCTTTTGGGGGGGTTTATATCCAAGTAACTTCAAAATTTTCCTGAACAGGGGAATTCCTATGTATTTTCTATCTCACATTGACAGTATTTTTCTCAGAAAATCACTTACTAAAACAATCAGGACCCTGTCCAAGGTTTTTCAGTAATGACATGCTGATCATAATCCTCACCTAGAAACAGTCTCCTGATGGAAACTCCAATAAAGAGAATGTGGTACTAGTTATTACTACATGAGAAGAAAATACATTTTACTTGAATTCAAATGCTGACTACAAACTTACATTAATGATAGATGTCAAACCTTTGCAAGTAAACTCAGAATTGCCAATTCTATAAAAAGAACGATCATCTATCTTTATTAGAGAAAGGAAAATAAAAAAGAAAAATTTGGTAAAACATTCTGCACCATCGTTCAGAGAAATGCCAGGCCTTTTTTTGAATATACAATGGTTTGGAGTCCCACTGAAAGTTGGGGAAAAAAATAACATAAGTAACTTAATGGGTTTCAATCAGTTATTTTAAAAAATAGAGTCTTTCTTGGCTGGATGATAGCAACATACAATGTTTAAGACACCATATATCTTCAAAACATATGAAAATCAATATGCAAAAGATGTAGGGAATATTAAAAAAATCAACAATAACAACAAAAAGACAACCCAAGAAACAATGCATAAAGATACAAAACAGGTATTTGAATACAAAAATGCACAGGCTTTCGAAAGAAGAATAAGCGCAAATCACCAATAAACATGAAAATATGCTCACCCTCATTAAATCAGAAATATACAAATAAAAATTTAATGAGGCAACATTTTACAACTACTGACTGGCAAACCTTAAAATCTAGATGATATCAAGTGGTTGTAACTCTTATGCCCTGCTGTGAAACATAAAATGACTTTAGCAAACAATTTGGCATTAGCCAGTAAAACAAAAATATGTATACTTAATATTCTACTCCTTGGTATACTCCCTAGAAAAACGATTTTGCAGGCAGTCTGGAAACATGTATAAAAATGTTTAAAGCAGCATAATTTTTAATAGCAAACAAATAAAACTAAGCTAGATATCCATCAGCAGATAAACAAATTCTGACATGTTCCTACCACTGAAAACTATATAGCCCTGCTGTGATAAACAACAGCCCTGGCTGGTGTGGCTCAGCTGGCTGAGCACTGTCCTGTGCACTGAAGGGTCGCGCGTGCCCAGGGTGTGAACTCAACCCCCTGTGGACATGTGTGCGGGAAGCGGCTTATCAATGTTTCTCTCTCACATTGATGTTTCTCTCTCTCTCCTTCTCCCTTCCTTCCTCGCAATCTAAAAAAAATCAATCAAAAGGTATTTTAAAAAATGAATAAACAACCACACAGATTGATATGGGTAAACCTCAAAAATAATGTTGCAATCAAAAAAGCAAGTTACAGAAACACACAAAATATAATTCAAGTAAAAATTTTAAAACATGCAACAGAAAGTTATTATGGAATATATATGTGCATGTTTTGGAGGGTATCCTATCTATGAAGACAGAGGGAATAATAGGCAAAATTCATCAGAGTTATCTATCCAGGGACACAGGTAAGTGTCTATGCAGCCAGGGAAGTACACATAGGGGCTTCAAAAAGTAGGGGTAATTAGGTTTCTTAATCTGGGTAGCAGATACATGTATGTTCACTGTATTCATATTCTTTGCTTTTCATATAAAACAATTATATATACTATATTTTATCAAAGTATTTCCAACTGTAATTATTGAAAAAGGGGCCCTCGTTCTTGAAAAGCAATGATGCAAGGCAGAAAAGGGAACTAGGCATGAGGTGGCCAGAAGAGCAAAGGTGTACGTTAGCATTTCAGCCACAGTTTATAAGGGATGGAACACAAATTGATTGATTTAAGTAACAATTGGAGGAAATTAAACAAAAGAGGAATGTTTAAAATACCAGACAGTGTGCTCTTGTGGAAAATGCCATTGGATCTTTAAATCTGACTTTCAAACTCTCCGCTCGGCCAACTGCTGGCTTATTGAACCGATGCAATTCCTTAACCTCCTGGGCTTATGTCAGTTCCCTTACATACAAAGAAGAGTGATAATATCTATCACAAAAGCTTCTTGTGGATCAAATGAGAAAAGCAAAGTCCCTGACATAGAAGATGTTCAATGAATGCAAGTCCAATTTGAAGACGTTAAATTAGATCGAATTAGAGTGATTATCACAGAATGCTACTGAAGAAATGACCCACAGAAGACTCAACCGCCTTACAAAGACAGAACACTTTTATACGAATGGCCCTCACCTCGATGAAATTAAAAAGCAGTTATAAACTAACATTTACCAATGCGAGAAATCAAGCTTAATGAAAAAAGCCCAAAATCAGTACTAGAGACAAAAATGGGAAATATCTAAATATTCTAATTCTTTGAACATCATAGTTGTAATCATTTTTAACTCATGCTAAAAATAAAATACTATATAAATATGAAGATCCAGAAATGAAATTCTAAATGCATCTTATTAATGTAAATTAGTGCAGCTCTTTGCAAAATCAAGTATAGATTCTAATACCACTCCATCAGCTCCACTCAGAAATGTAGTCTAAATACTAAAGACAATGAAACTGCTATGAACTCACCAGAGGGATATGCTTATTGATTTTTGAGAAAGGGGAAGGCGGGGGGGGGGGGGGGGGGAGAAAAGAGGTGGGAGGAAGACATCAATGCGAAAAAGAACTTCGAATGGCCGCCTTCCATACATGCTCCAACTCCAGATCAAACCTGCAACCTAGGCATGTGCCCTGACTGGGAATCGAACCCCAAACCTTTCAGCATAGGGGACGATGCTCCAATCAATCAAGCCACACTGGCCAGGGCAATATTTGAGTTCTTTATGTTGTATGTGACAATTCAAAAACGATTTTTCTATTTGAAAGGCAGGAGTAAACTAAAAATAGGAATTAGGTGAATCTTTAGCTCAAAGTTGAGTTATTTTCAACATATTAAATCTAAAGAAATATTAGTATTGGAAGAAGTAGGTCAAAGGTTACCTAGGATATAAGAGAGATCAAATTATAAATCAATACATAAAAAGTTTGCTATCTTTTTTAAAAAACCATAAAATTCTACAAAGTTGAGAATATCACATTAAGGTTTCCCCATTTAGGGGATCAAAGGCTAAGTAGACTATGACTGAGCATTACTTAAACTGAAAACTCAGGGATGACTTAATTGTCAATATGAGCAAGTTCACAGCTGCACAGGCATCAGTCCTGAAAGGGAGTTACTTGGTGACCTGTGTTGCCACCTGCAAGAACTGTGCTTTGCACCCACTAGGTACTTTGCACCTCACAGGTCGGTGGCACCCGTGGCGCTGTTCTGAAGCATGGCATCAAACAGGGAGCAAGAGATTCAAATAAAATGTCACCCTGTGACTCCCCAATTAACACTTTAATTCTCCTTCCCATTTAGCAGAGACCGAGCGTGAAGACCAAATTTGTAAACAGAGTAGGAATGTCTCTAAATGGCCTAGAACCTGTTGGGGGGCCAAGATCCTTGACGATTTTAGGCCAAAGTGCTAAGCAGCTCTGTATCTTTAACTGGGCAAGTTACTATGGACAGACAATGATGTCATTAAGCACCTGGGGCACAAAACCATGAATTCTTTAAGTCACGTAGCAGTTTCTGTATAATAGAAAATAGAACATAAAGCCCTTGTTCAAACTTCTTCAATGACTCTCAGTTTTTCTTGACCTTGCCTGAAATGTCAGAGGTTTTCATAAACACCTGTTTTTTGCATGAATTTCTCCTTTCAAACCCCCAGCAGGTATCTTACCACTAAACCACATTAGACTATTTACACAAATAGATCATTTTTAGCTTCTGGGCTCTGTAATAGCACCCACGAATGTTCTTTTTCAGGAGGCATGAGGTATCGCTAGGTAGTGGAAGCTGTGGGTCTCCAAGTGCCCTAATTAAACTCCTGGGCACTGTGCCCATTTCCACGGCTGAAAGACTGAAGGACCAGAGGAACAGGAAAATCAGTATCCTGCTGGGGTAAGGAGATGAACACGTTCACTTCGTCGGTGGTGTTTTCCCTCAGTGGGCTCTCTCACCAACAGCCCTTCCCTTCAGAATTTAACTTGATTAAATATTAGGGAATGAGACATTCCTAACAGAGAAACTGGTTTCCTCATCTGAAGAATGAAATGATGACTTAAATGACCTTTAATGTATCTGACAGCTCCAAGTCTATAAGAAAACAATCATATTCTGAATCAAAAGTTATGTATCTTACTGGAAAATGTTACACTTAAAAAAAATCCTTATAAGCAAACTAAAAAGACAAATGACCAACTGGAAAAAAAAAATATGTGTAAACCATAATCACAGAAAAGAGGTTCATATTTCTAAGATATAGAACACTTAGGAAAAGCGGGCTAGAAATACGGTCCGATCTCTATGAAAAGATGCTCTACCACGTGTTTAGCAAGAAGAATATGTGTACCATGCATGCTTTTTTTAGCCTTTTCCCTGTGGATGGTCATCAAAATTACAACTAGACTAAGATCCCAATTTTTTTTTTAAATATATTTTATTGATTTTTTACAGAGAGGAAGGGAGAGAGATAGAGAGTTAGAAACATCGATGAGAGAGAAACATCGATCAGCCACCTCCTGCACATCTCCTACTGGGGATGTGCCCGCAACCCAGGTACATGCCCTTGACCGGAATCGAACCTAGGACCTTTCAGTCCGCAGGCCGACGCTCCATCCACTGAGCCAAACCGGTTTCGGCAGATCCCAATTTTTACCGCAAAAATCTAACAACATATCCTACTGGGGAGGCTGTGGGTGAACAGGTGCTGTCACACTGGTGGAAATGCAAAATAATACACCACCTATGGAGGACAACTGAATGATATATAACAAAATTACATATACATTTATCTTTAACTCATGAATCCCAGTTGTAAGAATCTTTCCCAAAGACATTCAGACAAAAAAATATATGTACACACAAAATTATTCACTTTAGTTATGTTTGTATTAGCAAAAGAGAGGAAACAACACAGATGACCATCAACAGGGAAAAGGCTGAAAAAAAACATGATACACTCATAAACGGAGTACTATGCAGCTGTAAAAAGGAGTGTGGACCATCTGTACATAATGATCTCCAAGATAAAGTTACATAAAGAGAAGCAAAACTCTACATGTATAATATGACATTTACCTGAGAAATTGAGAGGGGATATGGATGAATTATATTTTAAATAGATATTTATTTTTTAAATAATATGATAAGCTTTAAAAATTTTTTTTAAATGTTACTTAGAGAAGGAGGTGAAATACAGGGTGAATAGGGCAGTAACAGGAGCCAGACGCCTCTGCATGCTCCCTGTTTGATAAATCTGACTTGGGAAATATGCAACGTAGGCTGGAGCTGGCTTGTACTGTTCCCTGGCCAACGTGCAGGTGTTTTGGGAGCCAGTTACCCTGACCTTGGTAGCTTGAAATTGGCTATGGTGGGAGTGCACAGGCATGCACTGTAATTATTCTCTCTACCTCTATATAAGACAAAATTTCTATAATAAAGTTAGAAACCGTACGAACAAAAACAACAGAATTATGTAGCTAATTCTAACAAGCGGGTCCTAGAACAGTGACATAAGACTAAGACATGAGAAATTAGAAATCCAGGATGATCACCTAGGGAGTTTTGCAAAATATAGTCTCTGAACCACCACTGTCTTAATAAACTGCAAAGACTGAGAGAATTCTGTCATATTCCTCAGGACTGTACGAGTGGTGAAAAGATTGAGAACCACTGTTTAAACACTATTAAGGGCTGTTCATTATTCATCTAGTTTTTATCTCCATACCTGACACTAAGTGGTACTCAAGTAGTATTTGGTGAATTAATGAGTGACCCTGGGAAATGAAAATAAATAGGCAAACTTAATGGAGCTAAATGATTGATGGGCAAAAAACATTATATTTGATAATCACCTGGCCGGGTGAGTCAGTTGGTTGAAGCTCTGTCACATACATCAAAAGGTTGCAGGCTCTGTCCCTGATAGGGGCATGTATGGGAGGCAAGTGATCGAATTTTTTTTCTCTCTCTCGATTCCTCTCTTTCTAAAAATCAAAAAACATATCCTTGGGTGAGGAATTAAAAATTTTTTTTAAATCACTTAGGTTACCAAGTTTAAAGAGTAGGCTCTCTGTTTTAAGTGGAATGGCTTTTTGTCATAAAGCCACAGACCAGTCACTTCAAACAACTACAAGTAAACTCCCAGAATAAAAATAGTTTTAAATACACAATTGGGTGGGGTGTGGCTAGCAAATATTCTGATTCTACAATCTGTTTGGATAAGACATTGCTTCTTATGTGACTAACAAAGCAAACAGTAGTCCGATTCCCTGTGCTGAAATTAATACACTATTTGCAAAAAGGGTTGAACGTCGCAGGCTTGTTCAATAAAGACACCACATTTCCCAAAGCTAAAGGGGAATACAGAATGACAAATACCCACATATATTTACATATCCCACAAGAAGGTGTATGACCACCTGGTATGGATTTTGTCTCCCACAAGTACTTCATGCAGCCAAGCCCACTGTCTGATTACGGGAAAGAGAATTAATACCTTGAATTCTAATATTCTAATTTTAAAGCTGGGTGGAGCTTAAAAACCTAGTCCAACCCTTTCATTGTGTCGATGAACAAGCACCTACAAGAGGTTAAGGTGAAAAGCTCTAAAAGTAGGTACAGTGGCCACAGATGAACAGAGTCTATGCAGGTGCACAATGCTAGGTATGGAGAGCTGCGAATAAATCTCAACTTTCGCATGAATGGCATCTAAAGGGTACCAATCTCAATCATAAGCAAATAAGTGTGTGTAAAACCATATGTACACACAAAAATACTAGAACTGTACTTCCAATAACTCCTTTCAAACAAATTCTTCAGCCTGGCATTCAAGAGCATCCACAATGTTACCCTAATGACTTTTTCAAAATCTTGTCCAAATGAACCATAAGCAGATAGAAGGCGGTCACTTTCTCTCACTTACCTTTTGTGGTCCCTTACAGACATAGTGCAGTACATGTAATCATTACAAAAGTTACTCCATAGAAAATTTCCAAATGATGAAAGATTTTAAAAAAAACTTTTCAATTCTTCTGTTAATCTGAACTGATATAAAGTCACATTTCATGTGTATCAATGAGTATTATACAAACATCCTATATAATAAAAGGCTAATATGCAAATCAACCGAATGGCAGAATGACCAGTCGCTATGATATGCACTGACCACCATTCAGCCAGAAGCCAGGCTCACAGCTGGTAAGCGCAGTGGAGGTGGCGGGAGCCTTTCTCTCCTCCACGGCAGTGCTAAGTAAGGATGTCCAACAGCTATCAGTTGGATATCCCCCGAGGGCTCCCAGACTGCACGAGGGCACAGGCCGGGCTGAGGGACACCCCACCCCCAAGTGCACGAATTTCGTGGACTGGGCCTCTAGTATAGGATAATGTAGATTTTTTAAAAATATGGTAACCAGTAAAAGGTTTAAAAGTGAGAGTTAGGAGGAAGGGAGGCAGTCAGATGAGTTACCATTTACAAGGTGCTAATCAGGCTTTGTTTAAAAGACAGAAAATTGTATGCAGGGGAGGAGGAAAGGAAAGGAAAGGACAAAGAACAAACTTTTATTCTGTTCACTGGCCAGACATTCAATTATTTCCATTGCTGGACAATCCTGAATCCATATCACTCTACTTCTAAAGAGATTTTTAAAAAGATGTATCTACGCCTATGTATGAAATACTCCTTTCGTCTATTTCACCTTCACCTGTTAGCTCCAAAATCATGCAATTAAATAAGATAGAAAAATTAGTCTTTCAACTTTCTATCTTTATTAGTTTCTTCAGGATTCCTCAAACCTATTTTAAGAGTCTCCTAATTGTTGAAGAGAATACTAACTACACTGAAAATTACAATGATAACATTTAGTGTTATCTTTAGGAGAAAATGTTTTCTAATTGGGCTGATTCAAGATTCCTGATGGAAATTCCAATATTTTTAAAATGCTGGAAGCAAAGTTTAAAGAATATATTTTCTTTTAAAGTGAACAGAGCAACATCATTTAAATAGACATAATATGACATTATCAAGTTAAGGTTTTTTTGTAATCTCTACTGCAACTCTAAAGTAAAATCCAAAAGTAAGCAATAAAACCTGAAGTCATATACTGAACATAGTGCTGTGAATAAACTAAAACCTTCAGGATAATTATATTGCTAACTCTACCATCAAATTCATGGATATCTTGCTCTGTCTGAAAAATTTAAAATAGTTAACATGTAAAACTTGAAATATTCATTTGCTATCATATTTAAAATTTCTCTTAATAACTTCTGAGGAGTTACACTAAAATCCTAAAATACAAAACAGCCTACCTACATTTTCACCACTATGTTACTCCAAGGCTAAAAATAAGTCAGAATTGGGGTAAGCTATTTTCATAAAAACTTAAGAACATTAATGGACACATTGATGGCTTTATGTAATAATTGAAGAATTTAGATGCTGTTTAAATCCACACTCCCCTCCAAAAAAGACTTCTCCCCTTTATATACTACCAAACATTTTCAACCAAATAACACAAGAATGTGGTTTTCAAAAATATAACGAGGGCAGTATCATCCCATCATGAACAAACCTAAACATCTGAGTAATAACTTCTAAAATAAAATTACAGAAAAAGATGGTGTACGGTTACAACTATTAATATATATTTAAGACAAAGACTTTATTTTTCAATAAGAAAACAAGGAGAAAGACAGTCCAACCTGATCTTGTATGTCTGCCCAATAGAACTTTCCACCATAATTACTTCCACTGGGGGAGGAGCTTAAGCTCAGGGTGACCTCATGTAGTAGAAGGGAAACCAGTATAAATACAGCAGGACAGCTCTGGAGGGAGCATCTTCTGCATTGCTCACCTGGGAACAGGAGGGCTCAGACAGTGACCAAGAAACCATTCCGGGAACTCCCAGCACTCACTCAGGTAAGAATATGGCTCAATGCTCACAGGTGGACTTCCGTGTCAGCTTGCTTGGAAATAACTACTTGGATTAATGAATTAACTACTTGGATTTTGTGATTTTAAAAAATGGCTTTCCACTAAAATGCACTCAGAAAATTTAATTTGCTTCAGTCTCTACAAAAGACAGTCCTAGTAAAACAGGATTTGCAAAAACTAATGCCCTAATCTGAATTTCAGTGTATTTTTAAACTATTGGATGTTTTTGTCTAGGTCAAAGATCCTGAATTATTTAATACAGACATTCAATTATAGTTTCTGTTTCTTTTTTTTTACTTCATTTTTACTTGATTATTGGTTTCCCAAAACATATATTCATTTAACTAAGAAATTATAACTCATTAATTATTAAATATACTCAAAATATATACAGTAAAATTAAAAAAATAGGTATCTCTATAAGGAATCCATTTGTACAACATTAGAAAAATAAAATGGGTCAATAAACAGAGTGGAACGAAATCATTATTTTCTGTTTTTCAGAATCCATCTGAGAACATGCTGCCACCAATAGCCCTTTTGCTGCTAATGTCCTTGAATTTGGTTCATGGAGTGTTTTATGCTGAGAGATACCAAACACCTACAGGCATAAAAGGCCCAGCATCCAACACCAAGACACAGTTCTTCATTCCTTATGCCATCAAGAGTAAAGGTAAGCTGAACTGTTTATGTTGCTTGATTAACTAGTTGGTTTCTACAATCTAATGATCTCTTTAACAAAATGCTACTAACTCTGGTGTTAAATTATTTTCAAAATCTGGAACTAGCCCAAAATGATTTTTGGAAAAAGTAGGTCTATTCAAGAACATTAATATTCTTTGCACAATAAGTATAACAGAAAGATATACCTGAACTTTTTAATGTATGGAAAATTTTTCCTTTAAAAGATGCTTTTGCATAAACAACTATCATAATCTAGAAATACTAATCCAATCAAAATTACTCACATTGAAAATGGTTTAAATAAAATGATTGACAAGTGCACAAAAAAAGAGTAGGAGGTCTATATATCTGTTCAGCTTTCTTGGCTCCTGTAAGAGTACTGAGAAAATGTTTAATAAAGTGCTAATAGATCCTCAAAGAGCAATGATTAGGGTTCATATTCACTAATTCCATTTACTAACATCTGACACATGCTGCCTGTAAAGCATCTACTGAATTAAACTGAATAATCTGAACTGACTGGAGGATTCAAATTTCTTTCCATAGTATTTTCTCATTATAGTTATATATTTTATCCCATAAAGAAAGCTAAGGATATTTGCCATTCCTTAACAAATGCCTTTGGAGACAACAATTTTGAGCAAGTTAAACATGTAGGATTGTCTATTAAAGAAGAAAGCTGAAATGTAAAATATTTCATAAAAGGTAGCTTAATGTTTAAAAATAAATGCACAGCCAAACCGGTTTGGCTCAGTGGATAGAGCATCGGCCTGCGGACTGAGAGGTCCCAGGTTCGATTCCGGTCAAGGGCATGTACCTGGGTTGCGGGCATATCCCCAGTGGGAGATGTGCAGGAGGCAGCTGATCGATGATTCTCTCTCATCGATGTTTCTAACTCTCTATCTCTCTCCCTTCCTCTCTGTAAAAAATCAATAAAATATATTTAAAAAATAAATAAATAAATGCACAGATGTACAACAGATACTCTTGAATGTCTCAAACTGCAAATGAAATAAGAGAAAGATATGTTAGGAAAGAAAGAAGAAAAGATAAGGAAACCTGCTTCTTGAAGCAATAAATGGCATTTTGAAATGCTATGACAAGCAGCCCAAGGTTATACTCTTTATGATCACAAATTCAGCCTTTTTGTAGTTTACCAAGATCATAAGAAATGGTTTTAAATTAAAAATAAAATGCACCATTTTTAGAAGGTTAAAAATATTTCTATCTCCCCATCTTAATTTACTGTATAATCTTGGCTAATTTTTGCAGAGTAAAAATATGTATCTTATTTACACATAAAAAGTTGAGCTGTATTTTAACTATTAAATCCACCTTAACTTCTACTTGATTATATAACGTAGGAACTCAGCATATTATCACCCACTGGCAGGCATTGTACACTGAATGAAGACAAAAGCCCACAAATCTACAAGTAAAACATGAAGCTGATAACAGAAACACAGCATGCACATCTGTTCAGCACAGGCTAAAAGAGAGCTCAGCCAAAACACACTAAATTATGTTTCTGAAACTCTATTAAACAGAAAATTATTTTAATGCAAATTATGCAGCTAGGTATTTAAAAATAATATGTAATTTTATTACCATCTTTATTAGCTGTTAAAGAAGTTTTCTGAGAAAGAATGAGTATTTTCTGCAGCTGCTTGTGATGATTACAGCCTAAAGATCTTTGACATGCTAATACTTCCCTAATGGTATATCCCAGAGCCAGCAATGCTGTTATATCCCACCTCTGAGTGACTAAAATAGCCCTTGGACATCTCCTACCATACTTACAGCAGCTCTCATAGGAGGCACCCTCTGCTCCTCCCACACTTGTGGCTCAATTGCACTTTTCATATAAAAAGTAATGAATAAGTGATTTTTTAAAAATATTTTTATTGATTTCAGAGAGGAAGGAAGAGGAAGAGAGAGTGAAACATCAATGATGAGAGAATCATTGATTGGCTGCTTCCTGCACGCCCCCTACTGGGGATCAAGCCCACAACCCGGCCATGTGCCCTTAACCAGATTCGAACCCAGGATCCTTCAGTCTGCAGGCCAAGGCACTATCTGCTGAGCCAAACCGGCTAACTAAGTGATTTTTTAGTTTAAATATATTCTACTATGAGAAGTAGTTAGCTCAAATGAACCCATAGCACTATGCCATCAAGAATATTTATGTGCATTTATCAAGGAAAACTAGATAAGCATTTTAACACTACTTAATGTACCTCTCCCTTTAGGTCTAATTCTTTGTTTCAATTTTAAGTCAATAACGAAGACTGTAGGAGTGCACAGTATGTGCTGAGGTTAAAAATAAAAATGCAACTTAAATCTAAACCCCGTGTTTAGCAGGGCCATGGCTGATGTAAATTAGAATTAAGGGCATTTCTTATTTACGTCTTACAGAATAGCTTTTGTGAAAATGTTATTGTTCTTAAATATTTTCCCATTTATCTTGCACTTGTCTTTTTCTTCCTTTTCTGTAAGATACTGTTTTTCTTCCTAGGAAGATGATTTCCCCAAAATAAATGTAATAAATTTGCTTCCACTGCACTCTTATTATACTAGTAGATGGATTCTTCAACCCCAGCTTATTTTCATGGGTCATTAGGTTATAATGAAAGCATTACGGTAGCCGTAGTCTTGTAAAACCATCTTCTCCGGCAGTGTTTTTAAAAACCACACAAAATGCACTGTCTAAAACCATGTAAGACCGATCAGTCAAAAAGGACTGATTGACGCTGCAATGCTCTGTCCTGATTCACATCTCCAGAAGCAATGATTATCCTTAATGTTACTAACGATGTCCCTCTCTGGGTGTGTTTTTGGGCATGTCTTTTAGGTATACCAGTAAGAGGACAGCAAGGTACTCCCGGTCCACCAGGCCCCGCTGGACCTCGAGGGCACCCAGGCCCCTCTGGGCCACCAGGAAAACCAGGCTATGGAAGTCCTGGACCCCAAGGAGAGCCAGGGTTGCCAGGACCCCCGGGACCATCAGGCACGGGAAAGCCAGGCACACCGGGACTGCCAGGAAAACCAGGGGAGAGAGGACCTTATGGACCAAAAGGAGATGTTGGACCAGCTGGTTTACCAGGACCACGGGGCCCACCAGGACCACCTGGAATTCCCGGCCCGGCTGGAATTTCTGTGCCAGGAAAACCTGGACAACAGGGATCGCCAGGAGCCCCGGGACCCAGAGGCCTTCCTGGAGAAAAGGGTGCACCGGGAGTCCCTGGTGTGAATGGACAGAAAGGAGACACCAGATACGGTGCGCCAGGCCGTCCAGGTGAGAGGGGCCTTCCCGGTCCTCAGGGGCCCATGGGACCGCCTGGCCCTCCCGGAGTGGGAAAAAAGGGTGAAAATGGGTTCCCAGGGCAGCCAGGCATCAAGGGTGATCGGGGCTTTCCAGGAGAAAGGGGACCGATTGGCCTACCAGGCCCCCAAGGTCCTCCTGGGGAACGAGGACCAGAAGGCATTGGAAAGCCAGGAGCCGCCGGAGCCCCAGGCCAGCCAGGGGTCCCAGGAACCAAAGGTCACCCCGGGGCTCCGGGAATCGCGGGGCCCCCAGGGCCTCCTGGTTTTGGGAAACCAGGCTTGCCAGGTCTTCAGGGACAAAGAGGACCTCCCGGTCTTCCAGGGGGCCCGGGTGCCAAAGGGGAGCAAGGCCCGGCAGGCCGTCCTGGGGAGCCAGGTCTGGCTGGACCCCCTGGAAATGTGGGACCCCAAGGACCAAAGGGCATCCCGGGCCACCATGGAATGCCAGGCCCTAAAGGTGAGGCAGGGCCACCTGGGCCTGCAGGACGCCCTGGGGCTAAGGGAGAAAGGGGTTCCTCTGGCTTAGATGGGAAACCAGGGTACGCAGGAGAACCCGGTCTCGATGGTCCCAAGGGCCACCCAGGGCTTCCAGGACCCAAAGGTGACCCTGGAGTAGAAGGACCTCCTGGTCTCCCAGGCCCTGCAGGCCCCGCAGGAGCGAAGGGAATGCCTGGACACAATGGTGAGGCAGGTCCCAGAGGTGCTCCTGGAATACCAGGCACCAGAGGCCCCATTGGGCCCCCCGGCATTCCAGGATTCCCTGGATCTAAAGGGGACCCAGGGACTCCAGGTCTTCCTGGCCCAGCTGGCATAGCAACTAAGGGCCTCAATGGACCCACAGGGCCACCCGGGCCTCCAGGTCCGAGAGGCCACGCCGGGGAGCCTGGCCTTCCAGGGCCCCCCGGTCCTCCAGGGCCCCCAGGGCAGGCAGTCGCTCCTGAAAGCTTTACAAAGGCGGGCCAAAGGCCCAGTCTTTCCGGGATGCCCCTCGTTAGTGCCAACCAGGGTGTGACAGGAATGCCCGTGTCTGCTTTCACCGTTATTCTCTCCAAAGCTTACCCAGCAATAGGTGCTCCCATCCCATTTGATAAGATTTTGTATAACAAGCAACAGCATTATGACCCGAGAACTGGAATCTTCACCTGCAAGATTCCGGGAATCTACTATTTCTCCTATCATGTGCATGTGAAAGGGACCCATGTGTGGGTAGGCCTGTATAAGAACGGCACCCCCGTCATGTACACGTATGATGAATACACCAAGGGCTACCTGGATCAGGCTTCGGGCAGTGCCATCATCGACCTCGCAGAAAATGACCAGGTGTGGCTCCAACTGCCCAACGCCGAGTCCAATGGCCTGTACTCCTCTGAGTACGTCCATTCATCTTTCTCAGGATTCTTAGTGGCCCCGATGTGAGCATATGCGCACCAAGCTAATATAAATCTGCTTGAAAAGGCATTCCCCAACGTCGCCCGCCCCACAAAATGCGTATGGACGTAGGCTGAAAAAGATAGCACTCATTTCAATACAGATTTGAGCTTTCAGACCAACAAGTTTTCCCTCTGAAAAGCGAGCAGCAATGGTAACCAATAGGAGAAGACCCTGTCAAATTCCTAGTCAGCAGTCCTAAGACATTTCAAGTTTTCTGTGAAGTCCTTCAGTACTTAAAAAATCTCACCATAAAAGTCCTGCTAAGCCAAAATACAAAATGATCACAAAACCCTGATCTGTGATGCTACATTACGTTAAATTTGATTTCAGAATGTCAGCATTTCCTTTTAAAATAAGCCTGTTTTCTAACAGTTAACAGAACTTCTAGGAAACATTCAAGAGGTATATCTGTATAGGACTTAAATACTTGAATATTCAAATTTAGAAGACATTATATATCATAGGATCTTTCTGATGGTGCATTACTCAAAGGCTTAAATGGCCCCTTGTGAAAAAATCTATTCATATACAGAGGTGCATATAGATTTTTTTATGGCTCTCATAAAAAACACACAAAATATAATGTTAAAATTAACCAGAAATGCAAGGTGCTTTAGTTATGAACCTTTACAAACTTTTCTGTGATTGCAGAAAAGCTTTCTATATACCCTTCACAACTTGGAAGTTGGTGTCTGATCTAATGTATTTATTTAACACAAGTATAATTAATTTGATTTAATTCCTTTACTGAGTTTTATATCAGATGATTTTGTGGGTTTACAGTATGTACCTTGTGCCTCCCATTCCAGTGAAATTATAACTAATGTCAAAGGTTTCAAAATCTGCCTAGAAATGAAGACATTATTTATTTATGCTCCGTACTGTATTTTTATATTGCTGTTTAAAAGTCATAAGCTGTACCTCACTTACGAAAGCACGAAATGTTTTACCTACTCCTTATTTACAATGCAATAAAATAACATCCATAGATTTCTGTGCGGAATTTATTTGCCAATAGCAATTTGCAATTCTCAACCATTCTTTTAAGGCTCTTCATTTTACAAAGCTAATAAAAAGTAAAACAATGAAGTGGTGGGTGGCTTTACAGTTGTCAAGGATACGCCTCTCCACTGGAGATGGGCATTCCCACACACCCGGGCACTGAGTGTACCTGTGACCCCCTCAGCACCACACGTGACCCACAAGCCAGTGAAGGACGGGTGGCTGGGAGAGAAAGGTGAGGTAATCACCCCCGATCAGCGATTTTCTTCTGGGAGGGAAAGAAAGAGATGGCAGAGAAATATGTAATTTGAACAAATATTCTGCAATTATAATTTGTTGCCTTGATGTGTTTTTAGTCATAATATTTAGGATTATTTTGATGGCTTAAATTACATTAAAAGGCAAGAAATGTTTATGTCAATCAAAAGGCAATATTTTTCCTGACTGTTTTGGCTCAGTTGGTTGGAGCATCCTCCCATACACCAAAAGGTGGCAACCAAATCTCAGTCTCTCTCAATCTCTCCCTCCCCTCCCCCTCTTCCCCCTGCCTTTCTCTGCCAAAAAATAAATAAAAAGGGGGGCAACATTTTTCTAAGCTCAAAAAGTACTGCTCTTGCGCATCTATCAGCCACCCACTGGCTGAATCAGGACAGTCTGGTTGAGGTCACCAGGGTCACATACTATAAAGGCATCTCTATTCCTTAGCAGTAACGTGTGTATCTCAAGCAAACCTGTGAACAGAACCATGAAACCCTGGGCTCGGGTTGGTGATATCTCTGCCCTCATTCTGGGTCAGCTAGTCCTGTTTTTTAAGCAAAAACAATGGCATTTTCACTTTTTCCAAACTGTAACAGGTTACAGGTGTCACCAGCCCTCATTCCCAAATCAGGAAAGGGCAACACCAGAACTTCAGTTCTGGAGAATGGACCAAACGACCCCATTGACAGGTATGCAAAAGACGGCACAACTCAAAATGTTGGCTATTAGGGCCATGAGACAGATATAAACAAAACGACCTCTTAAATGGTACAAACTTTATAGTGATATTTAGGATCAAATTAAGTCCCAATTAAAGAACGCAGCAGATTAGGTAATGTCTAAGTAATTCACTAAACACATAGCATTTAGCATCTATTAGAAAGTATTCACATTACTCACCCCTAAAAGCTGACATCTTATAATTGTGTTGAATACCAGCAACTATATCCTTCCAAAAATCAAATGTTTTCTGACCATTGTTCTTCTAAAAAAAAAAAAAAAAATCCAAATGTAACATATCCAATAATTCTTTTTTACGCATAATAGAAAATACTTGGCAAACAATTACAATATTACTGTATTCGAAAATAGGGACTTATTTTCAGAAAACATACTGGGTTAATAAACTTCTCATTCTTAAAAATCATCCATGAAAATTATTGCTACAAAGATGTGTATACACACACACAATTATATTAATATAACTCATATAACCGAAATCAAATAAAAATTTCCACTCATTAGAAAGCATGAAAATTACAGGATATTTTAAACAGGGGGATAAATTTATAGCTTCTGAGACATCAGAATGTGTTACTCTGTGTACAATGGCATCAATGGGGCTACGAAGCCTGAAACCATAAAGCTGGTTACTTTAGAATTCAGTGCACATGTACCTGAATTTCAATATAAAAGAGCAGCAAGTCTCTATAGGAGGCATGAAGGAGATTCCAAGTCCAGAAAGTAAATCATTTTTAAAAAAATGTATTTTATTGATCTTTCACAGAGAGGAAGGGAGAGGGATAGAGAGTTAGAAACATCGATGAGAGAGAAACATCGATCAGCTGACTCCTGCACACTCCCCACTGGGGATGTGCCCGCAACCAAGGTATATATGCCCTTGACCAGAATCAAACCTGGGACCCTTGAGTCCGCAGGCCAATGCTCTATCCACTGAGCCAAACCAGTCAGGGACGTAAATCATTTTTATTAAGACTTTTTTAAACCAGAAAGCAAGTAAACATTACATTGAAACACACAACCCTACAACCTTTTGCTCCCTTGGAAATATTAAGCAGTGTTTCCATCTAAACGAAGACCAACTACTAGATATTTGTATCTATTATAAAAACTCCAAAACATTTAAAGACTGATACATTTGCTTGTAGTCACTATGAAACGAGAAACTGTCTCTATTTCCTCTCAATAACAATTTCTACAAACACACCAGAACTAATGCTCTACAGAAACTGTCACAAACACATGACGGTAATTATGAGTAAAAAATAAACCATTACCTGTGTTCTAAAATAAACATGATCACTGTGATTTTAAAAGATAACGTATGCAAAAAGGAAAGCGATTCTGACATAAAGCCAGTTTATGTTCATAGGTCTTAAATTCTAAGTATAAACTGATATAACTATGCCGAAACCGGTTTGGCTCAGTGGATAGAGCGTCGGCCTGTGGACTGAAAGGTCCCGGGTTTGAGTCCGGTCAAGGGCATGTACCTGGGTTGCGGGCATATCCCCAGTGGGGGGTGTGCAGGAGGCAGCTGATCGATGTTTCTCTCTCATCAATGTTTCTAACTCTCTATCCCTCTCCCTTCCTCTCTGTAAAAATATCAATAAAACATATTGGAAAAAAATCAATAAAATATATTTTTAAAAATTTTTTTAAAAAAACAAAAAACTGATATAACTAGAAATCTATTTAATTTTGATACACAGTACAAAAAAGTGTATATGCATTAAACTATGCTCAAAATGATTCATTTTAAAATTTCATCTCATTTTCTCTCATTTTACATTATTTAGAATGCTTAAGGACATGTCGAATTTTCTTAATTACCTTTATTTTTTTATTGGTAGTAAAACGAAGAAAATATTTTTCCAGATGCAAGTTCTTTTTTTTTATTGCTTTAAAAAAACAAGTAAGCATTTACTGAACTGACATTAATCAATAATTTTGCATATTTTCTTTTTGTGTTATTTCCCTTGTCGATTCTACAAGTTGAAAGCAAAATAAAACACTCCTATTCTATTCTTTTGTTTCATTTAAAAGCAGTGAGCTTCTATTCCAAAACCAGACTATATTATCTGAAGAAGCAAACAGTCGATGCACATTGTTTCTGGTCCACCCCTCAAAATACGAAATCTAAACTGGGTGTGTGTGACCTGAGCCACAGAAAACTGAGGCAAGGAATAGGCACCATTTCTTTTTTTTTTTTGCTGGCACATGGGAACAATCAGTAGAAAATGCAGAGTTAAAGCCACACTGTAGACTTGAAGATGTCTATGCAAGAATGTTTAAACCTGTAGAAATTTTTTATGAGAGTTCGAGCCAAATTGATGACATATGGGGGAACAAGATCTCCAGTGCTCTGGAGAATAGAGTTTTGCAACGTCTTTAATGCATTTGAAATTAATGAGGAAACAAGGAAGATTACATGGCGTTGGGAGAAAGCAAGGTGGGGACTGGATTGCAGGGTAGTTAACAAGGTTATGTGCTCTCTTAAGGTTGGCTACAGTTTACTTCAAAGGTGTATTAACCTAGATGCACAGAAACAATAGACAGGGCTTGCTTAAGGCCAAGATAAACCTTTTACTAAAAAATTATATGCGTGGGGCATGTCAACCACCATAACCTGCCCAGTAAGAATGTATGCAGATGCCAAGTTCTGTATTTTTCCCTAGACTTTTGCACCCCCTGCTGGAGAACAGGTTTATCCTCCCTGGGGGGAAAATGGTCACTGCTTATTTAATTTTCCAAAAACATTTTGGCCAAATTCTCTGTGTTTCTTCCTCAGTCTCCTCTGAAACCACAAAGAGGAAATTGAGTAAAATCTCCACTCAAAAGACATATACTGATTTATATGTACATCACAGTTTTCTAAAACATAAAAAAAAAAAAAAGTTTTCACCTTTGTTAAAGAGTCCACCACTCTGGCACACAGAAGAGCTCCTGGCAGGTCAAAGTAGTTATCATAAAAATAATACTTTCCTGAAAAAGAACAAAATTTTAAACTGGGAACAAATTCATGCTGAAATTATTAGAGGGAACATCTCAGACTATTTTTTTATTCTTAAGAAAGGTTAGGAAGAGCTTTGCCAGAAATCTAGAGGAAAAGGAAGATGATATCCCACATACATTTCTGCCCCCGCTCTGCTATTCTGTACCACACCATACTCCGGGGCTCCCCCAACCAGACAGTGGGCAAAGTTCCTTACCCTGTACATTATCTTATTTCTTGCCCGTGGCACCAGAGTGAGCTGCTGATCCTGATGGCTAGCTGTCCTAAGCACCATAAACCTGTGTATCCTTAGAGCATCATTGCCAGGTGTATACTCCTTTTTTCCATCCCCTTCCTCTCCCGTGGTGGGCATTAAGAGATGAAATTCAGTTTAAGAGTTGAATATTGATGTGTCTTGTTTGGAGTCTAATAAACAACTCAGGAGTTTAATGAGAAGGGCTCACTGACTTCCACCCACAAAGCCAGGGGCTGATGTCACTCAACTGTCAACCATGGGCTGGCCTGTGTGCATAGTGAGGCTTAGTCAGCCTTGACCTATTAACTGGGCCAGGCTGCTGTCAATGCTTCTCCCAGCACCAAAGCCCTGAGACTGTACTGTATGAAGGCGTCACCCCTCCACCTGCTTACAGAACAGACGGCTCACTGGAAATGAAGTGATTGGTGAGCTCAATAAAGCAAGCCTCTGAATCAAGACCAAGTCCCTTAACCATTAAGCTCTGTACACAGAAATACCTTTCCCCAAGAATCCACTGCCAATACTATTCTCTTTGCAAACTACACACTCTTAGTGATCATGGAACACAGGCGCATGAGTGAAACCACGGAGGGGAAGAGAACAATTTATGTTAGCCTAAGTCTCACTTCCGCAGATGAGTGAAATCTCCATTTAAAAATGAGGAAAGTGATGTTAACAGTGGCTTAGGAATTGACCAGATCTCTTTATCCAGCAAGTAACAGTCAATATGATCCAGGCCTGGCTCCAAGTTCCTGGTGATTGCCACTACACCAAGCTGTTTCCGCATAATCTACCCGTCTGTGGGAGAAAAGCTCAAAAGAACTTGCTCTCTGGTAATCGGTTGGTAAGGAAAACCATCCTTATGCCAAGTCAACATCCTGAAAAGGGATTATAAGAAGACATTAGTGCTTGAAATGCCCTAAATATACCGGTAGGGAAAGCACTTCACAACTCTCTATTTAACTCGGAGATAAATGGACTCAATATACAAAGAAAGGGCATGTAAAGAAAGATGCTATTGGGCCATATTAATCAACATTTTAAACCTGCATATCCTTAGAGCATCTGTACTTCTAGGAGTTCACCCTGGATGTACTTACGAAACTGAAAACTGTACACGTATGAAAATGTGACTGCAGGCTTGTCTGTAATGGCTGAACATCAGACACGTCAATGTCCCCCATCAGGGGACTGATAAAATAAATCGTGATTCAGGCACTGGATGCCAGCATTTAAAAGAATGAGGTACATCCGTGTGTGTGCTGATGTGACAGGATCGCTAAGATGTAAGCTACAAAGAGCAAAGTACAGAAAATGTATGATCCCTGTGGTATAATTTTAAAAAAATAAGCTTTGGGCCGAAACCGGTTTGGCTCAGTGGATAGAGCGTCGGCCTGCGGACTGAAGGGTCCCAGGTTTGATTCCGGTCAAGGGCATGTACCTGGGTTGCGGGCACATCCCTGGTAGGGGATGTGCAGGAGGCGGCTGATCGATGTTTCTCTCTCATCGATGTTTCTGACTCTCTGTCTCTCTCCCTTCCTCTCTGTAAAAAATCAATAAAAAAAAAATAAGCTTTGGGAAAGGGGAATTTTGAGGGGCAGGGGTTGGACATAATTTCTCTTCATTTTATTCCTTTCTATACTTTTTAAATCTCTTAAGCATATGATCACATTGTTGTTGTTGTTTTTAATGTAAATAAAGTTTAACTGGTTTGTAGAACCACAGGCCATTTTTCTTCTTTTATATATCTCTACACTAAAAAAATAAGTGTATATTTTTCCATTGATTTCTAAAGAGAGTGGAAGGGAGGGGGAGAGACACAGAGAGAAACATCAATTGGTTGCCTCACGAATGCACCTGACCAGGGCCAGGATCAAGCCTGCAACCAAGGCACATGCCCTTGACTGGAATTGAACCCGGGACCCTTCAGTCCGCGGGCCAACGCTCTATCCACTGGGCCAAACCGGCTGGGTTAGTATTGTTTCTTAAAAGCATTAGCTTCTTAGTATTTTGTAGAAACAACAGGCCTCTGTTATGTCACCGCCTGACCACCAGGCACCTGGAGTGAAAACAGTTCCCTAACCAACCCAATGAAGAGCAGATAACCTTCCAGGCCATCCTCAGCGGCTCCTGGGCAAATTCAGCACCAGAAGAAGCTGCTGGTTCCCCCTGGAGAACGGGCGGATCGGTGAGTACACAGCTGGCTCAGAGTGGGCGAACGTCCTTTGACAGCTGGGAAATACTTTATTCTTTAAAACACTCCCCGTTACTGAATGGATGTCAGAACTTAGCTGTGTGCCTCGCTTCTCTGGGTTATTTACCACCACCTGTACCTGGAGAGACAACAATTCTCCATCCCCCCTTGGCTAAAAGGCTATCTGCCCATTTAACTTCCGCTAGTTATTCTGAGCTGACATGTGCGAAAGCATTCTATGTCTAACCCCAATGGGAAGTCTCGGCATTGCCTATCAACTTACTTTATCAAGAATACTCATATTTCCTGCAATTTTCATCTCTCCACAAAAACAAAGCTCTCAAAAGACTGCAAATGTAACAAAGAAAGGAAATACAATCAAGATAAGGACTAACTATTTCCAGGTTATTACATTTTCTAAAGGAGAACAGATGCATTTCAAAATAGTGTAGGAGAAAATGGAAAAAAAAATTTAGGAAAAATGAAAAACCAGTAATCATGACTTTTAGTAAGGTCTGGTTATAACAATGTTTTACTTTATGCACACCTATGTCTGTAAAAAATTTCTGAAAAATCTTTTCATGTGTACCCATGGTGAAGCTCTTTAAAGACTGGGAAAAAATGCATACAATCATTTAAAATAAAGAAAAAGAAAAGATGAAGGGAAAAGATACTAGAACTGGCAGTAAGAAGGAAAATTCTAGCCCGGCTAGCATGGCTCAGTGGTTGAGCGTCAACCTATGAACCAAATCATGGTTCGATTCCTGGTTAGGGCACATGCCTGGGGTTGCAGGCTCGATCCTCAGTGAGGGGCATGCAGGAGGCAGCTGATCAACGATTCTCTCTCATCATTGATGTTTCTATCTCTCTCACCTTCTCCCTTTCTCGCTGATATATTTTTTTAAAAAACTGAAGGAAAATTTTAGGAAAGAGAAAGAAGTGAGAATGGAGAAATAAAAGTAAGGATTGAGCCCATAACAAACTGATAAAAATACAGGTTGCTAAGGGATGCATTACTCCTAAGTGCTATTCTTTTTCCTCTAGAACAAGTGCTAGAAAAGGAGTATCAACAAAACCTTAATTAACATAGAAGCAACTGCTAAAGAGAAATCAGACAGATGTGGAAGAAAAATACATCCTATTTCTATAAAACCGCAGTTGCTTCCTTGTACGTCATGCCCAGCAGGACACGAGAAAGGCCTTCTTCATGTCCTCGTGTAGCAGGTTCAGGGTCCAGAAGAAAAGGAGAGGGGATGACAGTGCTGTCCACGCGAGACATACCTGATCGGAAAGCCATCCCAGTGTCAGACATGAAGTACTTCCACTCCCTCCCGCCGTACTCCTTGGCCAGCTCCTCGGGGGCCAGCATCCTGGTGCCGTGGCTAGCCCTGGTTGGGGGAGATGAGGGACACTGCTCGTCAATGGCTCCCTTGAACACCCCTCCCTCCAGCCTTGCTATTGTGGATCCCTTCTAAAATTAACAAAAGTTTTATTTGTTTCTGTTTTCAATTGGATGACTTCCCCATTTAGGAATCTGTAAGGCATTTCTCTTGACAGCTCTAGCTCTTCATTCATCCACCAACGAGCAAGTGACCAGTAGCAGCTCACAATGTGGACCTATAACATAGAAACTATAACCTATAATCTCTCTGGAAGGAATATGACACGACCCTTTCCTAAGAAACGGTCATGTAACTGTGAAGATGAACCTAACTGGAACAATTAAAAAACAACTGTGTGGGCTGGGTCAGGGAGCAGGAGAGAAAAAGCAGCAGGTAGGAGAGTTAGCGTGTGAGCTGCACCAGGTCCACAGGAGAGGGGGGAGGAGCCTGGCACCTGGGGTGGCCAGCTGGTGGGCACAGGAGACTGTGAAGATGAGCGAGCATCCTGCCCATTCAAGGACATAACGTAGCTAAAAATACAATGGGTGGCAGTGAGAAAAATGTGACAAAACTTGGACCAGCAAGACAGGATGTAGCTATTTCCTGTGCTCACAATATTGCCCTTGCATCAGTTGGTCCAGAGGAAAGCCTCTTAGCCTATAGAGAAACAGCTGGTATTTTATGTAGTTTATTATGAGACATGATAATGCTAGAGAGTATCATTTTTTTCTTTGCTTGGGGTTATGACAGCAAAGCAAAATTAAGGAAAAAAGAAACGGAGGAAAAATCACAAATAGGTTCCTTTTTGTAAGGAGGTTAATGTTTTAGAAAGTGGTAAGTAGCGATGGGAGAATCCTGAGTGGGAACTATGAATAGACAAGGAAGCTCCTATATTCAATGGAAGCAGGCATGACGGAGATAAGCTCAGTTCAGGAGAAGTTGCAGGGTAGTTAGAACTTGAATGGAGAGGGTCAGACTTGCAGAAGGGGTGTGGCGAGGGGAGATGAACTGACATAACAATGAAAGAAAGAAGCAAAACTATGGATGCTTTCCGTTCTTTAACTCCAGGATTTGAGATAGACAAGTACATTGTGCTAAAATGATAGCAAAGTTAAAGGTCAAAGTCAAAGCTACACTGTGTGTATGTATGTAAATATAGATATAGACACATGCATACATACACTCTATCTCTGTTGCCCAAGGAAAAACATGCAAATGAATAACAAAATAATCAGAAGTGGGGCCACGCCAACAGCTGTAGCTAGAGGCACCTTAAGGGAAAGTTGGGGGAGAGCAAGAATTTGTAATGTGCAAAAAAATATGATATATCAAAAGGGAGAGTATGTATAAGAAGTAACCTGCTCTGAGCACCCTCTCCTTGGACTCTTAGTATAAACTAGAGGCCCAGTGCACGGATTGCAAGAGGGCACAGGCCAGGCGAGGGACCCCACTGGTGCATAATCAGAACCAGGGAGGGACCGCAGGAGGGCTCCAGGTCGTGTCCAGCCCATCTCACCCAGTCCTGATTGGCCAGACCTCAGCAGCAAGCTAATCTACCGGTCAGAGCATCTGCCCCCTGGTGGTCAGTGCATGTCATAGTAACTGCTCAAATGGTTGAACAAGGGGTCAGACACTTAGCATATTAGGCTTTTATTATATAGGATAATAAATCGCACAGCTGCATGGCCATACTGATGTACTATACTATCAGCATTGGGGGAAAGATAGATGCTCACTCTGTGATCCCTCTGTAAGGCTCAGAGCAGTGACAGCAACTGCTTCTCAAATGCATGCCCTACTTTTACCAACACTCAAAGGGTTGGACTCACCCTGAAAGGAGGGAAGGAAAGGGAGGCAGCAGTGAGTGCAGGAGAGACTGAGGAAGATTTGAACAGTCTGAAAAACCTTCCAGAAGGAGCTGGGGTACCACAGAATCCTGCATGATGAGGGCAAATTTGGATAAATGAAGGAAGAGAAGTGTGCACAGACCATAAACTCCTATCCCATATCCATTCTCTCCTTCGACCTTAATAAAAATAAGTCCTACTTCATTCCAGGTACCTACATACCCACCTAACACAATGTAATTCCCAAGCTCCTTTGCAGCAGGGGTGGTCAATGACAGGAAGCAAGTTATTAACATTCTACTGTATTTCCTGCAAATATTTCTAATGAGCTAAATTTAAAGAAACTAGATGTTGAAGCCTAATGCTCAGAGATTTGTTATTTAAATGGCTCAAAGGATTCATACAAAGACATGCAGGCATACAGATGATCTATCACAGTGATGGCGAACCTTTTGAGCTCGGTGTGTCAGCATTTTGAAAAACCCTAACTTAACTCTGGTGCGTGTCACATATAGAAATTTTTTGATATTTGCAACCATAGTAAAACAAAGACTTATATTTAGTTTATATATTTAAATGCCATTTAACAAAGAAAAATCAACCAAAAAAATTAGTTCACGTGTCACCTCTGACTCGCATGTCATAGGTTCGCCATCACTGATCTATCATCTGACTAAAATAATGATCTTATTTAACTACTAGTGGCCCGGTGCACAAATCTGTGCGCACTGAAAGGAAATTAATTAGAAGAATTATCTTAATATTGCTATTCACCTTTTCTCTATAATAGAAGTGTCAACCAAATTCACAATCGACAAAGACAGATCGAAACACACGCATGCGATTGGCGTCCGCAAGAGCTTTATATGTATCGTGCATGCGCGAGTCAACTCAGCCTTTTATAGATACAGAATAAACTTGCTTAATTAGACTTGCTTTCTGATTTAGCTAAACTTTTTCCAGCCCAGTGAAGCACCCCAACTTCTCTTTCAGGTAATTGTCAGCAACACAGCAGTAAATATCAACATGAAGCAAATTATTATTGTAGATACCGCAGGGAGAACAAAGGGTGAAATATTTAACTGCAGCAGTGTTTGACTATATTCTGCACAGTAAGAAAACCTGAAGTCATTTTCAAGGTCCACTATTTCTTGCTTCTTTTTAGTCGGGTCAAGTTTCTAAATCTCCATTTTCCAGCTAATGAAAAGAAAATAGGATTCCACCAAGTCTCCTATCTACCTACTCCAGGACTTCCGTGAGGATCAAATGAGATGCGGCGCAGGGAAAACGCTTCACAGACATTTGGTTAAAGTGTAAAATGTTTCCACCTGTGTTCCTGGGCTGAAGAAACTCCAAGGAGGCTAGTCGCTAGGGAGAGGAAGCGGGGCGTTGCTATGTGATGTCATTACCCAGATGGACACTAAGCATATTAGCAATATATATATATATATATATATATATATATATATATATATATCTTAATGATAAAATATTACAGAGTAATAAGTGTCCTGAAAAGAGTAAAACCTTGACTTCACAACTACATTTTATTACCTGAGGACGGTGCCATTATCTGCAAGTTTAATGAAGTTTCCATCTTCCAGATCCAAGGCCAATCCCTTGCAACTAAAACAGAAATGTTTGATTCCCAATCAATTCATGTATTTACCTAACTCAAAAGATAATAATTTATATGTTCAAAAAGTCACAATGCAAAAAAGGCATTCTCCCATCCAGGGGAATGATACGTTAATCATACAGTTAAGAATATCCAAGAACTCTAAAATGAAATATCATCCACAGAGAAAGTATATAAAGAAAACTGTTATGTGAACAAACGAAGGCACAGCATGTTTACTTTCTAAAATTCTGACACTTTTAAAAAGAGAATTACAAACTCAAAGAGAAGCAAAAATGAGCCTCATTGCATGTCTCTGTTAAAAAGTGAAAATCGTGCCCTGGCTCAGTGGCTCAGCTGGTTGGAGCATTTTCCTGAACACTAAAAGGTTGTAGGTTCAAATCCTGGTCAGGGCAGATATTCAGGTTGTGGGTTTGATTCCCAACTGGGAAGTGTCTGGGAGGCAACCGATCCATGTTTCTCTCTCACATCGATGTTTCTTTCTCTCTCTCTCCAACCCCCCTCCTTCCTTTCTCTCTTAAAGAAAAATCAATGAAAAACACATCCTTGGGTGAGGATTTTTTAAAAAGTGAAAATGTTTTTATTAAATAACACACACACACACACACACACATTCATATTCTGCAAGTTCAGATCTTAGCCAGAGTCTTTCCTTACTCTTTAGAATTTGCCTTAATTTAGGTCAGGTTATAAAACTAGCCCTCTGGGCAAGGTATATTAGTGAAAACAACTAAAAGAGAGTCAAATATTAAGTTTGGGGAGAAAAATGGATACAGATGCATTATTATAAATAATAAAAGCAAGGAGTTATAATAGCCAACAAATACCAAGGGAATTAAAAAATGGCAGGTACTTTAGAAGTATGATTTACTTTGGTCCATAGTAAAATTTCCAGAGTCAGCAGATTCATATAGTAAAATGTTTCTGCTTCTCCTTTACAAAAGGGTTTGAATAACAAAGGGCTAACCAAACATTGGAGGAGTGCATAACGGAGGAACACCGTTGCTTTAGGATTTTTCACGTGTTTTAGGATTATTATTAATTTTCAACTAAACAATGTAAAGTGGTCTAACAGGATTATCATTTGGTTTTGTCATTTAAATGAGGAAGAAAGACAAAGGAAGCCTTGAGAATCCTAACCCAGAAAGGGAATAAGAGTCTTAGACAAAGGAATGTCTGTCCAATTACAGAAAAACCAAATGTCCTAATTCAGATACTTATCCAAAACATGGCTCTTCTTCTCCTATACTTCTGTATTTGAAGAGCAATAAAACAAAACTTTTTAAAAGATAAAATTTTAGAGATAGCTCTTAAAACCTCCAAGACTCTTAATAATGACAAATTTAACCATGTGAAAATATCCACATTAGTCACATGCCCTCTTGGCTTGTTTTCATATTTGAGTCTAAACTTAAAGTAGAAAGGACATTCATTCATTAAACATAAAATTTTTTAGTAGAGAAGGCATCTTGTCCTTTGACTCAATTTCACATTTCACTTTCTGCCTCCATAGAAGAGGAGGCATTAAAGTTTTATCAGCAACAATTAGACATCAGAAGGGATGTGCAAACCTTGAAAACAAGGACCTACCAGAAATCCCAGTCCTCTGGAGTCACAGTGAGCAATTCCTTGTCATACCCTTTCTCCTTGACCAGGAACTGAGCAAAGCTATCATAAATGAGCTGTAGACAAAGGGAAAGAAAAAAAGAGAGGTTAAATATAAAATTCACTATTCATTCTGAACTTCGCAGACCTGAAGACCGGATGGAATCACTCACGGGGCAGTGGGGGAAGGGAAGGTCTTAATTACAAAGCTCTTCAGTTTAATGCCCTTCACAAGCCATTAAACCACCCCTACGAGCCCCCTAGTACCTGTAGTGTCTTTTTTTTTTTTCCTCCAAAATTGTACCATCATCAGTATACAATTATACAACCAAGGACAATTACTCATCTTTCTCCTGAATTCCAAGGGAATGGAGATCATTAAGACTTGCCAAAGCGCCCTGACCGGTTTGGCTCAGTGGATAGAGCTTCGGCCTGCGGACTGAAGGGCCCCAGGTTCAATTCCGGTCAAGGGCATGTGACTTGGTTGCAGGCACATCCCCAGTAGGGAGTATGCAGGAGGCAGCTGATTGATGTTTCTCTCTCATCGATGTTTTTAACTCTCTATCCCTCTCCCTTCTTCTCTGCAAAAAATCAATAAAAATATATTAAAAAAAAAAAAGACTTGGCAAAGCTTTGTAAACTTATTCAACACATGACGGAGACAATGAACATATTGAGCACTTTATGATTACATCTATGCTTGGTGCAGCCTTGCCGAAAGGCGCCACCTCCGGTGATAAAGTTAATTCTTGTATCAGGGCCACGAAGTGGAGGTTGTCCCAGTGGCCCAGCCCACGTCACAAAGCTAAAGCTAAGTGTTCTCTGCTTCTCCTCTGTAGTCACCTTCATTTGGAAAAAAGAAAAAAGAAAAAAAAAGACCTAGAGCAGTGGTCCTCAACCTTCCTAATGCTGCGACCCTTTAATACAGTTCCTCATGTTGTGGTGACCCCCAATTTCATTGTTACAAATTGGACATAATTAAAGATAGTGATTAATCACAAAACAATATGTAATTATATATGTGTTTTCCGATGGTCTTAGGCGACCCCTGTGAAAGGGTCGTTCGACCCCCAAAGGGGTCGCGATGCACAGGTTGAGAACTGCTGCTCTAGAGGAAGTAGTGGCCAAAGAATCAAGTAGTAAAGAAAAACCACCCAGAGCTTTGTCTACAGCTCACCTATAATAGCGTTGCTCAGCCTGCACTTACGGGGACACACCTGTAAGGAAACCAGCATATACCAATCGCAATCCTCCAACTCCCGTTTAGCTTACCTTACCTGTCAGCCTTATAAGGGAATCCCTGACCTCCTGGCCAGTCATGTTCTGTTTCTGTGTTGCCTCCTCTAATGCTCTCTCAGCTCACTCTTGCCCAAAATCCTTCTGGGGGAGCGGTCCACTGCTGGGAGGCACTGTACCCCAACCCATGGATTGTTTTCTCTTGAATACAGGACATCAAATGGGTTACCTAATTGTTCCAGTCCTGTAATTTGACACAAAGGTGTCTCAAAGAGAAATACACATGGGCACCAGGCAGGTGATTCCTGAGGAGGAATCTGCAACCTCCATCAGGTACAGGAAATACCTCTCATTTTTCCACCATAAGAAAAACAGGAAAAAGAGCAACAGAAGCCTCTGGAAGCAAGCACAAAGCAGCAAAGCAACAAAAACGCTTTGCTGGTCGTTGACAGATCTGATTTCTCACCAACAACGAAATCCCAGCTTTTGGAGTGAAATATCTGTTTTGTCTTTAAAGAGCTGGCTCAATTTTCCAAGAACTGTGCATACCAAACAGAAAGCAGGCAAAGGGTGGATGGAGGTCTACATCAGCCCCAACCCATTCTCCTTCAGAGTGTTCTTGGGCCAGCATCACATGCACTTGAACCTGAGGCAGACCGTGGTCGGGGGTCCAGATTCAGCCGTGTGTCTGACCCACACTGAGCGGCCTGACCCTCCTCTACAGATGCTAAGCCAAGACACGTTTAGACAGCATGGGATGGCACGGGGGGAAGCAAGGACAGACAGGCAAAGGAGTGGGAGAAGGCCTCCCTCAAGTGATGCTTTCACTGACGTCTGCAAGAGGAGCACTCAGGTGGGTGAACCCAGAGGGGAGGGGACACGTTCAGCGGGTCCGTGGCTGAAGTTAGGGGCTAAGGTATGAGTGTCAGGAAATGAGCGCGGGGAGAACAAAGGCTCCTGGTCAAATAGAGCTGCTCAGTGTGGCAAAGCTAATAAAGGCACTTCAAATGCACCGCCATGCCAGGCGATGTGGCCTTTATCCAGGTCAACTGTAAATCGACACACGTTACGTCAACACTACGGATCAACAGCTCTCCACCCTGTTGGTGATTCACAACTACAGGTGATGGTTCTTAAAACCACCCCGAAATTCCAAGCCTTTGGACAGAGTGGGATTCCTGAAGCCCGCAGATGACCGAACGCTCCTCCTTTACCTGCTATATAGATTTTTATTCAATCATTCCAAAATATCAACGCACATGTACTGAGTCATTCTGAAGTGCAACATACTAAGGACCATAAAACACACACACACACACACACACACACACACACACACACACACGATCCTGCCTGCAAGAAACCAGTGCCATGGGATTAACGGATGTAAAGAGCTTAGAGCTGTGCCTGGCATACAAGTAAATTCAGCTTAGATATTGCTATTCTTATCAGTCACGTAGTGGTTTTAAAAAGAGCCCTGACTTATAGCATTGGCCCATTTTCAAGGTATACATCCTCCCACCTTGGTCAGTTTCAGTGGACCAAAGTAAATCATACTTCTGCCCTAGGAACTGTTTCCCCTGTCCGATCGTGCACAATTTGTCCTTCCCTCCCCCCTTTTCTTCCTTAACCCTCTCTCAAACTTGACTACCGGCTGGGCTCTACCAGCCCGTGCCCACTGCACCCACCGGATGGGACCCAGGGATGCTAGACTTGCCTCTGGTCAAGGCACTTTATCCCGTTTTGGACAGCGCTTCTCATCCCCGTGGCAATACTGACGACTAACATGCTTCCAATGGGGTCAGGCTCCTTCCTAAGATAAGGAGCCCTTTCTCAGGCTGCCAACACGGGCACCCATAGCTGTGTTTCTTCCCTCCCAGAGGAGACACTTCTGTAACAGGAGACAATGGGGTCAACGTGCAGGGAGAAGCAGAGAACACTGGTGCTGAGGAAAGCAGGGGACCCTGTGCCTCCGACACCCCTCGCCACAGGGGACCCCAACCAGCCTTTCAGCACTCAGCTCACTGCAAGGCCACTGAAGGCCTGAGTGTTACCTGTGTATCCCCAACTCCACCCCAGTGTTTAGCCCACGGCAGGCCCTTCATGGAAGATTTCTAAACCCAACAGGCTCCAAAGCACACTAGGTGACTGTTTCCAACCTTTAAGCATCACATACATTGAGGCGTGTAGTAAAGAATCCTTGTCTTCAAGGATCTTATATTCTAAAATCTTACGCTCGCACATGCATAATTTTGGCTCTAACATGACAGTGGTTTTTTGTTGTTTTTTTAAAATATATTTTATTGATTTTTTACAGAGAGGAAGGGAGAGAGATAGAGAGTTAGAAACATCGATGAGAGAGAAACATCGATCAGCTGCCTCCTGCACATCTCCCACTGGGGAAGTGCCTGCAACCCAGGTACATGCCCTTGACCGGAATCGAACCTGGGACCTTTCAGTCCGCAGGCCGACGCTCTATCCACTGAGCCAAACCGGTTTTGGCATGACAGTGGTTTTTAACAATATTTCTCCCATATGAAGGTGACTACAGAGGAGATGCAGAAAATGTGAGCCAGGAGGGGATTTTAAAGACACAGAGGGAAGAAAAATATGAACCAAAGACCTAGAGGCCTAGCTGGTGAGGCTCAGAGATTGAGCCTTGACCTATGAACCAGGAGGTTACTGTTCAATTCCCCATTAGGGCACATGCCCGGGTTACGGGCTTGATCCCCGTAGGGGGTGTACAGGAGGCGGCCGATCATTGATGTTTCTATCTCTCCCTCTCTCCTCCTCTCTAAAATCAATAAAAATATATATTAAAAAAAAGAAGAAGACCTAGAGGAATTAGTGGCCAAAGAATTAAGTAGTAAAGAAAAGCCTTCTTAACTCTCAATATAAGTAAGGGAACATCTATACAGAGGGAGAGCAGAGAAGTACAGTAGAGGAACAGCACACTATTTTTGTTTAGCATCTGTGCATAGAAAACTCAAGTGATTCCAGCTCCTTTTCGACCTCTGACGGGTACCTGCATTGCTTATTGGGACACTTACCTCACCACAGTGTGGAGCCTGGGCGATGTCTGCGCCAATGGCCTAGAGCTCTACTCATAACTGGGTGAGGCTTTAAAGTGCTTTGGGTGGTAACCATAAAAGCAACGCTTGTGCTTGCCAGACAAGTGGAGTTTACCTGTATGCCAGCACTGCTCTCAGCATTATACATCTGTCACCTATCTAGTCTTTGTAACAACCTCGTGAAGTACATCCAGTTATTGGTCCCATTTTACAGATGGGGAAAATGAGAATAGACACAGATTAAGACGCAGAACTAGTAACAGAGGAGCTGGTAGACTGGCTGCAGAGTCAGTGCTTGAAAATACTGTGCTCTTAACTAATTTTTTTCTGTTTGGGTGTGTAGATCTTTGACCAAAGAACAAAACACACACACACAAAAAAAAAAATCTGCTAGTTTTTCACAATGTTTTGTGAAAATCAAAGGAATTGGGGGGCATTAGGGTACAGGTGTGGAGTCACACATACTCCACTTGCCCCTCCCTTCCAAAGCACAGTGAGGACCCACACTTCGCTGGCTGTCGTTAGGATTAAACTTATTCAAGGTGCATGGAGCACGTAGTAGGTATGCGATGGTTATTTTCTTCTCTTGGTGGAAAGCAAAATTAGGGCTAAGGTATCTTAGTGACTTGTTGGCTAATGTTCCTTCCAATACGCAATCTGTCCCTGGGCGGTGCTAAAAACTGACAGGTGGTCGCGTGGACGTGCGAAAGGAAAAATGCTGCCGAGGAAGATCCAAGCCCTTAACCGGGTGGCGGCGGCGGTGGCCGCGCGCTGATGGTGCCCAAAATGACTTGCAGACAAGTCCCAAGGCCTGGGATCTGCAGAGGGCACCCCAGTTCCTCTAGCCCCGCCCTTCCTCTGCCCTAGGAACTGTTTCCCCTGCCCGATCGCGCACCGTTTGTCCTTCCTTCCCCCCCTTTTCTTCCGGAACCCTCTCTCTAACTTGACTACCGGCAGCCGTGCCCACCGCCCCGGAGGGGACCCGGCGATGCTTCCGCGCAAAGGCGCGGCGACGGCAGGGCCCCGGCGCTCGCCGCCCGCGCGGGGAGGAAACTCCAGCCCCGGCAGCCATGGAGGCGGCGCTCCGTGCGCCCCGACCCCTCGCGCCACTCACCGGGGCGCTCTCGGGCAGGTTGTAGCGACACAGAGTGTGGTCCAGGTCGAAGCCGACCACGTCGCAGGCGGCCAGGGAGAAGTGCTGAGCCATGGCTGCGCGGGAAGGACCGCAGGGCGCCTCGGTGCCGGAGAGCACGCCGGCCAGACGCTGCGGGACGGGACCTGGCAGGACGCGGCGGGGCGGGGGGAGCGCGGCGGGGCGGGGGGAGCGCGGCGGGGCGGGGCTGCGTCCGCCCCGGGACGCGGCGAGGCGGCCCGTAGCGCTTCCCCCGCCCGCAAGCACCGCCCCGCCCCGCTCCCCCCGCCCCGCCCCGCCGCGCCTCTCCCCGCCCCGCCGCGCTCTCCCCGCCCCGCGCGCCTCGCCCCGCCCCGCCGCGCTCCCCCCGCCCCGCCGCGCCTCTCCCGCCCCGCCCCGCCGCGCTCTCCCCGCCCCGCGCGCCTCCCCCGCCCCGCCCCGCCGCGCTCTCCCCGCCCCGCGCGCCTCCCCCCGCCCCGCCGCGCCTCTCCCCGCCCCGCCCCGCCGCGCTCTCCCCGCCCCGCCCCGCCGCGCTCTCCCCGCCCCGCGCGCCTCCCCCCGCCCCGCCCCGCCGCGCTCTCCCCGCCCCGCGCGCCTCCCCCCGCCCCGCTCTCCCCGCCCCGCCCCGCCGCGCTCTCCCCGCCCCCGCGCGCCTCCCCCCGCCCCGCCGCGCCTCCCCCCGCCCCGCCCCGCCGCGCTCTCCCCGCCCCGCGCGCCTCCCCCCGCCCCGCGCGCCTCTCCCCGCCCCGCCCCCGCCGCGCTCTCCCCGCCCCGCGCGCCTCCCCCCGCCCCGCCGCGCCTCTCCCCGCCCCGCCCCGCCGCGCTCTCCCCGCCCCGCGCGCCTCCCCCCGCCCCGCCCCGCCGCGCTCTCCCCGCCGCGCTCCCCCCGCCCCGCCGCGCCTCTCCCCGCCCCGCCCCGCCGCGCTCTCCCCGCCCCGCCCCGCCGCGCTCTCCCCGCCCCGCGCACCTCCCCCCCGCCCCCGCCCCGCCGCGCTCTCCCCGCCCTGCGCGCCTCCCCCGCCCCGCCGCGCCTCTCCCCGCCCCGCGCGCCTCCCCCCCGCCCCGCCCCGCCGCGCTCCCCCCGCCCCGCCCGCCGCGCTCCCCCCGCCCCGCCCCGCGCGCCCTCCCCCCGCCCCGCCGCGCCTCCCCCCGCGCCGCCGAGCCTCTCCCCGCGCCGCCCCGCCGCGCTCCCCCTCGCCCCGCCGCGCTCCCCCCGCCCCGCCGCGCTCCCCCCGCCCCGCCGCGCTCCCCCCGCCCCGCCGCGCTCCCCTCGCCCCGCCCCTCGCGCGTCCGGCCTCCCCTGCATCCCGGCGGCCGGTGTGCGGTTTGTCGCTGCTCATCCCGCAAGCCCGCTCCGCCCCCAGGATGCCCGAGGGCAGGATGGGACCGGGGCTGTGCCGCGGCTGCAGGAACGGAGGGCGCAGGTGAGCCCCCGTGGGCACGTAGCCCTGCCACCAAGTGACCTGGGGCTCCCCTTCCTTTTGAAGGCGCCAGGGAACCAGATCGTAAAGTTAGACTTGAACCAATAGTAGGAGAATATGGAGACGATATTATTTACTTAGGTTCCTCGGAGGATACTAGTATTAGCCTAGGATTTGGAAGATCTTTTTATGATCTTTGACCATGGGTTGAACCAGAAACTTTATATGCCATAGTAAATTCCTAAGTAAAAAACACGCCAAAAACTAACCAATCCAATTACAAAATGAGCAAAGGACCTGGATAGACATTTCTCCAAAGAGGACAAATGGCCAACAGACTTATGAAAAGATGCTCTCCATTACCAATCACCAGGGGAATGCAAATTAACAACCACAATGAGGTGTCACCGCACACCGGTCAGAATGGCTATCGTCAACAAGTCAACCAACAACAGATGCTAGTGAGGAAAGGTGTAGAAAAGAACCCTCATGCCCTGTTGGTGGGAATGGAAACAGGTGCAGCCATTATGGAAAACAGTTTGGAGATTCCTCAAAAACTTGAAAATAGAGGTGCCATTCACCGAGCAATTCCACTTAGGTATTTATATGAAGAAATCAAAAGCACTAGTTTGAAAAGTATAAGCACCCCTATGTTCATTGCAGCATTACTTTCCAATAGCCAACTTAGGGTCCATCAATATGTTCCTGGAGAGCAACCCCAGTCAGAGGGGGCTCTCCCCTCCTTGGCTCTTGTCCCACTCAGGAGAAAAAATTCAGATGAGTGACAGAAAACAGTGTTTAAGCAAAGTTAGCGAATCTATTAAGGAAGCAAAGCAAGAGAATTTGTTAAGAATACACTTGGCAGAAAGCACAAGCCGGCAACTCAGGTAGGCTGAAAGTGCTTTCTGGTGGGGGTTCAAGGGTTTTATACTTCTTCCCCCTACAGGTTTCAAGGTTCCCTACCAGATGGACTAGATTTCAAGGTCCCCTTTTTATTTTGTTGTGGCTTTCCCCAGAATTTATGAAAACATCTGACAATTTTTTCTTGGCAAGCCCCAAGACTGCTGACTTTTTTCAGTGGGTGAGATAAACTCCTCATTTTTTTCCTCCTCCTTTTCTTCCCCCTGCCTTAACAGCTATCTACCCTGCCTAACAGATAGATGAATGTGTAAAGAAGATGTGATATACTGCCGGAAGCCATTTCCAGCATGTCATAATTTCAAGAGTTTCATCAAAAGGTTGATGGAACTTGGGGACTCATCAAGGGCTGAGTCACATATGTTGTCTCCTGTTGGGAATGGCTGATGGCATTTCCCCAAACCTGAAAAGGGATGATTGCTTGGCTGCCAGACAGCTCAGGGCATCTTATCTACATGTTATTGCCTCCTACTGGCCAAACACCTGCAGAGTTGTAGGCAAATTCCCCCAAATCTGACAATGGATTCTGTACCAAACCCTGACCCTTTGAAGTATATATCTCTGCCTCGCCTCAGGACAAGTTGTGTTAATAAAAAGCATGGGGTCCTGAGATGAGGAAATCTTATATCTTAGGTTCCTTTAAACTAGGATCCTCTGACCCCCTAATGCCTTTCAAAATTATATTTCATCTCTGGACTCCTATTTAATCTACCCACAGCCTTCTCCAGATTCCTGAACCCTTCTTAATGCTGGAACAAGAACCCCGGCAATATACTAGTATCTATACCTATACCTATACCTAACCTATACCCCATATGAATTCACTTATATGTAGAATGTAAAACAAAACAAATGAATAAACAAAATAGAAACAGAACCTTCGATATACAGTAGATAACAAGCTAATGGTTGCCACAGGGGAGGGAGTGTGGAGAAATGTGGAAGGGAGCTGACAGATGTGTTTACTCCAAATCCTTATGATGAAGGCCCAAGCCCTACATTTGGAGAACGGGAGTTTATTGTTCAGTGAGGTCATAAGAGTGGGGTCCTAATTCAGTGTGCCTGGAAGAGACATACTGAGGAGGAAGGGACCCCAGAGATGCACATGTGCAGAGGAGAGACCCTGTGAAGACACAGGAGAAGGTGCAGTCTGAAAGTCAAGAGAGGTTTTCCCAGAAACCAATCCTATTGGCCCCTTGGTCTTGGACTTCCGAAACCCAGAAATGTGAGAAAATGATTTTCTGCTGTTTAAGCCACCCAGTCTGTGGTATTCTGTTAGGCAGTCCGAGCAGACTAGTATGGTCAGTAAGGAGCTTTGACTCTAGTCAATGTCTTTGTGACAAAGGTAGCAGATATTTGCTATTTGAAAATCCCTAAATGGCAGAAACTTTGACTTAAGTTATTTGTTGGTTTTTAAAATTTTGGTACTTTCACTTGTATATAATATTAATACAGTGGGGTTTTTTTTGTTTGTTTTGTTTATTAGTTTTCCATGTACTGAGTTCTTACAACTAGAAAATTATTAAATAATTTAGAAATTCTCAGAAATAAGAAGTAATGATATATATTGCTAATTTTCTAGAATTCAATTTTATTCTTATAACTGAACTGCATTTTAATAAATATAATTCTATAATTTAGCAACTTTAACTTAGGTCTGCCTTTTACTTAATTTGTTACTTACTTAAACAATAACTTTGTGAACAGCTAGCTTAAGTTTTAGACTCTAAAATTACTTAGTAAATGATCTTTTGTGGATTTATAATAACATATGTTAACACCTATATTGTAATTGTCATTTACCAGCCTGTTATTTTGGGACAGTGAAAAATGGTCAGTAGGTTAAAATGTGTGTTTCTAAATATATCAGAGTAAACAATGTAATGTTTAACCTTTTATATAATCTAAGCCAATATACACATCTCTGGATAATAAAATTTATTTAAGGGGAACAATAAAAGTTATTTAGTAATTTAGAAAAAAGATGAAATACACAAATGCCTAAAAATTAATCTCTACGTCATTTAAATATTAGTCATTTAGGTAAATAGAACCAAAAGCTGACTTGTAATACGGGGCTGCGGCCTTAAGATGGCAGTAGTTCTGCATTAGGAATATTTTTTATTTGATTTCTTCAGTAATCTTAAAATCCTTAAATTTCAAAAAAAATACATTATTTTCTTCTTTCCATTCCTGCTCTTGCCACAAGAGAAGAAGCCTACTTAGAAAGTTCCCTGTGTTTTATTTATTTTTTATGGTGATGATGGGACAAAGTCTTTTGGTGGGAAATTTCTTATTAAGGTTGTGTCTGAATAAAGAACTAAATGTTTAAATTATAAAATTATTTCCTCTTGGAGACAGCGCTAAAGTATGAAATGGCTAAATTGTGATTCAAAAGATCTCAAATGATGTAGTAATGGACTGAAATTTAATTAAGACAAATGTTAAGTTTTGGGGTTAGGTTCAAACAATCAACTTAACAGTATGTGATGGAGAATCTTGATTGAACATCTGTTAAGTTAGAAATAAAATGTGGACAAACTTAAGGTAGACTCAGTTGTTAGTTCCAGTTTAAACTCACTATCTTTTTTTTTAAATATATTTTTATTGATTCCAGAGAGGAAGGAAGAGAGAGATAGAAACATCAATGATGAGAGAGAATCATTGATGGGCTGCCTCCCACATGCCCCCTACAGGGGATCGAGCCCACAACCCGGGCATGTGCCCTTGACTGGAATCGAACCCAGGACCCGTCAGTCCGCAGGCCGACACTCTTTCCACTGAGCCAAACCAGCTACGGCAAACCCACTATCATCTTGACAGTCCCGTCACCATACTCCCCTGGGCCTTGGCTGGCCTTCGGGAGTGTGGGGTTCTAAATTGCACAAGAGCTATGCTGCCAAGGAGTCTTGGAAGAGACTCGTGGTCCTTAGCCAATGGCATCCATACAGTGTCTCTTTCTCAGCGAGGCCATCCCTGTCAGCCTTCAGGTGCCTCTGGCCACACCAGCCACCCTGTCAGCAGCCATCCCTGCAGACTCTGAAACACCTCCCGTTTCAGTGGCAGCAGAAAAGTCTATAGTTTTGTGCCGGGGTCCAGCCCCAGCAGGTCCAGGGGTCCCCAAAGGTGTGGACGGAGTCGGCGAAGAAGGAATGACACGGAGACAGCGTTCAGTTGATCAGCAGCCTAGCCAGGATCTCCAGCCAGGATCTCCAGCCAAGTTCTGGTCTGGATATCCAGAGAGGTTCTGCTTAGGCTCTCCAGCCAGGTTCTGTGTCCATGTTCTCTTGCTAGGTTCTCCAGGTTCTCCAGCCAGGTTCTGTAGCCATGTTCCCTCGCTAGGTTCTCCAGCCAGGTTCTGTCCAGGTTCTCCAGCCAGGTTCTGTCCAGGTTCTCCAGCCAGGTTCAGTCACCAGGTTCTAGTCAGGTTCTCTTGCCAATTTCTGTAGTCAGGTTCAGTCCAGGATCTTTTGCCATGTTCTCTCCAGCGAAGTTCTTCTGTCTCTAGGTTCTGTGTAGGTTCTGTCTTCTAAGTTCTGTGTGCTGTTGTCTTGTTACAACTGTATTTATACCAGTTGATTCCAATCCTATCAATCTCTATTCCAAAGGTTAGGGCGTTTCTTATCGCCATTCCAGGGAGTAAAGATTATGTAGCTTAAGCATGATTGTTCATAGTTAAAGTGATTAATTACCCGCCTGGCACTTAGTTAAGAGGTTTTATTCCCTCCCTAACTTCAGGGGAAAATCCCTCCCTGGGGAAACAACCTTTCTCAGAGACCTTGGTTAAAACACATAGTGCCAAGAAGGTGAGCAAACATATTAAGAACAGTATGCCATATATGCCAGGTCCCTTGAAACAGCAAGCATGGACCAGCTCCCGGCAGTTTTGTCCCAAGTCAGCCAGCCTCTCCTGAGCACTCCCAGGAAACCTTCACAGGAAACTCCGCTGCCCAGCCTCAGTGAGGGGGGCCATTGCCATGGGGAGGGAAGGCAGGTGGCTCCCTCAGACCCTCTCTCCAGGTAGAGGTGACTCACTGTTCCTTCTCTAGTGAATGTCCCGTGAGGCATCGGGCACTGCAAACTCTCTTCCCTCAGAATTCCAACTGGGAATCAGAACCCAATTTCCTCTGCTGTTGGATTCCCAAGTTCAGGTGGAGGGTCTTTTGTTTATTATATCAGGGATTTAGCTTTGCATTGGGACAGAGTATAGGGGCCTTTCTCAGGGACCCACACAAATGGCCATAAAATGGAAAAAAATAACCTGTTACATATCAATGTCCAGAAGTCACCTTTGTCCTTAGGAAATCACTGGAAATGATTTTGTTATGGTAAGAGAATGCTCTTGGGTCAAGCTTCCTCATCTTCCAGGTTTAGCTGGTTTTATGGTTCTTGTGCTACATTGGTGTGCACTGACATGTTGAGTTCTCATGTCTGCCCCTTATCTCTATTTGCCAAAATTCATAATTGCTCAAGGTTGCTTTAAGTACTGCGTTTTCTCAGGGATGGCTTATTCTAAAAGCAGAGTCCGGGACAAAGACTCAACTGCAGGTGGGTTATTTGGAGGGAATCCCAGAAATCAGCAGTGAAGTAGTAGAGAGAGTAAAAACAGCAATGCAAAAGGCAGCATGAAGGTCCCTGCAATAGGCGACAGTGGCCATTTCTGTGGACCGTCCCCTGAAACAGCAGACCTCTCGCAGGACTGTCCGCCAGAAGAAGACAGAGAACTTACCTGTTGGCTCCTGTTCTCTCATAGACAGTAACCCACACACTTTCAGGAGCTCCTATAGCCTCCGAAAAGGCCCCCAGACACAAAGGAGAAAGACATGGGCTGTATTGAGGGGGACACTATTAGTGTGAAAACGGCCGTGTGAGTTGAGACTGAAATTAGAAGGGGGCAAAGGGGTGTGATCCAGGTTACCAGTACCATCTACTAGAGCAATTCTTCTAAAAGCTTGTTAGCTTCAGTGGAAGTAAGAATATATCTGGGGATGGTGTCTTCATCTGTTGGTCATTCTGTCTCCAACCCATTGTTCATTCTTTTTCTGTTCCATCTGTGATCTACACTGTGTATTCTTTCTTATTTTTAAAATATATTTTTATTGACTTCAGAGAGGTAGGGAGAGGGAGAGATAGAAACACCAATGATGAGAGAGAATTATTGATGGACTGCCTTCTGCACCCCCTGACCCCCCACTGGGGATAGAGCCCACAGCCTGGCATATGCTCTTGACCAGAATCAAACCTGGGACCCTTTAGTCCGCAGGTCGGCGTTCTATCCACTGAGCCAAACCAGCCAGGGATACACTGTATTCTTTAACCTAATGCAAAGTAATAAAACTCAATGCAAACTACCACAGATGTTTTAGTCCAGTGCTTTCCAAACTTGTTCACATCATGGCTCACATAGAAAATGGTAATGTTTATTTAACATGCTGGTGCAGACAGAAGAATCTAGCCCAGAAGGTGGGGCTGGCGGGGCTCATGAAGCTCTGAGACTCTGCAAAGGCCCACAGGGTAAAGCTGTTCAGTATCTTAGCACAAATATGTTAATTAATGTAGGAAACATTCAAGCCTGTAAAGAATATTTGTGAGTTTATTTGAGCCAAACTGTTGACAATTGTGAGGAAGCAGAATCTCAACTAATTAAGATAATGCTCAGGGGAATGGTGGTTTTTCACTGAGTTTTATAAATTACCATCAAAGGAGACATAAGTGGGTTACATGAAATCCACTGGTGATAGATTAGGGAGGTGGGAGAAAGCAAAGTGGGGAAACCTCTGGGATTGGATAAAAAGTAAAATGATAGACACATGTTTCTTTTACACAGGTGGGTGCAGGGTAATTAACTGTCAACAATTAACAGATAACAATAACACTGAGTGAATCAGTGGTCTCCACCCTGGTGCCTGACACATTGGTTGTGCCCTGAGGGCTCCAGAGAAAGGGAAGTTACAAGTTACCCTGCCGGTAAAAAGGTTTGTTATCATAGATGCAAAAAGACAACAGGCTCAGTTAAGATCAAAGTTGGTTTTTGTCAGGGAATATACTGGCCTAGGACATGGCTATCCACCATAGACTGCTTTTTAATTTAAAGTTTTGATTTCAGAGATTAAAAATGGCAGCAAAGTAAGTGGATGTTACACAGACACGCTCCTAGGAACAAACTGGAATTACAACTAGTTCCAAAGCTCAGTCCCGAAAGGGGGAGCCTAGCCCCCAAACCCGAACCTAGACCAGAAGAGCCCAGCCCAGTCTGAAGAGCTGGGCCCAGTGCGGAAGAGCCCAGCCCAGTCCTAAAGAGTTGGGACTAGCTAGCCCCTAAGAGCTGAAGCTGGTCCCAAAGGTCTTACCCTAGTTCCAAAGAATTTAGCCCATAAGCCAAGCCCTGCAAGAAGATTTTGCAAAAGTGCCCTCTTGTGGACATTCTGAGAATAGCACTCTCAAAATGAATAAGGCCAGTCTGAAAAGAAAACCCATTGATAGACCAAGAGGGCTCTCGCCCTTGAGGGGAGGGGTTGCATTAGTGCCATCTTGTGGACATTCTGAGAACTGCACCCTAGAAATGAATTCTGCGACTGAAAAGAAAACCCAATTGACAGTCATAGGAGGATCTCGCCTTGCATGGCAGTGTTCAAAAAGTGCCCTCTTGTGGACATTCTGAGAACAGCAACCTTGTAAAGGATTAGTCTCACTAGCACTCTCTAGTAGACATTCTGAGAATAGCACCCTTGAAAGGGATTGGTCTCAATATCGCCCTCTTGTGGACATTCTGAGAACATCACCCTTGAAAGGGATTAGTCTCAATAGCGTCCTCTTGTGAACATTCTGAGAACAGCGACCTTAAAGAGTATTAATCTCAATGGCGCCCTCATGTGGAAATTCTGAAAACAGTGCCCTTGTAAAGGATTAGTCTCACTAGCGCTCTCTAGTGGACATTCTGAGAACAGCATCCTTGAAAGGCATTAGTCACAACATGCCCTCTCATGGACATTCTGAGAACAGCACCCTAGAAAGGCACCAGTCTGAATAGCACCCTCATGTGGAAATTCTGAAAACAGTGCTCTTGTAAAGGATTGGTCTCAATAGCGCCATCTTGTGGGCATTCTGAAAATAGCACCCAAGTCATGAATTTTGTGCATCTGAAAAGAAAACCCTACTGAGAGACTTAGAGGACTCTCTCCCTGCAGGAAGATGTTGCAACAGTGGCCAGTCCCAAACAGTTGAGCCCAATCCCGAAGGGCAGAGCCTAGCCCCAAAGCTATACCTGTCCTTCTAGATTCTAGAATCTAGAAGGATGAAGGTATCCAGTGTCAGTGTGTGGGAGTGAGTTTCACAGCCCCCTTTCCCTGGAGAGTCAGCAGCCCTTTTAATCTCTGGCTCTGAGGCCAAGTGTGCTCACTTAAGTGTCCTTTCCTGTGAGGCGGTCTTGGGGAGGCCGGGGCTTCGCCATGGCCCGAGTAAATTTGTGTTTAATAGTCTCTGGTCCCTCTCAAAGGGATCTGATCCTTGTGAATGTTGTACACCCCTAGAATAAGCCCTTCTGACGAAAGGGTCTTTGCTCCTCATTATACCAACATGGGGATATCTGTAAATATGTATTTATAATGCCGTGTAAAGTTGGTGTACACTGAACTGAAATGAAGCTGGTCCACGGCAGTTGCTGCTCTCTGGACAGGCCCTGATGGAAGTCAGAAGGAATGGGGGGGTTTGGAATGAGTGTCTGTTCCCTGCAGGCAGTCTGGTGCTCAGACCCTTTATACTCATTGTAAGCTGTCACTGCCAGCACTAGCACAAAGCCTGTGATGTGCATTGTGCAGCACGACGTCATTAAAGACTGATGCTCGCCTCATCCTAGCCTAGCCTCAGAGCCTCGGAGTCGAACCTCAGATCCTCAGAGAGCTGAGACGAACCCAAAAGAACCGAGCCTAGGCCTCATAGCGAGCCTTGTCCCCAAGGGCTGAGCTAGTGCTGGAGAGCCGAGCCTCGTCCTGAAGGTGGGAGTGTAGCCTCACATCGCCAAGCCCAGCCCTGACAGCCGAGCCCTGCCCTCAGAGCCAGCCCATTCCCGAAGGGCCGAGCATTAGAATCACCTCAGCCTGGCCTCCTTGCTTATTTAATTGAATAATAAAAAAATTATAGAGGAAAATTAAGCCTTCAAAAGGTAGATGAGTATCAAGGGAAAAATAGACAAGGCAATTATAAGTCCAGGAAAATAAAACACTTTGCAAGAAAGGCAACATATTAACAGATTGCTTAGGTGTTCCGAGGGATATTATTTCCATGAACATGCTGATGTCAGCTCTTCTATTGACCTCGCTGAAAAGGCTTCATAAGTATTGGCAAAACGGCAAGGGAGGAAGTGGGGGGAGGGATATAGAAACAGCACATCTTCCTCTGGCATAACAGGTAAGCAATAGACAATGTCCCAGTTGTAAAGCCTCATATACGCATGCCATTGAGAAATTTAGAAATACCGATAACTATCAGACAAAACAGTGAATGAACTGAAAGGGCTCTCCTTTGAGAGTCAGAACCAGGGGCGGGGGAGGGAGAGAGGGGAGGCAAGGACAACTGTTTTTTGTTATAAACCATTTAGTACTATTTAATTTTCTTTCTTCCCATAACAAAGAAGACTAATTCAAACAATATGTGCAAAGTAGAACTCTATGAACTAGCGAGTAGCATTTCTGAGTTTCCACAATGAGCTTTAAAATTGCACTATTTATGGCTGCAAATGTATTTGGCGAGTAACTTGCCGCTATAATGAATATAAAAATGCTTCTGCCACACCATACGCAGTCAATTACAGGAACAGAAAAGAATTAGAAATATACAAATAAGTCAATATTTAAATTCTCCATTAAAAAACAAGTAGAGCCAATCCCTTTTCAAAATCATTGCTTTAACCAGGTAGTTGAATGTTACTTCCCTTTCTGTCCATTTCTGGAATTACTAGTTCCAGCACCAGGACCAGCCTCAGTGCTTCCTCCCTCAATATTTCAACACCTTCTTCACTCCCATTTCTCTCTCTAAGTTAGAAGACATCTTTCCTTCTGCCCAACTCCCATAGCCCAGGATCCACACTTCATTTATGACACAGTATTGAGCTTCTGCCTTGTATTACTTATGTCCATGTCTTGAGGACAGGGTCTGTGTTCCCGCTAGTACCTTTATGCTGTTTTGGCACACTGCCAAAAGGAGAGGCTTCCGCAACAAGAGAATATGAGCTCAGTGCAACGTGAAAATGGAAAATTATCTGAGCAGTGTCTTTGCTGCTCCCTCACACCTGGCACTGTGTGTCTCATTTGCACCCCCTTTACTGTATATTTTCTACCCACTTTTTAAAATTGCTGAGTTAGTAGAAACAACAACCGCCCTTATCAAAGCTTAGGGCAACCTCTGGTTGTTGTGTCATGAAAAGGGTGGCGTTGAAAAGTTATTACCCGGATGCTTAAAATTCCTATTACTATTTCTGGAAAGCTGGCGCTTCCTGGGGAACACTTCAATGTACAATTTGGTCAATAGCTGGCTTTCTTCAATGATGAATTGAAGGTCAACATTATTCCTTTTTCCTACTTATGTGCTTCAAAAATAAGGTACTTGAACAAGCCAGCCACAGGCCTCAGCCTGGATTGAGTCAGGTTTACCTGACTGTGACACAAATGCACTTGACTAAACCATGCATAGGTAGAATGCTCTTAAATCGACAGCAAAATGTGCATAAAATGTTAGAATGGAACAAAAAGCTCAAGGAAAGCTCTGGTGTGCGCTGCTGGTTAAAGCTTCCCTTTCCTGTAGGGACCCTGATGGGCCACACTCCCTCCTCCTGCCTCAGGGACATTTTAGGAGAAAGTGAGAAGTGTCTTGAGGTCAGCACTTTAAGGACACACTCTGGGACCCTCAAGTTGGGCATCAAAGGCAATTCACTAGAATAGAGGGCAAAAGTATGAAAACTTCTATTTTACTTAACTTTTATATTACACACAATTTACCGTTACTAACTTTATATGTAGGCCATCGCTGACATAATCATTCAGTCCGTATGTCAGATGCCTCGTGTCACGTGGAACCCCAAGGAAGGAGTTCCACAAGATGGCGATGGTGTGTGTGTGTGTGAGAGAGAGAGAGAGAGAGAGAGAGAGAGAGAGAGAGAGAGAGAGAGAGAGGACCTTCATTTATTTGTTCTCTGAAAATTTTCCAAGATGTTGCTGTTCCTATGTGGCTATGGAAGTAGTTTTCAAGATAGCATCCAATTGAACTGAAATGACCCTCACAGACTAGACAAGGGAGCGCTGATGAGGCAAGTGCAATGGATAACCAGGAAGGGGGGAGTGGGCCTCTGGTCTCAGGATGATTTCTTTGTCGACCCTGGAATATAAGGTAAAAAGTAATAATCTAATTCTATCTTATTAGAAATTGATCAACAATATCAACAATTTTAAGAAAGTCTCAAAAGAGAGATTCACATCTATTATCTGTAATAATCAATCTTAACCTAAGTGTATATTCTGTCTTGGGACATTGGCTATTGGCTAAACAAAGTTTCCTGGAGGAGTAAGAAATTTCCACCCTGAGCATCTAGAGCAGTGGTTCTCGACCTTCCTAATGCCGCGACCCTTTAATACAGTTCCTCATGTTGTGGTGACCCCCAATCTCATTGTTACAAATTGAACATAATTAAAGCATAGTGATTAATCACAAAAACAATATGTAATTATATATGTGGTTTCCGATGGTCTTAGGCGACCCCTGTGAAAGGGTCGTTCGACCCCCAAAGGGGTCGCGACCCACAGGTTGAGAACCGCTGATCCAGAGTATGAAGACAGACCTCTCTAACTGGCATACTGAGGGGAATGATTTACTTCTGAGTTCTAAATACTATACTTACTGAATTATCACTTTTGAAATTGGGTATTATTTATTGATTTTCTGTTAGGCTGGATGAAGATTTGGTCTTCCCCCACTTCCTTTCTTGCCACCCTCCCAATAACTATAACCCATTGTTAGCGAAGTCAATAAAGGTATTTGCATTAGTTTGTTTCTGTAAATAATAGTCATTGTAAAAGCCAAGGTAATCCGCTATTATCATGTTTTTGTTCTTGCAAAGTGCTTTGTTTTCCTGGAGTTACAATTGTCTTGCTTTCTGTCTACTGAGACAGTTTGCTTCCCATCAGATTATTTATATGTCAATTGACTTTTTAAAAATGCCCAAGCCTACCAGACAGTGCATCATTTTATTATTGTTGCTTTTTCCTAGAAATACCCGACCCCTCCCCATACAACTGGACTGTTTGCTTCCTACACTTGCTTCCCTGTGCCACCCTGTGTTACCCTAGGCTCAGCGGGGATCGGATGGAAAATAGAGGAAGGCGGTTGGGGTAGTTTGCTGCAGTGAGGAGTTTGGATGTCAGTAAGTTATTGACGTGACAAGACGGAATCTGTTTGAGAGAGTCATTGCACCAGAGCAACGCAGGGTCAAGGAGACGGTCTCTCCTGAAGTTCAGCTCATAGCTGCCAATCATTCTTCGTGGAACCACCGTGCACACATCCACTGAGGCTGTGAAAACCAGGACTCGGGATAATTAAACAAATGCTGGTCCCAAATCCAACTCTGAGGCATTTATAACGGGAGAAAAATGAACAATCTCTGATAAAAATGAAGAAAAATTTTCAGTGTCACAGAAACTCATAGTTCAGGCCAGTGAAAATCTCAAAGCAAATTTCTTTATACGTTTAGCACTTTCCAAAATCCATGTCAGAACAAGCATTCATTTAAAATGTAAACTATGAAGCTAGAAGTAAGGCCAGTCAGGCCCATTCAAGAAATTGCAAAGACAGCTTTAATTTTAAAGGGCAGAGTGGGCAGGAGAGTTTGTTCTGCTGGGCACATGGCAGCCGGCAGCACCAACAAGGCCACCCCTCCAATGCCCCGTTCTTCCGACACCCTCATTTACTTTTGTCCTCTTCTTTGTTTTTTTGTTCCCATTTATATTATTAAAATGATATTATAAATATCTTACTGTCTTATAGTACTTTATAATTTTCAAGTGCTGTCACAGAAATCCTATTAAGTCTTTTGACCAGCCTGTAAAATAAAGGTAAATAGATAGGGCAGGTGGCATGATTCCGTTTTATAGGACAGAAGCTGGGACTAAGAGAGATTTGATGGCTTGCTGAGTGTTCCAGCAGCTTTAAGAGTTTTACAACTGTCAACAGTATTTTTTAAAAAATATTTTAAAATTGATTTTTAGAGAGAGAGGGTGAGAGGAAAACATCAATGTGAGAACGAAACATCATCGATCAGTTGCCTCCTGCATGTCCCCTGCTGGGGACTGACCCACAACCCAGGCATGTGCCCCGACTGGGACTCGAACCCCAACCTTTCAGTGCACAGGGTGGTGCCCAACCAACTGAGCCACACCGTCCAGGGCTGTCAACAGTATTTTTAACTCTCCCCCTGACTCCTTGTCTTTCTTTCCCATTTCATTTCTAATATTTTAGTACCCTTTTTTCTCAACATGATAGCTATCTATATATATAAAAACCTAAGCGACTGGCCGATTGGCCGGTAGCTATGATGTGCACTGACCACCAGGGAGCAGTCGCTCAATGCAGGAGCTGCCAGAGGGAGCCCAATTTCGTGGTGCTTCACCAGAGAACCACCCCCTTGCAATCCAGGACCACACAGGGGATGTCGGAGAGCCGATTTCAGCCTGATCCCCACAGGCCAGGGACCCCACTGGTACACGAATCTGTGCACTGGGCCTCTAGTGCTATTATAATAGAAATCTATTGTTTTTTATATTTTTAAAGTGTTTGCTTGCTGTTGTTAATAATTTTAAATAATTTAGACAATAATTTTTAATATAAAAACTGATGTATTTAATGAGTTTATTATGTTAATATAAGTTAAATATAAGTGAAAATATAACATAATTGCAATTTATTTATTTCACTAATTATATAAAATTTAATGATTTAAAATAATTTAAAATTTAACCATTTTAAATAAATGAATGATCTTATTTATTTACTTTTTCATTCATCTATTTATTGTTGGAAGGAAATATATCCTTTAATAGAAGCCAACACATTTAATAAAGAACATTTTACTTCTTCCAACTGGAAATCCACTACCAAACCAATGTTTTAAAAATGGACCTATATTGCAGAAACAGACACAGGATATTTTTATACAACAAACTAATGTCTTTGCCAGGTTGCAATAATGTATTCAAAAATGCTTTTCATTGTAGGTAACACACAGTATTATATTAGTCTCAGGTGTACAGCATAGTGATTCAGCATTCATAGACCTTACACTAGTCACCGCAATAAGTCTAGTAACCATCTGTCATTATACGTAGTAATTGGGTATTGACTGTCCCCTGTGCTCTATGTTACATCCCCGTGACCTGTTTTATACGTGGAAGACTGTGCTTCTCAATCCCCTTCCCTTTCCACCCAACCCCGCCCACTCCCCTCTGGCAACCATCCGTTTGTCCTCTGTATCTATGAGTTTGTTCCTGTTTTGTTTGCTCATTTGTTTTGTAGATTCCATATATAAGTGAAATCCTATGGTCATGTCATGAATAGTTTTAAAAGTAAAACTAGTTTTTCTTAAAGAGCTCATCCTTTTTATTTGCATGTGGTTCTCAATGTCCCCCCGCTACCCCATCCCGAGGGCCATGGGGTCATGGGCCGCGGCGATTACCACTCCAGAAGGGAGTCCAAAGGGCCACCTCGGACTGCCGCCCACAGGTTCCTGCGGAGGTTCACGGAGCCTCCGTTTCAGAAAACCTTTCACAGCTCTGAGTGCCATGCGTGCGAGAACTTGAGAGCGGAACGGAGGCTCAGCCATTTTCCCTGAAGATGGGAGATGTCCCACGGATTGGCACCAGCATTAGCCTTTCTAAGCGCATTTTCAATTTAACCCAATTGCCATACATTCAACCTAAAAACCACTGGAGTTTCTGGGTTTCTCCATGCAGCGGACTGCAGCGGAGCTGGCCGCACCCGGCCACACGGGGGAGCTGGTGCGCTTCGGGTGACTCGGGACGCCCCCCCGCATCGGCTCCAGGCAGCGTGTCCGGAAGCAGAGGACGCAATTCCACGGGAAGGGGGCAGGGACTTTGAACTCCGGAGACGCCGGGAAGAAGGACGTAATCAGTCGGAGCGGTAAACCATCGCCGCGCGACCTTCATCTCTCCTGGGTCCTGTTTCTTGAGGTCCCGAGCATCATTCCCGCGGACTCCGGGATGAAGGGCAGCAGCAGACCCGCGGCAAAGCGCAGGCTGGTCGCTGCGCGCTCCTGCTCCGACAGCCAGGTCTCTGTAGGCCGCTGTGCCCTGTCACCCCCTCCACCTGGGGTCACTCCGACCCGTGTGCGTGACTCATTACGCTTGTAGTGTTGTGCTTTAAACTCAAACACGCAATCAGTCCTGTTAATTTACTCTCTTTTCCTCCCGGCCGTCCCAGGGATCACGGAAATGCATTCCTCCACCACAACAGGTATCTTGTCTTAGTTACCAGGTAACTGGAGAAGATTTATGCACATCTGTCCTGAATTCCGAAGGCAGTTTCCAGCTCGGCCATAAACAGCTCTGGTAAAGATAATACACTTGCTTAAGGGAGACTCTCGCTTTCCCCGAGATGAGGCAACCAGGGCGCACCTGCAAGGTCCTAAATAGTCCCCACCCCCCACGATGCCTGGTTCAGGACAGAAGACACTGTCCCTTCTGGCTCAGATGGCGTCCTGGCTTCAACAGTCTGCCAACTGGTGGCCCCGCCTTGCCTCCTCCTAATCCACCCTTCCCCCAGGCTCCAGAGGGGTCGCTCTAAAATGCAAACCCGAAAGCATTCTCCTGTTTATTTGTTTGTTTATTTATTTATTTATTTATTTATTTTTCAGTATTTATTTATTTATTTATTTTTATTATTAGTTAAGGTATTACAAATGTGTCCTCATCCCCCCCATTAACCCCCAACCTCCCCCCCACACACACTCATGCTCCCATCCCCCTGTTGTCCATGTCCATTGGTATGGCTTATATACATGTATACAAGTCCTTCGGTTGATCTCTTCCCCTTACCCCCGCCCTCCCCTACTTTCCTTCTGGGGATTGATAGCCTGATTGCTGTTTCTCAGTCTTTGAGTCTGTCCCTTTTCATCAGTCTATGTTGTTCTCCTGTTTATTTATTTACTTTTTGTCCTCCCTGAGGATATTTTTCTCCCATTGATTTCAGAGAGAATGTAAGGGAGGGAGGAGTGAGAGAGAGAGAGAGAGAGAGAGAGAGAGAGAGAGAGAGAGAGAGAGAAACATCCATCAGCTGTCTCCTGCACCTGCCCTGACCAGGAATCCAACCGGCCACCTTCTGGTGTATGGGTCAATGCTCCAACCAACCGAGCCACTCGGGCAGGACTCAAATCTCATCCTTTATTTTATTTTATTTTATTTTATTTTATTTTATTTTATTTTATTTTGTTTTGTTTTGTTTTTATTTTACTGGTTAAAGTTTTACATATGTCTCCTTTTTCCCCAGTTGACCCCCCCCCCCCCACTCCCACCCGGGAGGGCAAGTCCCCAATGCCCCAATGTCTGTATCCATAATATGCATGCATACCAATCCTTTGGTTGGTCTCTAACCCCCCTCCCCCGCCCTCACCTTCCCCTGCCATTTGTCTCTGGATCTATTTTTGTTCATCAGTTTATGTTGATCATTATATCCCACATATGAGTGAGATCATGTGATATTTATCTTTCTCCGACTGGCTTATTTCGCTTAGCATAATGCTCTCCAGTTCCATCCATGCTGTTGCAAATGATAAGAATTCCTTTTTTTTAAATAGCAGCGTAGTATTCCATTGTGTAGCTATACCACAGTTTTCTAATCCACTAATCCGCTGATGGGCACTTAGGCTGTTTCCAAACCTTAGCTATTGTAAATTGTGCTGCTATGAACATAGAGGTGCATATATCCTTTCTGATTGGTGTTTCTGATTTCTTGGGATATATTCCTAGAAGTGGGATTACTAGGTCAAATCAGAGTTCCATTTTTAATTTTTTGAGGAAACTTCATACTGTTCTCCACAGTGGCTGCACGAGTCTGCATTCCCACCAGCAGTGCATGAGGGTTCCTAATGGAGTCAAGACAGTCTCTTCAATAAATGGTGTTGGAAAATTTGGTCAGATACATGCAAAAAAATGAAACTAGATCACCAACTTACACCATACACAAAAACAAACTCAAAATGGCTAAAGGACTTAAATGTAAGACGGGAAACCAAAAAAATCCTACAAGACTCCATAGGCAGCAAAATAGCAGACATATGTCGTAGCAATATCTTTACTGACACAGCTCCTAGGGCAATGGAGACTAAGGAGAAAATAAACAAATGGGACTACATCAAAATAAAAGGCTCTGCACAGCAAAAGAAACCATCAACAAAACAAGAAAGCCCACTGCATGGGAGAATGTATTTGCCAATGCTATTTCAGATAAGGGTTTAATCTCCAAAATTTACAGAGAACTCATACAACTTAAAAGGAAGATAAACAATCCAATCACAAAATGAGCAAAGGACGTAAATAGACACTTTCGAAAGAGGACATACAAAAGGCTGAGAGACATATGAAAATGTGCTCAAATCTCATTTTTTTAAGGGCAACTTCTTCTCTAATTTGATGTAGATTCTTCCAGAATTTTTCTTCTTAAGTATTTGCATACAGGATTTCAAAAAGATGAAATGGGGTTTTCTGTGCTTACCATTCAAGATGCTCCCTTTTGAATTCAGCAATAAATCATGGATATATTTCCATGTTATATGCAAATCCATTTCATTTTTTTTTAACAGCTGCATAGAATTTTGTGTTCTTTTTTTTGAAAATGACTCCCAAAGGCCCTTGAACGACTTTCTAGCTGACTACATCAGGTCCAACATCCATTGTGTCTAATGAATGGATTAACTTCCTTCCTAAGCCTCTCCTGTGATGGTATATAACATCCTTGGAAGAAATGAGAAAATAGTCACGCAGATAATTCTCTGTCTGTGGCTCAGATGAGTAACCCATTGAAAGAGACTACATCTCAGACACAACTTCGGATGTTCATCCCTCTCTGACTGGAGGATTCCTTCAATTTTGTTTCCCCCTATTGTAATAAGCCATCAATTCTGTGGCTTCTTTAAAAAGAAAAGCTTATTGATGTTTAGAGAGAGAAGAAGGGAGAAGAGAGAAACATGGGTGTGAGAGAGTAATATCGATCAGCTGCCTCTTGTATGCCCCCTGCTGGGGATGGAGCCGAAACCCGGGTGTGTGCCTGTCTGGGAATCAAACCAGCAACCCTTCAGTGCAGGGGCCGATGTCCAACCAACCGAGCCATACTGGTCAGGGCGATTCTATGACTTTTTTACCTCCTCGGTAAAGTCTTCCAAGAATCAATAGATGAGGTCAATGTCCCTCTGGACAGACACTGTTATCACATATATGCACACATAATATATAGGGTAGGGAGAAAAAAAACTTTCTACCCTTTTAGGTTCTGTAAATAGGGCTCTAAAAATTAAACTGACAGAAGTCAAACCAACAAGGAAAAAAAGTTTGTTAATTTGTGCTCAGTGATGTGTTACTCAAAGAGGTGGTTACCACTAGGGGTCTTGATAGCACCTCAAAGGATAATGAATTTGTGGAGAAGTGACAGGGCAAAGGAAAAGGAGTTTGGGCTTTAGAAGTGGCAAACTGTGGGAAGGAAAATATATGGGGGAAACTAACGGACAATCAAGACTGTTTTACTAAGATTTGCCTTATAGATCCCTCCTCTCTTCTAAGAATCACTGGTAGCGAAGAGCATTCTACCCTTCCTGCTATAGGCTGGGCACCTTTTTCATGGGAAATTTTATATACAAAAGAGGAGGTCACAGAGCCCTTTCTGCATCTGCTGTTCCTCTCAAATGTTTTCAGTGAAAAATAATCCTTATGACAAAGTGACATATTTTGGGGGGCAGCATATTCTGATACCCTATCATGCATCCAAGGCAGATTAAACTCTACCTCTAATATCAGCTTTTACTATTGATCCATTCACCTGATACTCATTAAGCACATTCTATATGCCAATGAATGTGCTAAGCCTGCCTCATAATCTATTTCATTCAATTCTTTCAACAACTCTCTGAGGCTCAAAGAGGTTTAAGTAAACCTGGCCACATCACACAACTAGTACATGGGACTAGCCCGGGAATCTAAATCAACTCCATGCGACCGCGGATTGCTTCTGGTTCTCCCCAGCCTCACTGCCACTGTTGGGCTAAACTCAGCCAAGAGTTGGACTGAAATTATCTTTACTGTGTTTGGGTTTTGCTGTGTCAAGCTACCCCTAAAGCTAAGAGACTCCTGTTATCTGTCTTAACTTGTTAGCCCTGAGAGGTGAGGGAGTTCTATGCACACAATGGGCACTTAAGTCCATTTGAATGATGACTCCACTGCCTTTATAACCCTGACAGAAGTCCAGCACTCTTGGCTGCTCGATAAATCCCTGTCCAAGTGATTGCTGATGGCTTGTTTTCTTCCCTTTGCTGGAGTATTTATAGAACTTTTAGCAAGCTCCAAAATGTAATACTCTCCAGAGATACTTTTTGGACCTTGACACTATGTCCTGCAAAGAAAAACCATTACTAAGATTTCAGATAAAGCTCAAATATTGATTTGTAAGTACCTCTCAGAGAACTCAACTTAGTTGAATTCTGTATTTTTCCTATCTAATTCTACCACTATTTAAAATAAGCTGTTACCATATTTAAATAAATTCTGACTCTAGTAAAATTTTTGAAATCATTTTAGTAGTTCAAAAAATGTTGAATTACTTCAAACTCTTCTCAGAGTCTGAGAGTCAAACAGGAAAGCTACAAGCCATGTAGTTCAATACTGTTATTTTTCAGAGTAAGACAGAGCTACAGAGAAGAGAGTGAATTTGCTTGGGGTCACAAAGCTAGTCTTTGTCTCCGTTTTAAGTAAACAAATCAAACTCAATGACTATATACTAGGTGTTTTTGGATGTGGTGCCCTTTTCCCGAATTTATTGCTTTTTTCTTTTTTGGTATCTTCAGTGCTTGGCATAATACAAGCACAATACACAGTGCTCAAGAAATGTATATTGGGTTGGAAAATGAATTAAAACTATGATATATTCCCAGATAAAATATCTGCTTTTATTAGTTACTGATCCAAATAATTTTTCAAATTAAAATGCATATATACTGTAAAAAAAAAACAAAAAACCATACCAAAGAGAATTAAACAATCAAGGAAGACTTTGTTCAAGACTATTGCAATAGGTGAGAGACATTGAGCTCAATCTTCTGAAACAAAAGGTGGGGATACTTTTAAACATTGGGATGAATTAGTGAACAAGTGCTAGAAATCAGTAGGGAAGATGTTGGTCAATGAGATTAGGACACCTGTGTCTGCTACTAGACTTCTCTCTCCCACAAAGACTGGGATATAAGGGCACTATCTTTATTTATTTTTTAAAAAACATATGTTTTTATTGATTTCAGAGAGAGGAAAGGAGTGGGAGGGAGAGATAGAAACATAAATGATGGAGAGAATCATCGATTGGCTGCCTCTTGCATGCCCCCTACTGGGGATATAGAGCCTGCAACCTGGGCATGTACCCTGACCAGGAATCAAATCGTGACACTGGCCAGGTTCATTAAAAAAAAAAAAAATTAGCATTATTTAAAATTATCATTATTCAGATATATTAAAAAATATCCGAATTTATCATTACAGATGTCCCCTTGCTTTCCCCCATTGACCCCCCTTCGCTCTGCTCCAGCCCCCTCCCCAGGCCTTCACTGAACTAATATCTGTCCATGGGTTATGCATATATGCATTTTAAGTTCTTTGGTTAAGCTCTACCCTTCCCCCTACCCCGAGATTCATCAGTCTGTTCCATGCTTCAATATCTTTGGATCTATTTTTTCCGTCAATTTATTTTGTTCATTACATTACACATATGAGTGAGATCACGTGATACTTGGCTTTCTCTGACTGGCTTATTCCGCTTAGCATAATACTCTCTAGGTTCCTCCATGCTGTCTGTAAGAGATTCTTCTTTTGTGCAACTGCATAGTATTCCATTGTGTAAATGAACCCTAGCTTTTTTATCCAGTCATCTACTGATGGGCATTTGACTGTTTCCAGATCTTAGCTATTGTAAAAGCCAGCACTTATCATTTGTTGACAGTCTCTTCAATACATGAGTTAGGAAAATTGGACAAGTACATGCAAAAAATAAAACTAGACCACCAACTTACACCATATACAAGAATAAACTCAAAATGGATAAAAGACTTAAATGTAAGTCGTGAAACCATAAAAATCCTAAAAGAAACCATAGGCAGGAAAATCTCAGATATCTCTCATAGCAATATGTTTGTTGATACATTTCCTAGGGCAAGGAAAACAAAGGAAAAAAATAAAGAAGTGGGACTACCTGAAAGAAAAAGTTTCTGCACAGCAAAAGAAGCCATCAACAAACTGAAAAGGGACCCCACTGCATGGGAGAACACATTTGCCAATGATAAATCTGATAGGGGGCTAATTTCCAAAATATATAAAGAACTAATACAACTTAACAAAAGGAAGACAAACAATCCAATTAAAAATGGGCAAAGGACCTAAATAGACACTTTTCCAAAAAGGACATACAGATGGCTAAGAGCATTTTTATGAAAAAATGCTCCAAGTCACTAATCATCAGAGAGATGCAAATTAAAATAACAATGAGGTATCACCACACATCTGCCAGAATGGCTACCATCGACAAATCAACAAATGACAATTGCTGGCGAGGATGTGGAGAAAAGGGAACCCTCGGACACTGCTGGAGGGAATGTAGACTGGTGCAGCCATTCTGGAAAACAGTATAGGGTTTCCTCAAAAAATGAAAAACGGAACTGCCATTTGGCACTATCTTTTTTAATGATTATATGTCAAAGGAATGACTCCCAGGTTCTTGAGAAAGACATTCCTGGATGAGGCAAGAGTCTGCAAGAAGATTTACTCACAGAAGGACAGGAAAAAAATTTGTGATGGCCAGTTTTCTAGAGTAAATGTTCTAAGCAGAGGGAGGTCAGGGCCTGGATTCAGGAGGAAGCCTGTGTAAAGGTTAGTTGAGCAGAGGGGAATGTTAAAGTTGTTTTGGTCAGTACCTCTTGGTAAACAATGAAGAGTAAACACATACATTTACTTTCACTATCTCCCAAACTGCCCCCACACCCCCGCCAAATGACAATAAAAATATTTTTGTTAAAATTAAAACCACAAGGGCCAAGTGAACAGGAGTGGAACCCCACAAACGTGAGAGAATCAGAGATCCCACATACACGAGAAGTTCAGAGACAGAAAGGTAAAATGAGGTACATATGATGTTTTGAAGTAAGCATGGGGTGGGACCTCTGAGGCTTCAGAGGGGAGGAAGGTCATTGGCAGGGCAGTCAGAAGAGCAGATGTTCGGTAATTAGAAGTTTGCCATGCCCTTTAGATGGGTCATAAAAGGTTATTTATTTCTGGTAATAGCTCTTATTATGGGCAAGGCCCCTAATCCAAATTCTCTAAAGGAGAAATAAACGTTTTTTCTTGAGCCTGCAGTGTCTTGCTTGCCTTCAGCTCAAGGCAATCTACATGTCAAAGTGGCACATCTTGGGGAGGCCGGTTCTGAACCCCCTCAGTAAAACCGTGGTTTCCCAGGGGCTGGGGGATCGGGGAATTGGGGAGATGTGGTTTACGGTACAAACTTACAGTTAGTCGATAAGTAAGTCCCGGGGACCTAATGCACAGCAGAATAATTATAGTCAACAGTGCTGTATTATAAACTTCAAAGTTGCTAAGAGACTGGATATTAATTGTTCTCACCACAAAAAATAATTATGAGATGGGACAAAGGTGTTAGCTAACGCTATGGCAGTAGTCATATTGCAATATGTGAGTGTCCCCATCGACACACTGCACACCTTAAACTTGCACAATGTTCTATGACAATTATATCTCAATTTAAAAAATAAAAGACTAAATATTCTCAGTAGTTTTGTTATGGAGAGGAAATATTAGCGTACCCGAGAAGAGAGTTGGCTATTTGATGATGATTTGGGGCTTACATTAAGGATAAAGTGATAGAAACTGGTGAAATTGAATATACAAATGGACAATGGCCAGACCATATATAAAAATGGAATTCTGACCTGTTACCTGCAGCAACCAGCCCAGGAAACCAACCCATTAGCTACAGCACCAGGCCAGGAAGCCAGACAGCTATTGTAGAAGCCAGACTGGTGGGTGGTCAGACCTCTGTCTAGCAATGGCCCAGGAAGCCTGCTGGGGTCCAATCCCAGCGGGTCCAGGGGTCCCCAAAGGTGTGGACGGAGTCGGCGAAGAAGGAATGACACGGAGACAGCGTTCAGTTGATCAGCAGCCTAGCCAGGATCTCCAGCCAGGATCTCCAGCCAAGTTCTGGTCTGGATCTCCAGAGAGGTTCTGCTTAGGATCTCCAGCCAGGTTCTGTGTCCATGTTCTCTTGCTAGGTTCTCCAGGTTCTCCAGCCAGGTTCTGTAGCCATGTTCCCTCGCTAGGTTCTGTCTCTAGGTTCTGTGGCCAGTTTCTGTCCAGGATCTTTTGCCATGTTCTCTCCAGCGAAGTTCTTCTGTCTCTAGGTTCTGAGTAGGTTCTGTGTTCTAAGTTCTGTGTTCTAAGTTCTGTCTCTTGCTGTCTTATTACATCTGTATTTATACCAGTTGATTCAATCCTATCAATCTCTATTCCAAAGGTTAGGGCGTTTCTTATCTCCATTCCAGGGAGTAAAGATTATGTAGCTTAAGCATGATTGTTCATAGTTAAAGTGATTAATTACCCGCCTGGCACTTAGTTAAGAGGTTTTATTCCCTCCCTAACTTCAGGGGAAAATCCCTACCTGGGGAAACAATCTTTCTCAGAGACCTTGGTTAAAACACATAATGCCAAGAAGGTGAGCAAACATATTAAGAACAGTATGCCATATATGCCAGGTCCCTTGAAACAGCAAGCATGGACCGGCTCCCGACAGAAGCCTGATAATCATCCTCTGACAATCAGCCCCAAACAACCAGGCACTGTTTAAGAACTAATAGCTTCCCTAACTTTTGCTCCCACTTCCAATCTAGGACCAACCAAAGAAAGTCAAATTTGTACCCCAACCCATCACATGCACCCGCCTCTTCCAGTTAGGCCACCACAGCTTCCTCAACCAATCAGGACACCACACCTGAAGCCTTCCCCCCTTTTTAAATTTTATTTTAATTCTCTGTTAATCAAAACACAAGGATATTTTTCCATTTATTTTTAGAGAGAGTGGAAGGGAGAGGGAGAAGACCGAGAGAAAGAAACATGGACGTGAGAGAGACACATTAATTGGTTGCTTCCTGCATGCTTCCCCACTAAAGCTGGGATCGAGCCTGCAACCAAGGTACATGCCCTTGACGGAAATCAAACCTGGGACCCTTCAGTCAGCAGGCCGATGCTCTACCCACTGAACTGAACTGGCTATTCCTCCCCATCCCTCTTTTTTTTTTCCCACCATAAAGCTTTCCCATTCTTTTGCCTGCCTTTGAGCTTTTTGCCCAAACACAAGCGATGGTGGCTGACTCCCTTACTATAGCAAACTTTGAATAGCTTTCGCTTTTCCCCATTTGGTTTGGCTTTGTTTATTTCCACAAACTGAAGAAAGAAAAATAAGCAATTTTTAAATGCTTGGAAAAGAAAAAGCAATAATAATCCCCTATGTGACTGCAAGTAGCAATTTCACAATTAAAATAGTGTAAGCATTAAATATTAGCCCATTTCTTTGTTTTCATTGGCTGGGTTAAAATATATCTAGTCCATTGTACTGCAGGAGACAGAAGCCACTAAATTCTTTAAAAAAAAACAAAACACTGCATTATTGTGATACAATTTGTCTGTAATAAAAGACATACATTTTAATATAGAGTTTAATGAGTTTTGACAAATTTATTCACCCATGGGCTCACCCACTACAGTCAAAAACATTTCAGCACCACAACAAATTCCCTTGTGCCTGTTGCAGTCAGACCCCCTTCTGCACTGCCAGCCCCAGGCAACCACTGCTTTGCTTCCTGTCACTATAGATTGGATTTCCTATGAAAGATTTCATATAAAGGGAGCCATGCAGTACCATTATTGTACCATTTTATATCCTCACCAGCAGTAAATGTGAGCGTGGGTTGCTTCACATTAGCTCCAATCAGTCTTGTGAGGCTAATAAAATTTAACCCAGCCAGTGAGCGCCCGGAGGTATCTCTTTGTGGTGTGGTTTTGCTTTGTTTTAGGCACATAGAACATGCTTTTGTTTTCAAGGTTTTTCCTCTCATATAGGCTTTCAGCTATTTCATTTCCTCGGATGGGAGAGAAAGACAGGGTGTCAGCAGACAGTATATGTCAGGATGTTAGTTCCAGGTGTGGGATTTAAGTTACTATGGTTGGGCCTAAATGGAAACCTTGTTTTAATAGGAGCTTCTGCACTTGTTCAAATGAGAAGTAAACAAAGCATAGGTTCCACAATAAAGATCCTGTGGAACGTATGAGTCTGCTGGCTACCGGCCCTGCACCCATCTCTCCAGGTATTAACCATTTTCCTTCATAATTTCCTTTTCATTAGTTAGGTTTATTGAGATATAATTTGTAAACTGAAAAATTTACCCTTTTAAGATGTATTACAGTTCGATGAGGGTTGACAAATGTAGATAGTCCTATAACCATCACCACAATCAAAATATAGACTATTTCTGACAAAACCATATGATTTAACTTATTTTTGGAATTTAAATAGGAAAGGAATTGAACAAAGTTGAAACAGAGGTATAGACACCAAGAACAGGCTGATGGTTGCCAGAGGGGAGGGAGATTGGGGGGCTGGGTGAAAAAGGTGAAGGAATTAGGAACTACAAATTGGTAGTTACAGAACAGTCACGGTGTTATAAAGGGAATATAGTCAATAATATTGTAATAACCACATATGGTTCCAGGTGGGTACTGGATAGCTTGGGAGGAACACTTTTTAAAGTAAATTAAAACAAGAACTTAATGCTAAAAGAAATGAATGCCCAAAAGCCTAGTTTGTTGCCACCATTGTTTCTAATTCCAGTCTTAAGCAGCCTACTTCTCAGGTTCATATACCAGAGCCTGAACACAATAAGGTTGTCAGGAAAGGAGGTTTTGTACTGAGAGACTGTGGGAACTATTTCCTTAATAAAAAAAACTTAATCTGTTTTCAAAAAAATATAGAGACTATTTATATAATTCCAAAAAGTTCCCTTGTGCTTTTTAGTCAATCCCCTCCTTCCACCTTCAGCTACTGGCAACCATTGATCTGATTGCCTTTCCCAGAATCCCCCATGTAATTAGTTGCATATATTATGTAGCCTTTTCAGATTGATTTCTTTCACTTAGCAATATGCCTTTGAGATTCACCGGTGTTGTCAGTATCAGTCATTTCTTTCTTTTTATTGCTGAGTAGTATTCCACTGAATAAATATACCATAATTTGTTGACCCACTTATCTGTTGATGGACATTTGAATAACTTCTGTTTGGAGAGGTTAAAATTAAAGCTGCTAAAATAGTTGCATACATGTCTTTCTGTGGATATATACTTTCATTTATTTTATGTACATACCTAGGAATGGAATTGCTGGGTCAAATGGTATGTCTAACTTAAAAAGAAATACTATTATCTAAGGTAACTACAGTTTTATATTTTTACCAATATGGAAGTTCCATTTGTTCCATATCCTCATTAGCACTTAGTACTGTCAGATTTAAAAATTTTATCCAATTGATGTATCACTGTGGTCTTAATTTGCATTTCCCAAAATGATTAATGATATCAAATATCTTTTTTAAGTGCTTATTATCTAACAATATCTCTTTAGTGAACTATCTATTTTAATCTTTTGCCAGTTTTTATGGAATTGTTTTATTTATATTATTATTACTGAATTCTAAGGGTTTGAACCCACAGGTCAATGCTCTATCCATTGAGCAAAACCGGCTAGGGCTCTTTTTTTGTTTTGTTTTTGCACTTGAATTGCAGATCCTTTTTTTTTTTTTTTTGCACTTGTATGTTCAGTAATTTGTTTATGTCTTTCGCCATTGAATTACCTTGGCACCTTCAAAAATAACTTAAAAGTGTATTACTTAGTTCCCAAATATTTGAAGATTTTTTCTGATAACTTTCTGTTATGGATTTTTAATTTAACTCTGGTTAGAAAACATATTCTGTATGACTTAAATCCTGTTGCATTTTTTGAGATTTGTGTTATGCACCCAGGCTTGGCCTATCTTGGTAAATGTTTAGTGTGTACTTGAGAAGAATGATTGACTTTTCATTCTGCTGTAGTTCAGTGGAGTGTTTTATAAATGTCAATTAGGCCGCTGAGGTTGGTAGGGTTGTTTAAATTGTCTATATCCTTACTGATTTTATGTCAACTTGTGTAATTAGTTATTGAGAAAGGGGTGTTGAATTTTCCAATTACAATTGTAGTTGCCTATTTCTCCTTGTAGTTCTATCAGTTATGTTCTATGTATTTGGAAGATCTGTTATTAGTTGTATAAACATTTGTGATTGTTATGTTCTTTTGGTTAGTTAACCTTTATCATTATATAAAAAACCTTTTTATCTTTGGTAATATCCTTTGCTGTGAAATCTATTTTGCCTGACATTAATATACAAAATCCAGCTTAACATTTTTCTTATTTATTTATTGTAGTATTAGCATGATATATCTTGGAGTATTTAGACTATTTACATTTAATGAATTTTTTTATCCTTTGGAGTTTTCTGAAACATTTTGTACACTGTCCCTCAGCCTCTATACTGCAATACTCTGCCTCACCAGTTCCAGCCAAGTCAATCCTGTCACACCTCAACCTCTGTCTCCTCAAATACAGTAAGAGAGCCGTACTCTACATGGGATCCCTCTCTTTGTGTTACATGGTCCACATAACATCCAAACAGATAGCCAGGGTGATCACTGGATTCACCTCATTGGTTTCCATTCTCTTAGAGATCATAGTCCTGAGTCCTCTGTTGTCCAATATCCCAAAACTATTTCCTTGTATATTTTGTCTAGTTTTCTTGTTTATGGTTAGAGGGTAAAGTCGTGTCCTAGTTATTTAATCATGGCTGGAGTGGAGATCTTCTTCAAAATTTTTTTAAATAAAAATAAATAAATAAGGAAGTCTTGACATATATGCTCTCAAATGCTTATTATAAATTGGTATAACTGGATATAAATTTAATATAAAACAATGGAAATATGTATGGCACTCTAATATCTACTTCACCATCACTCCTTCAGTTACTATATGCATCCTAGCATTGGATTCTCGCTCAAGGGAATAGGAGTTGGCCTCCTCTTACCTCTTTCACTTTCTGCATTTCAAGTCATGGTGCACATGTGTGCCCCCCCAATATATATCATTCTCAAGTCAAACCTTTCAATGGAACACAAATGATTGTACTTATAAAAATAAGGGGAAACTTTATAAACCACAACCCAGGATTATAGTGTCCCAGCTCTGGAGGTAGCTTTGCTGGAACTGTCTTAGTGGGAAGTAGCTGTCCTCACACTGTTTGGGAATTACAGTCCTGTAATAGCAAGGTCTCTGTCAAGTCTGTATTCTCTTTCAATCTCAGAAGAGCCTAGAGAGAATTTTTTACAGAATTTTTTACACCCCTTTCTCAAACGGTTTCTGCTTTATATGATTTATCTGATAAATTCACTCTCTTCTACCACATCATCTTCTTCTTCTTCATTCTCATTTTAATAGTAATATTTTAAACTGTCACTTAAGTTTTAAAATTTATAAACTATGTTACATTATTACAATGAATACAATGATTTTTTATAATGAATATAATGATTTCGTGATAAAAGTAACTATTAATTCTGACTCTATAGAAAATGAACTTGAACCACATAAATGTCATAAGACTTGCCCAAGTCAGCTAAATATTAATTGTAGAGCTAAAGTCCAAGTCTTCTGGTTCCAGGTCCTGTGTAGTTTTTTTCTCCATACCACAATGTCTTTTCTGAAGCCCCTCTCTTATTCAGTGGTCAACTTATTCTTTCTCAACAAGTCTTGCCTTTAAAGCTCATGTATAATGCATTTTTTTTTTTTTAAATCCCAGAGACTTTCAACCTCCCCTGAAGTCACAGAGCCGTACTCCTGTTATAAACATGTTAGGAGAATCCCTTTTAAAACAAGATTTACAGTATAAATATTTGTTGTTTATGCTTCTGTCTTGATGAACACATAAGGTCTTTAAAAGCTTTTGGTAACTCCGTTGTCCATGAATCTAAAGCGTTACTTTTGAGTCAGCTAACGTACCCATATCCACACAAAATTAGATTTCTCCAGAGAACATGCATATTAATAACATCAGTTCAGAATTTCAGACTTTCTTGGCCCTCTTCTTATCACTTTCATCAATTTCCAAAAGCTTTGCACTTTTTGGACATGGCAGAGTTAATAATTTTAATAAATGAACTAAAAAATTAGAAAATAATCTGGCCTGCAGATGTGGGTGTGTCTGGTCTGTAGAGTGCTCTTATAAAATGTGAATTCGCTGCAAAATTTAAAAGCCAGGAAATTTCACATAAAAATCAAGATTTTTTCACATGACTTTTTTTTTTTAATATATTTTTTATTGATTAAGATATTACATATGTGTCCTTGTCCCCACGTTACCCTCTACCCCCCCCCCCATGCCCTCACCTCCCCGTTGTCCGTGTCCATTGGTTAGGCCTATATGCTTGCATGTAAGTCCTTTGGTTGATCTTTCCCCCTTACCCCCACCCTCCCCTACCTTCCCTCCAAGGCCCGACAGTCCAATCAATGCCTCTCCGTCTCTGGATCAGTTCTTGTTCATCAGTTTATGTTGTTCATTATATTCCACAAATGAGTGAGATCATGTGGTGTTTATCTGCTCTCCAGTTCCATCCATGCTGTGGCAAATGGTAAGAGTTCCTTTTTCTTCTTCCTCTTCTTAAAGAATACCTTTCAGCATTTCATATAATGCTGGTTTGGTGATGATGAACTCCTTTAGCTTTTTCTTATCCGTGAAGCTCTTTATCTGACCTTCTATTCTGAATGATAGCTTTGCTGGATGAAGTAATCTTGGTTGCAGGTTCTTGCTATTCATCACTTTGAATATTTCTTGCCAGTCTCTTCTGGCCTGCATGGTTTCTGTTGAGAAATCAGCTGACAGTCGTATGCGTACTCCCTTGTAGGTAACTGACTGTCTTTCTCTTGCTGCTTTTAAGATTCTCTCTTTGTCTTTTGCTCTTGGCATTTTAATTATGTTGTGTCTTGGTGTGGTCCTCTTTGGATTCCTTTTGTTTGGGGTTCTCTGCGCTTCCTGGACTTGTAAGTCTATTTCTTTCACCAGGTAGGGGAAGTTTTCTGTCATTATTTCTTCAAATAGGTTTTTAATATCTTGCCCTCTCTCTTCTTCTGGTACCCCTATAATTCTGATGTTGGTACGCTTGAAGTTGTCCCAGAGGCTCCTTACACTATCTTCATATTTTTGGAATCTCTTTTCTTTTTTCTTTTTCGGTTGGGTATTTTTTGTTTCTTGGTATTTCAAATCTTTGACTTGATTCTTGGGATCCTCTTGTCTGCTATTGGATCTCTGTAAATGATTCTTTATTTCAGTCAGTGTATGCTTAATTTCTAGTTGGTCCTTTTTCATGTCCTCCAGGGTCTCACTATACTTATCGAGGGACTCACTAAATTTATCGGCGGTTTCCATAAAATTCTTGAAAAACCTTATAAACGTGGCCTTGAACTCTATATCCAGTCATTTGCTTTCCTCCATTTCTGCCATTTGTGACCTGTTGCTTTGTCTCCGCATTTTGGCTGCTTCCCTGTGTTGATAGAGTGGCTTTGTGTGCTAGGTGTTCTGTAGGGCCCAGTGTCTCAGCCTCCCCAGTTACCTGAGGTGGACATTCTTGGTGCACCCCTTTGTGGGCTTTGTGCACAGTCTTGTTGTAGTTATGCCTTGGTTGTTGTAGGATCACTGGGAGGAATTGACCTCCAGGCCAATTGGCAGTGAGAATCAGCTGTGTCTGCAGTGGGAGAACTTCTGTGCTGGAGACACCCTTCTGGGGCAAGACTTGCTTCAGTGGGGTTTTGGTGCTCACTGAGTCTGCACCCTGAGTGTGTCCCTTATGGATCTGAGGAGTTGTGATCTGGATGGTCCCCCTCTGACCACTGGGTACAGTGGCTCTTGGATCTAAGGAGGTGCTAATTTAGCCTCTGCCTGAGGTTACACAGCAGGAGCTACGAAGAGAACTGCAGATTCCCCTTCCTTTTTTGGAGTTTGGAGGTACCCTGATGAGGCTCAGCTGTGAAGCAATGCAAGCCGCTGTGGGGCCTTGGGCCTTCTCTTGGAAGTTCTGGGTCTGTCTGGCCCAGCTGTAGTTAGGTAATTATCAGGTTGCAAAGGGCTGGGGCATTCATATGCAAAAGCCTCTGCCGCAGCCTGGGTGGGGTGGGGTCTCAAGGAATCAAAGGGCGGAGCAAGCAGCTATGGCGGATCCTTAGCCCTGCCCTAAGGAGTCGCGCATCTCAGTGTCCCGGGAACGGCTGCAAGCACCTCTGAGGGAAAGCCGCCCTCAAGTTCGCCCGCTGCCAGACAGTCCAGTTTCTCCCCGTATGAGTCCTGGGTCCCCAGAGACTTCCCGGAACCGGAGTTCAGAGCCGTCTGGAGCTTGTGACTCCCTCTGGATTCAAAAAGACAGCCGTGTCCTCAGGTGTCAGCCCCTTTCCACGCGCGAGCCCCCGTACCTCTGCACTTTACTTCCGCAGCTCCTCTGGCTCTCAGTGTGCTTTTCTTTCCTTCTAGTTGTAGAATTTACACTCAGCCAGCCTTCCTGTAGTTCTGGATGATGTCCGTTTTGTGTTCCTAGAAGATTTTTCAATTGTTGCGGGAGGCAGCAATTTCCCAGTGTTTATCTATGCCGCCATCTTAGTTTCTCCTACCCACATGACTTTTTATACCATCTTGAAAATCTTGCAACAGTGGGCCCTAAACCCTCATGATAACAATCAGCTAGAACTGAGATTTGGCTGGCCTGTTTTCCTAGCCATGCACTCCCTGGACCGTCACAAATGTTATTGCTCTTCATTGTCTTACCCTGGTATCACTTCATTCATTTACTACCTGCCCAAGTTTATGATTTTGGCCACAGACTCACAAACTTTAGTTGAGACTAAAACATCTGCACACAACCATGGTGCCACTTGTTGGTGAAGAGCAGGGAGGGTGGGCTTTGCTTGGAAAAGTAGCTTTATTCATCTGTATGATGGGTTGTGAGTTCAACGTTTGTAAATAGATAAGAACCTATATGTATTATGCATGAATATGTAGCAGCATATTACTTTTCATGTATCCCACACCTATGTACCTGCAATGGACATTAATTCACCTCCTGACCTTGACAGGCCCTTCAGGCGGTTTGGGCATGGGTGTATGTGAGTGCATGTGCAGATGTACGGTGCGATGTAGGAAGTGCAAGGAAGTTAGAAGTCTGCTCCTCTTGAGGATTCTTTTTGGAGCTCTAGCACGGTAGGCATTTGTTTATCCGTCTTTTTGGAAGAGGTCCCACCTTCTCTGCATTGCTGGTGAACATGACCTCTCATCACATAGCTCAAAGAGCTAAGTAAGCAACATTGGCATTGAACGCCCTTGCTAACAGTTCTATTTCTGCCATTCACTATTTGATCTGGATCAAGCTCCCAAGTTTCTATGGTCTTTGGTTTTCTCATCTAAGAAACAAGATAATAACAACTGTGCAACTGAGCAAGGTAATTGTGTGTGATCATCTATGTCAGATTAGAAACAGAGATGGTAAAAGACATAACTTATGTTTATGGTTGATTTACATAGTGCTTCAGGCTGGAAGGCTGAAATATCCCATTAATGTTGAGAACTCATTTTTAAAATTGAGCAGAAGCGAATACATTTGAAAAACAGTTCCCTCACAGAGTTCCAATCACAAAATGCCATTTGATCCAGTATGTACACAGCTTTGTTATTCTAACATCTCCCGGTGCTGGGCAGACCTCCCAGGTGGACTATAGCTGGTCCTCAGATTTAAGGAATAATGGCAGTAAATAAAGCTATGCCCTGGGCACAGGCTCTCTTCCTCGGAGTTATCAGCAATCACCATGGCTTCTGTATTACATTCTTACAGGTGATTCTTTTTATGATCTCTCACTGAGACTCCTGTTCCTCTTTGATTATCTAAGAGGTATTTTAATTTCCCTTTATCACCTCACAATACAATTCATCTCTTTTCCTAAACAGAGGCTCCTCTAAATTCTTCTCTCTGTCAGTGGCATGGAAATTGTCTCAATTCAATGGAACTAGATTTATTCAGTGATTACCATGGGCATCATTGCTGGGTTTGGAATAACCTGTGACCCAGTCTTCCCCTTTTCCCGTGTAGTATTTTTCTTAAAAAATATTTCTTTATTGATTTCAGAAAGGAAGGGAGGGAAAGAGAGAAATAGAAACATCAATAATGAGAGAGAATCATTGATTGGCTGCCTCTTGCAGGCCCCACACTGGGGATTGAGCCCGCAACCGGGCATGTGCCTTGACCAGACCAGAAATCAAACTGTGACCTCCTGGTTCACAGGTCCATGCACAGCCACTGAGCCATCTGGGTTGGGCTCCCCTGTGTAGTCTTGATAGATCCTTTTCAACATCATTCCAATCTTTCCTTTATACCCTCTTTTCCATTTCATTTATATCAACTTAGTCTCAGGCCTCCTCACAACTTTGTGATAGTTGAAAAATTTAGTGACATACTCTTCATATTCACCAAGTAGTTTGTTATAGACAGCCCTAGATATGAAGCCTTCACAATCTCTGGATGACAGCACTCAAAGCACTTAGAAAATAAAAATATTTTCTGCCTTCTACATCCCACAGGTAAATTCCTTTCCCTCTCTCCAGGGCTACAGGTAAAGGATGGCAGTTGTGTGCACCACATTTAGATTCCCGTTCACAAATGTAATCAGAGGATGATGGGCCTTGGACTATTCTTTTAGTCGCAACAGATGCAGCAGAAGCCACTGACCAGTGAACTCCCCAACGAAGCGCAGCAGTGGTCTGGAGCTATGTTAGTTTGTGAAACATCATGTTCTTCAAGTACGAATACCACAGAGCAACTACCCTTTCTCCCCACAGTTCAGAGGAGAAGACAGATTGTTAACCCGGAATCCAGGCACGGTCTTCAGGGTCCAATAACTCCTGGCGGCACCTTGGAGACCTGCCCGGGACACGGGGCTGTGATGAGCTGGAGCCTCGGTTAGGTGTTGACAAAGAACTTCACTTCCTTTTCAATACACACGACCCTCTTGGGCAGGTTAGTTACATTTTTTAATAAACTGAAGAGAAGAAATGCTGTAATCTACATTTAAAGTAAAATTTGGGACCCAATGTAATAAGTTCAGAATGTACTTTAAAAGGCAATGGAACAGGATATTTGAAAACAGGCCCATTCTATAAAAATCCAAGCTATTTGGGAAAAAATTATTATATCTCCCAAATTCATCGTATTTCTAATACTTAAATACCACCAGCCCACGAGAGAGGAAACCAGGACAACATTGGCAATAAAAGCTGACAATGGGATTGATTGCCCCCAAAAAGTGACAGGAACCTTCCGCCCACACAAGTACCATGTCATTTTTCCACGAACTGGGCCTGCAGTGATTAAGTGTGTGTACTTGAGAGCGCTTCCAAGGGTTTGAGCAATCCATCTGGCAGAGCATTTGACACTATGGGATTGTTGTTGCGGTGCCGTGCCAGCACCAGGGCTTACTTAATTGCATTAGTCATCAAGCAGCAGTGCCACTAATCTCGGGTCTTACCGAGTGCCTTCTGGCTCTTGTGTTTCAAAGACCAAACAAACAAAGCTGAAGCACTACTAACTTCTCCCCCATCTGAGTCCGAAGTCTGGAGATCCTGATCCCAGATTCCAATGGGCCTGGGGTGAAACTGGAAGGACCACACCTATGCAAAAGAGGCATAAAATTGAGGCTAAAATGACAAGAGTTGAAGGCTTCCCAAAGGCTTTGTCCACCAAAGGCACCATTGTCCAGTCACATGCTGAAGGTCTCCAAGCTCTTATTATTCAGAGTGACTTTTTGTATATTTGAGCAATGTCTCCAAGATGTCCAAGTTTAAGTGCAAAGACATTACCTGGAATTAGTTACATGCTAACCCCTTAGTTCTCTGCTTGCATCTGTAAGAACTAGTTAGCTTCCTCAGGTTGGCTACTGAGGGAGTTAAGTCAAGTGGGCTGGTTGTTTATATGGGTTCAAAAATGCAAAGGCTGTGACCATGAGATACTGCTGGCTGGGAGTATTAGGATTACAATTGTCCTGAGATTCTAGACAGAGGGAGAGGATGGAAGAGGAGGAAACTTCCAGTTCATGACTTAGTCTACATCTGACATTCATTCATTCACATACCAGATATCATTAGATACTATTAGAGCAGCAATGTCCAACCTTTTTCATCTCATGGCACACATAAACTAATTATTAAAATTTTGTGGCACACCAAAAAACATATTTTTTCTGATCTGACAAAAAAAAGGTATAATTTTGATTCAGTCACACTGGATGGCTATTGTTGTGTTTACTGTTGTCATTTTTTTAGTTTGACAATCAAGGGAAAAGAAGTCAGTGCCCCTGACTAAATAGTCAGGTATTGCATGTTTTAAAGATTTTTGCAGCACACCAATGTGCCTCTTGAGGACTAGAGTGTAGCCATTATTTTATGGAGCCTTTTAGCTTTGCCAATGGACATGTTAGAAAGTTACTCAAAACTTCTTCCCAACTCTAGAAAAGTTCCTCCAAGAAAAAGAAGTTAAAAGGCAAGGCATAGGGGAAGATAAAAGCACATTTTGTTTTAAAAAAACCCAACTTCTTTCTTTCTTTCTTCTGAAAATCTCCCTTTCTGTAAAATGGCCTGTGTGGAAGAATTGGGGTTCTATCTTAGCACCCACATGGAGCCCTCCCTGCACTCCTATGTGATATCTTTGGGATAAAACACTCCCAGGACAACTGAACTCCTGGTTGCTTGTGAAAGGAGAACTAAATCAGTATTTCGTAATGATTGGGCAAAGGTCATGATGGAGGACCATGTGGGTGGGTAGCCTCCCAATGGATGAATAATTGGATGGATAATTAGCTAGACATGTCTAGTGGGGCTCTGATAGACAAATGTGAGGTAGAGGACAGGGACACGCAACAATAAACTGCAAACAAATGATTCTGTAGAAATATCCTACCTGTCCACTGTTGATTTGAGATCCCCAATTTGAGATGCATAGCTTCACTATCATCTGAGATTTTGGTTCACTTTAATGGATACATAGTTATGAGTTAAAACATCAAATTTTATGAACTTAATCTTCATGATATAAAATTAATATTACCATTCTCCTACCCCTTTAAACCACCCCGTTTCTGCCTTATAATAAAAGTGGTTTTCCTATCAAGGAAAAATATTACTAAATAAGATTAAAACTATAACTTACAAGCCTATGCCATTTTTCAAAAGTAGAAATCAAGGCAAACTTCAACATTAGCAGGAAAAAAGGAATTATTTCTCCACAAAAGTAAACTTTTAGATGCTCTTCTTACATTAAGAGAGAGAAAAAAGACTTTTTTCAGCCAGTCTCCTCTAAGAGCATTCTTTTGGCCGCTACGATGCACTCATCTGTCACATCCAGCTTGGCCCACCTTAGCCCACTCTGTGAACACACAAGAGAGGAGATTGACTGCAGCTGGTACAGTAGGGTTACTGGCTCATCCAGTCAGAGATTTTTAAAATCTTCAGCCTAGATCTCCAAAAATTTTTCCTCAAAATGATCCCATAGAGCAGTCCCTCTGACTGTACAAGAAGATCTTTGAAAAGAACACGACTTGGAAAACTACAGAATCATATAAGTATTTCTTTTGCAACTCATCCTTTACCTTGGCAGGCATACATCCTCAAGTTCAGTTCAGGACTTGCAATGACCAAGAGACTGAGATGAAATAGATTTGGCTTCATTTGCTTGGAGTGGATTCTTGGCTGAAAACCCAGGGCAGTGACTTGAGTGGTCAGATTTCCAAAATACAAAAGGAAATCGCAAGGGGAAGGGAGAAAAGAAAATGGTGTGTGTGTGTGGTGTCAGAGGTGTGTGTGAGTGGGAAAGGAGCATGAAACAAACAGATCAGAAACCAAACCAAGCCTTGCCTCCCACATTGAATATCCCCCTTTATTCCCAGCGCTGGATGGTTCTTGTTCACCTCTCCAGATTCACTACCTACCCTCTTCTAACGTGATCTTGCCCTGGAAAGTTAACCTTTTATGGATATCACCAGTGGGTTTCCATGCTTTTTGAAACTCCCAGTGGGTATGGCCAATGGAAGGCACTGGCTGATGTTCTAAAACTAGAAGAGAGTAAAGTTGTTGTCATGGGTTGGCTGTCCTGCTATGAAAGTCAAGTTCCTGCCAGGTGGCTTCTCTATGCCACCCTCTCTGGGTTCTGATAAATGCACTCCATTTCATCCTTCAGATGGTAATGGTGATGATGAATCCTTGCTCTCGAAAGTTCTGGGATCCTATAGTATCCTCTCATGGTTCCCTAAAATGCTGCTCACACCCTTGTAAAGGTTCCACTTATTAAATTTTCCCTAAATCAATTTATTTGAGTTTTCATTTGTTTCCTATCAACACTTTGACAGATATATGTTCTAAATACAAGAGTTTTTGCAAAGAAAGTGATGGAGATTGAGCTTAGGAAAGGCAGGTTAAAATCATAGTGTGAGAGCTACTGATGGCAATGGAACAGGCCCATTCTTTTGTCTCTCAACATAAACAAATAGAAATAAGCAGTGAATTAGGAGTCAGGAGACTTAGGATCTAGCCTGGGATTCAACCCACATTGGGTATGTGGTCTTGGTCAATTAATTAAACTTTTGTAGAATTCTGTTTCCTCACTTATATAATGGAAATAATCTGCTCAATATATCTCACAACACTGTGAGGAGAATCAAATAGTATAAAGCTTTGGCAAAAGGCTTCTTTTTACTTCTCTGTTGTAAAAATATTGTAGGTTTTTCCAGACCTAGTAGTAATATCAACTCCTTTGAAGGTTTCTCTGAGCTGCCCAGGAAGACTTGATTCTCTTTGTTTCCACACGGCAATTGATTTAAACCTCTATTAAAGCATCTATCCAGAAGTAGCCCCAAGTAGCACATGACATCACACTAATTGCCCAGGAATAAGCTCCAAAGGCAGCCAGCGCAGAGAGCTAGCCATGTATTACTTGGTTTGGACAAATGAACTCTCCTAGTCCTTTTTTCCCCCTCAAAATTTGAAATGTTTTGTATAGATTTCTGTCCAAGAGAGCTTTGAAGCAGGAAGGTACTAGAAATCTGGTCTTAGAGTAGGCATTTTTGAGACTGTGTGAAATCTGAAGAAGCAACCCTGATAAGGGAAGAGAATAGAAGAGGTAGACAGTAACAAGTGAGATGAGGGGCCACACCACCACTGACAAATGGAAGTTCTATTTTGGGGGGCTTTTCAGACCCTAGGAGGCAGGGTTATATTTTGTTTAACAACCTCAGATTCTGTGACACTTCTCAATGCCCTTCTGAGTCACCTCTGTAGTTGGCTAGCTCCATGGGTTCTATTTCTTGGCCATCTAGTGAGTTTTGATTGGAAGATCCAGTCTTAGTTTTCTCTCCTGGTCCTAACAGGGCTGCTGAGATAGTGAATTAAGCCTGGCATTAGACCAATTCTGCTCCTGGGGCCACTTTGCACTTGTTATATGTGGCTTATGCCTTGTCTCATTTCTTATATTCATGGGCTTTCTTCTTGTTCACAAGGTTTTCACAGCTGGTATTGAATCTTCTTTTTTGCATAACTGCTGAGAAGATGGCTGACCCTTTCCTTTGCCAATGAGTGTCATAATCTTATTTTTAACCACTTTATTTCAATAGCTCATTGTCCTTTTTCTCTACTTCATAGATTCTCACATATCACACAATTCCTGATACTCTACAGCTCTCCAGCCAAAAACAAACAAACAAACAAATAGACAAAAACAGGGTAAGAAGAACAAGCAAAGAATGAAGTATTTAGGCAAACAATTGCTATAGGCAAAGCTTAGGCTTTGGGGACCCTCTAGTCTGAACCTTGTCTCCCACATGTGAGTTAGGGCTCTCAGTTGTTGATAGTAATTCCAGTGTGCTGGGCCGACCTGAATCAAAACAATACGATTGATTTGGGACCTGCTTATTGATTTGCCCCTGGGATCTGATGAAGAAAACCTTGAACCACCCTTGTAGGGCAGCTGTGACCTAAGTGAATTCCTCAGAGGGTTAGAACCAACCAACTCTTTCCCAAGACTCAGGATGGGCAAGTTGCTGGAGACAGTTCTAATACCCGGAGATACTGAGGATCAGAACTTGCCACACAGATTCCAAACTTAACATCAGTTTCTGTAGCAATGGTTTGAGAAGTACTGAAACAGCGGGGGGGAGGAAGGAACCCAAAAGAGGAAGAGCAAAAACATGGCTCTTGGGAAAATGGCTGTAGGTGTGCTGTGTTCTTACTATGAATGTGCTGACTTGTAGTAACTACTTCCCTTGTACTGTAGTTTCTGTGGGAAAGTCACTTCCTTTGAGTTACAGTTTAGGTGCTTGCATCTTGCTGTTAGGAACTTTATGCTAATGGTTTCATTAAATAATTATCCATAATAATGGATTCATTTAATACTTGGTTAATTTTTAAAGAGGTAAAGTCATGTCCAGTTATAGAGCCCCCTAATCGCCTTTATAAATATTATAAGTTGAAAACTTTCTGAGAGGAGTGGAATTTTAAATTTTATTTATTTTTAATTTTAGTTTTTGCTTCATCATGGCTTTCACAATAAACCGATGGTGCAGAAGACATATAGACAGCATGACCAACAACTTGGCTTTACTTCCAAGTACTGTAAGTGCTAATAGTAAGTAATGCAATGGCACCAAGAGGGAAAAACCAAAGGAAAAAATCTAAATTCTTTGGCCAGATGTTGTTTTTCTTGACCAGATCCCTTTCACCATCCTTCTTCCACGTCTGTCGTCAGGGATTCATTGCAGGCAGCTGCATTCCCTTTCAACACGTGAGCAAACCAACACAATAAGTATACTTCAAACCTCGGGGTGACAGATATCACCTCCATTTACAAAGGCAAGTTTGTTCCTTGCTTTAAAGTGAGAATCCAAACCTTGAAGTTTATTAAAAACCTTATTGAAAAAGCAGTGGGTAATAAAGTACAGTTCAATGTCACACACACACACACACACACAAAAGAATGTAGGCATCTTAAAAAGAGGTAATGATAAACACATTTAATCTATTAGTACCTGGTGAGCTGTAAATAAAGTCCTGAAATCTCAGATGCTGGGGTAATCATGTGAGCCCCAGCAAGAATGGCATGGGGTCCCATTCTAGCAAAATATAAATACATCAAATTCAGCATTGACCTGAGGCTATTAGTTAACATCTCTAAGACTCAAGTTTTTTTTTTTTTTTTGTTTTTTTGTTTTTTTTTTAAATCTGGAATAAATAAGGAGAGCAATAGATCATTTCTTGGGTTATTATGGAAATTAAAATATATATTTTGTATAAGCTCAACAGTTTGCTATTAGAAGTATCCTCACATATATGACGATATATTCCAGTTCATCTGAACTATATTCTACTCCCTAAGTCAGGAAATCTAAATAGTGGTGTCTTAATCCTTTTGGGCTGCTATACCAGAGTACCATAGTGGGGCTTCTAACAACAGAAATTTATTATTCGCAGTTCCAGGGCTGGGAAGTCCAACATCAAGGTACCAAGGATTAGGTACCTGATGAGCCCAGCTGCCTGTCTTTTTTATAAGTTTCCTGTGGTGGAAGGGATGACCCGGAAGTTGACTGAGGTCTCTTTATAAGGGCACTAATCTCTTCCAGGAGGGCTCTACCCTCATGACCTCATTTAAGCCTAATTACCTCCCAAAGGCCCCACCTCCAAATACCATCACAATGGGATTTGGTCTCAACATATAAATTTTAGGAAGACACAAACATTCAGTCTATAGCAAATGGCATCTTCTATTTATATGAACAGCTCATCTCCTTTCTCTCCTGGAGTCCAGACCAAGGCAGCCAAGTCAAAATCTCCCCTGTGCCTGGGCCAGTGGCTTGGAAAAGGATGATTTGATTCACCTACCGGGTATCAGGCAAGTTTTATGCTTTCTTTTCCAGCCTTTTCTCTGTCTTTTGCCTCTCTACAGTTCCTTTTATCCCACCCCAGCCTATCTCCTTTATTTTTGTCCCTTCCCCTTCTACCTAATTTATTAATTATCCTACAGTTTCCACACGGCTTGTAAGCATAAGAACAATTCTAGGGACACTCCAGTTTTTGAATAAAACTAAGTATTGATGAACAGAAACCAATGTCACCATCTTATACATTTTTAAAAGGCCAAACTAATCCCTTTTGGATTATCGCAAAAGTCTCCATCTCTCTTTCTCCCCCAGACTTCCAAATGCCTCTTTTTTTCCACTCTGATGAACTTTTCCCCCTCAAATATTAATATGAAAGATAAAATAAAACATTTAAAACCTAATTTGTGACAACTAATGTACTAGGGGAACATCAATATGCCACCGTAGACATTGAGCTTGGCGCCCTCTTAAGGATCTCATAGTCTTGTTGGAAAGACAGACAGTGAAAATTCAGAATGTCAAGTTCTCTAGTAGAAGTTACCATCGGAAAGCAGTGAGAGGTTAGTGAATGCCAGATGCGGTGAGTTATTACTTTCCCTTTTAATGATAGTATTTTTCACAGTCTCCTTTGGGATTAGAGTTAACATGGTGAAATTGAATTAGAGAAATGTTAGGTTAATCTATATAAATTTCTAGTTGTGCGCCACAGGGTTCTGAGGCCTTGTCCTACTCAGTTTTTAACTCAGTTTTTAAATAAAACCATAGAAGTCAGTCTCATAAAAGTATGTAGAATATATACATCCGTCAGAAATGACTAATTCAAATGATGGTAAAATCAAGATTTGTAGTAAATTGAGTATGTTGAACGTTGCATCAAAATAATCAGATCCAGATTAAAGAGGAGGAAGCCTTCATTTACGAGTGTACTTTTGTATTCCTCTAATAAACATTCTTTTTCATTGTGTTGGTTGTGCCAATTTCTCTTCTTACAACCAAAGGTTCCCAGATTAAGGCAGCTAATAACATCAGTTTCTCAGGTGCCTATCTCAGGGGAATTAGGGAGCTACTAGAGAGTGGTTGAAGGGAGCAGATTGGGCCCTATGCCATGATCTGTTTCTTACCTTGGCAGAGGTAAGGGAGATGGGTTAATTAATTTTGTTTGAAGTTGAATGTGACATAAATAAAACTCAATAACAAAAACAAAGCCCCGGATGTCATCTTTACAAATTCTAGAGATAAACCAACTGGTAGCGTAGTTGGAGCCAAGTGATTGCTGCAGGGAAAAATCTGCCTCTTTCAGTCTCTTGACTTTTGTTTCCTGTGTGTTGTAGTCATTCTTAGACAGGCGCTCACCAAATGGTAGCAAACATCTCACTCAGCATCTACAACTTACATTCTACTTACTCAGTAGAATGAAGACCTCTCTCCCATTATTACCAGTGGGATCTATATATATAAAAGCCTAAGTGACCGGCTGTCCAGTAGCTATGATGTGCACTGACCACCAGGGGGCAGATGCTCAATGTAGGAGCGAAAACCACAGGCATGGAAACATGGAATAGACTGATGAATCTCAGAGGGAAGTGGGGAGGGGGGAGGGCAGGAAGAGATTAACCAAAGATCTTATATGCATACTAGAGGCCCGGTGCACGGATTCATGCACTGGTGGGGTCCCTCAGCCTGGCCTGCAGGGATGGGGCTGAAGCCAGCTCTCCAACATCCCCTGAGGGGGCCCAGATTGTGAGAAGGTGCAGGCCAGGCTGAGAGACCCCTCCGGTACACCGGACCTCCAGTCAATTATAAGAGCCTTGGAAAATAAGCACTTTTGCATAAATGAACTACAGGTAATCCTTGACCAACACGACTGTGAATGGTGCAGGTACACTTATAAGTGGATTTTTTTCTTTTTTATAATGCAAAAAACCCTTTATTTTTTGTTTAATAATTACTGAATACTTAAAAGAAAAGCTCTTTTAAATAAAACCAAGCAATTTAGAGATGAATCAAAATAAAATTTAAATTGCAAAAACATTAGGGCTTAAATGCAAAAATAATGTTTTAGTATTAATATAGATTTCAAGTTAAAATAGGAAAAACCAATAAAGAGTAGAGTGGGAATAAAAATATGTGTTACCTAAAAATGCTTTCATTTTATCAATAGTGGGAGTTAAACTATACCGCATTTAAGGAAAATTGTGTTTGACCTTAAAAACTAATTTCTGTATTTATGATCTTTTGGACACAGAAGAAAAAAAATAAGTATTTTATATTAAGTTCATTGTTATATGCTAATATCTAATTAATTTTATATGTTAAATAAGTTTAATACTATTTTCTTAAAATAACATCAGAAGTAAAATGTCAAAATTGCAAGAGTTTTGACTTTCCATTTATCTCTCTTTTTGTCCATGTGTAAGATCAGTGAGTGAAAGTCTATGAGTGAAACCTGAGACAACATTCACCCAAAATTAATATTTACTTCTAAAGAGTTAGGATTTAGGATGATTTTTATTAAAAAAAATTTTTTTAAAGCCCACTTGATATGACTCAGTGGCTGAGCGTCAACCTATGAACTAAGAGGTCACAGATTTGATTCTCTGTCAGGGTACATGCCTGGGTTGTGAGTATGATCCCCAGTAGGGGCGTGCTGGAGGCAGCCAATCCTATAATCCCTTCCTCTCTCTTCCTCTACCTTCCTCTCTCTAAAAAGAAATAAAAACGTATTTTAAAACGTTTAATGGAGCCAGCATGGCATATGATTTGTGTTCGGGCAAACACTAAGACCTGCTTTCTCTTACCAAAGGAAATGGCACGTGTTTTACCAAAAATCAAGGTGGGTGTAGGAGGCAGCAACTGCTTAAGAGCAAATAGGCTCTGATTTATTCTGAGGCAAAGCAGAAATCCCAACTCAAGGGGAAGGGCAAAGAATAAGCTTCAACTTTATTTTGCCAATTGCTATAGCTGGCTTTTATTGGCTCAGTCACCATTGTGAGTACTCTCATCCTAAGTAAAACAAATTAGTCTTAAACGCCAATTTATGAAGAGTTTTCACATAGACTATCAAATTGAAGTGTCAAACAGTTCTGTAAAATGGGTATCATTTCCCAATTATGTCAAAGAATCTCAGTTGTAACTATAGTTCCTGTTCAAACTCAGGTACCCTGACTTCAAATTTAGTGTTTAGAGTTCAGTTGTGCTGTCCATGTCCCTGCAAAACAGCTGTATATTCATGTGTTAGGTCAATTTTAAATTTCTCTGGGGATAAACAAAATTGGATGCCCCACAGTAAGAGTTAATTGGTGCAATAGCTTTCTGCTGAAATGAAGGTTTGCTTTGCAACAGAAATTGCTAACAATTTTGTAAATCAACGTAATGGAGCCATTTGGATAATGTTAAAAAGTATTTACCTAAACATGTTTTAAAACTTCACTTCCTGGAATCCAAGTGTTTAAATAACTGCAGCATGGTAAATACACAAGTGTAATTTTGCTAAAGAGTTTATTTTGGCCAGAAGCCATCAGATTGGCTAATTGCTTTTTTTTAAAAAAAAGATGTAGTTCTTGGGGAGAAAATACTTAAAGATGACATTTGAAAAACCTCCTTAAACATTAATGGCAAATCTTTAAAATATTTAGAGAGAAAAATTATAAGCTTCTAACAGGAAACCTGATAAGTTTATCTGTTTAAGCTCAAAATAATTAGCATGTAATTCCTATAATCCATCTAGCTCTGAAATAAAATAACTAGTATGAAATAAGTGCAGGAAATTTGATAAATAGAAGATCCCCTTTAGGGTTTATTTTCACAGAATTTTTATTGCACTAATGGTTCTAATAAAGATAATGCTCATATTTAAAAATTATGAGGTTCTGATGTTTTTTCCTTTATGGCACATTTGTGAATTAAGGCAATAAGAAACTATGGTGCCCTCTTAAATGTTTTTCATTTTAAAGAACATGCCTGCATTTTTTGTGTCACTCAGTGGTAGTTAAAAATAGTGTAGTGTTGTGTGCAACAGCCTGAGGTTATTGTAATAATTGAGTGAAGATAAAACAATGCACTTGAAAGCCCCTGTTACACAGTAGACCCTCAATAATCAAGTATTAAATTTTTCATGGAGCTGGAAGTTTATGGGAAGAACTATTTATTTAAAAATTTTACTTCCAAAAATCTTAAAATTTACTCGGCCCCAAACTGTCAACAAACATATATTGTGTGCTGTGCATTTGAAGGGACCTTGAAGTGCTGTAATGTAGCATATGTGTCAAAGATTTACTGCAAGCATTGTTTGTTTTGTCTTCATTAGCAAGAGTTGATGAGACCCAATTTGCTTAGCTTCAGCAAAGAAAAGAGGAGTAAACTTTGATTTAACTTGCAATGCTCCAGTTTCAGTGAAATCGTAATCTGGAGGCAAAGGCACCACATGAAATAACTGTTTCTAAATTCACATGAAGGCCACCTGGATGCCCAGGTACACCAGTTTCACTTACGAAAATGTCAGATAATTCTTAGCCCAGATTCTCTGTCCCATCTTTTTCCTTTCATGTAGAGAAAGGAAATCTATATTTAAATGAAAACAACAACAACTGATGACTAGTTTACTTGTTTTAATGTCTTTATCCAAGACTGTATTAGTTTTTATTTAAGAAGTCTATTTAAAGTACAAGTAAGCATACACAAATGTGTATTGAGAAGATAAATAATTTTCAAGGAACAGTAAATGTTCATTGAACAACCATGTACAATAATGTCCAACGGCAATAATTGAACAATTAGACAATAATGTCCAATGACTTGTGACCTGGATTAAAATCCGTCTCCTGAATCTTTCAAGCTGTACCAAATCATGAATACAGGGTTTCTATGGAATTCTTAATTTAAAAAATATTAACAAGGTATTAGGGAAGCAAAAACATTTATTCCTCTAGTTTCAATTCTGTTACAACTAGATGTTAAACTTAAATATCTCTTACAGTAAATCCATCCATCTATCCACTTATAATTGTACTAGATACAATGGGAAGGTTGCAGAAAAACAAAAGAAAGCTCAAGAAATTTGGAGATACAAGACATAAAAAATTAGAGGTCATACTTTAAGGAAGGAAACACTTTTCCTCTACCCTCTTAGGTAAACTTTATGGGCTGCGGACTGTGAATTAAACGGACAAAAGACAGTTCAATAAGATACTAGATTTATTTCATATGCACATAGGAAGCCTCACAGAAAAGAAGTCAAACCCCCCAGAAGTGATTTGCCCAGGGAGCTTATATACCATTTTAACAAAGGATGATAAATCGTGGAGAAGTAACAAGGTAAAGGGTTTGGGCTTCTTGGGCAGTAAATCGTGGGACGGTAAAGCTATGGGAGAAACCAATGAAAGATGAGGGTTATTTGTCAGGCATGTTACACAAACACAAATCAGTTCTTTCTTTCTCTGGTGACAAGGGTCACCTCCTCTTCCTGGAATAGGAGAAGGGAGGGGAGACACCTTCACAAAGGGAAATTTATGCATTATTTTTAGATAGAAAGAGGGAGAACAGAGATCCTTCTGCCCGAGGTTTCTCAATTGCCTTTACCTTAAAACAATCCCTATGCCAAGGTGGCATATCTGGGGGTGGAACATTCTAATTCCCTTCAGTAGCATAGTGCAAAAAAAAAAGAAAAAAAAAAGCAAAGTAAATATAGATCCCAGCCTGCCCCACCCCCACCCCTTACTACTAAAGTTTAGTTACAGATATGAAGTTCTCTGACACGCAGCCATCTTGCCTAAGATAGAGATGATGGTACTGATGGCACCTACAAGTTGATAAAGGACTAAAGGAAAACTGTGTGTGAGACCTTTGTAAAGTGTTAAGAACTTTACACATGTTAACTATTACCTATTAAGTACACTGTGTGTGTAGACTCCCTGTTAGTTTTTCTCAATTTAAACAACAAAAAAGAGATTCTGATACAGAGAGGGGTGGGTGCAAGAGAGACTAGCTTCTACCCTCTTGAGAATATTGTGGGTTTTTTTCATATCCTTACATCAGTATTAACAGTTTTTTCTTTTATTTCAAAATATACTGTGATATTCTCTTTAAATTGCACTTGAGATTCTTATGTTCTTCTCTCCCCGCTAACTCTTACCTTAGTTGACAGACTTTGCTTAAAACGCAATGAATAGTTCTCCAGAAAAGTATTAGTTTATGGCTCAAGTTTTAGGGACAAGTCTCCTAGAGGAAATGGCCCACAGAAGGAAGAGAGCCTTGGGCCAGGAGGAGGACAGAGAGAGAATGGTCTTCAGGAATAAAGCATAAACAAAGAGAAGGCAAGCATAGGGTGTGCAGAGAAATTAAATGTGAAAATATCTTAAAATATTTAAAAATATAACCCATATGGTAATTTATTTTTTTTAATATATTTTTTATTGATTAAGATATTACATATGTGTCCTTGTCCCCACGTTACCCTCTACCCCCCACCCCCCCCACCCCCGCTCATGCCCTCACCCCCCCGTTGTCCATGTCCATTGGTTAGGCCTATATGCTTGCATATAAGTCCTTTGGTTGATCTTTCCCCCTTACCCCCACCCTCCCCTACCTTCCCTCCAAGTCCCGACAGTCCAATCAATGCCTCTCCGTCTCTGGATCAGTCCTTGTTCATCAGCTTATGTTGTTCATTATATTCCACAAATGAGTGAGATCCTGTGGTATTTATCCGCTCTCAAGTTCCATCCATGCTGTGGCAAATGGTAGGAGTTCCTTTTTCTTCTTCCTCTTCTTAAAGAATACCTTTCAGCATTTCATATAATGCTGGTTTGGTGGTGATGAACTCCTTTAGCTTTTTCTTATCCGTGAAGCTCTTTATCTGACCTTCTATTCTGAATGATAGCTTTGCTGGATGAAGTAATCTTGGTTGCAGGTTCTTGCTATTCATCACTTTGAATATTTCTTGCCAGTCTCTTCTGGCCTGCATGGTTTCTGTTGAGAAATCAGCTGACAGTCGTATGCGTACTCCCTTGTAGGTAACTGACTGTCTTTCTCTTGCTGCTTTTAAGATTCTCTCTTTATCTTTTGCTCTTGGCATTTTAATTATGATGTGTCTTGGTGTGGTCCTCCTTGGATTCCTTTTGTTTGGGGTTCTCTGCGCTTCCTGGACTTGTAAGTCCATTTCTTTCACCAGGTAGGGGAAGTTTTCTGTCATTATTTCTTCAAAAAGGTTTTCAATATCTTGCCCTCTCTCTCCTTCTGGTACCCCTATCATTCTGATGTTGGTACGCTTGAAGTTGTCCCAGAGGTTGCTTACACTATCTTCATATTTTTGGAATCTCTTTTCTTTTTTCTTTTTCGGTTGGGTATTTTTTGTTTCTTTGTATTTCAAATCTTTGACTTGATTCTTGGGATCCTCTTTTCTGCTGCTGGATCTCTGTAAATTATTCTTTATTTCAGTCAGTGTATGCTTAATTTCTAGTTGGTCCTTTTTCATGTCCTCCATGGTCTCCCTATACTTATTGAGGGATTCATTAAATTTATCGGCGGTTTCCATAAAATTCTTGAAAAACCTTATAACCGTGGCCTTAAACTCTATATCCAATCATTTGCTTTCCTCCATTTCTGCCATTTGTGACCTGTTTCTTTGTCTCCGCATTTTGGCAGCTTCCCTGTGTTGATAGAGTGGCCCTGTGCGCCAGGTGTCCTGAAGGGCCCAGTAGCTCAGCCTCCCCAGTTACCTGGGGTGAACACTCTTGGTGCACTCTTGGTGCCTTGGTTGTTGTAGAATCACTGGGAGGAATTGACCTCCAGGCCAATTGGCTGTGAGAATCAGCTGTGTCTAAAGTGGGAGAACTTCTGTGCTGAAGACACCCTTCTGGGGCAAGACTTGCTTCAGTGGGGCTTTGGTGCTCACTGAGTCTGCTCCCTGAGTGCGTCCCTTATGGATCTGAGGAGTTGCAGTCTGGATGGACCCCCTCTGACCACTGGGTACAGTGGCTCCTGGATCTAAGGAGGTGCTAATTCAGCCTCCGCCTGAGGCCACACAGCAGGAGCCACGAAGAGGCTCAGCTGTGAAGCAATGCAAGCCGCTGCGGGGCCTTGGGCCTTCTCTTGGAAGTTCCAGGTCTGCCTGGTTCGGCTGCAGTTAGGTACATTCACATGCAAAAGCCTCTGCCGCAGCCTGGGTGGGGCGGGGTCTCAGGGAGTCAGAGGGCGGAGAAAGCGGCCATGGCCGATTCTCCGCCCGGAGTCGCGCGTCTCAGTGTTCCGGTAACGGCTGCAAGCACCTCTGAGGGAAAGCCGCCCTCAAGTTCGCTCGCTGCCGGACAGACCAGCTTCTCCCCGTGTGAGACCTGGGTCCCCAGAGACTTCCCGGAACCGGAGTTCAGAGCCGTCGGGAGTTTGTGATTCAAAAAGACAGCCGCGTCCTCAGGCGCCACCCCCTTTCCTCGCGCGCGCGCGCGTGTGCGCGCGCGCGCCGCCATACCTCTGCACTTCACCTCCGCAGCGCCTCTGGCTCTCAGCGTGCTTTTCTTTCCTTCTAGTTGTGGAATTTACACTCAGCCAGCCTTCCTGTTGTTCTGGATGATGTTTGCTCAGTCCTTTGCGGTAATTTTCAATTGTTGTGTGAGGCAATAATTTCCTGGTGTTTACCTATGCCGCCATCTTAGTTGCTCTCACCCATATGGTAATTTAATACTTAAAAATGGTTCCTTCTGAAAAGTCAAAAGTGAAGATTTATGTTCTATTATTGTTCTGGCTATTTTGTTTTATTCTCTATTTTTCTGAAGAACATGATCTAATTAATCCACAATTTTGAAGGCCAATTTAAGTGTTGAGATGTATTGTGCCCTGTATTCTTTCTTAAGAGAAGATATACTTAATTTGGCTGACTGCAAATTTGGTGATTTTTTTTCCAGTAAGAGCTTTGGTTAAAAAAAGGAAGTTATCCATTCTTCTGAGAAATGCCAACTCTTCTTCTGAAAAATGCAGCAGAACTTTTAGAATCAAATGAATATGACCTTCTTAGACACAGGCAGCCCAGTAATTCATGAAGGTGCCCAGCTCTGTTTTGGCACCAAGCCATGGAGATGCACTTTGCCAGTTTATTTTCAAGTTGGTAGAAAGAAAAGGACAGTGAGCTGCTTAACTGTATATTGTCCATAGAACAAATCTGTCACTTTGCCAGTCTTAGTAATGAGATAGACCAAGCCTTTCTAGAGCCATTTGAGATATAAACTAATGCCCCACATGCAAACAGTATCCTGCAAGCCTCTATGTTTGATATAAATGTGAAATATGTCCTTCCTCTTCTCTGGGACATTCTAGGAGTGCCTGGCAAGAAGAGGCTGCTGACTGGAGTCCAGAACCAAGCTAATCAACTCTCCTAAATCAAAACAGTGTGTGACGGATGAGCCCCCAGGCAGATTTCAGGAATGCAGAACATTTGGTGAGTTTGCATATTGCACCAAGAGACTCTTGTTTGCTTTGTTGGTTCAACCAAAGCCAAGAACTTCCTGGGGAGCCAGAAACACTTGGGTCCTACTACAGTTCTTTGAAAAGCCCTCCTCCATTCATTTATTCACAAGTGCATTGCAGATTCCTACAGTGTAGAGCACATTGTGCTGAGGGGTAGGGCCAACAAATGTGTATAAACACATAAAGCTCTATGCTAGAGGACTGTTCAGCTTCTACAGGAGACAGGCGTACATACAAATAAACATAATGAAATTAAAAGAAAAAAAATCATTCTATCTTTCAACAAATTTTACTGAGGATTTGTTGTCAGCCAGATACTCTGCTTGCCTTGTTAAGGGGTTAATACTTCATCCTGTGGGCACGGGAAGCCATTAAAATGTTTAAACAAGGACTAGCACAGTAAGATTGTGCTTTAGAAAGGCCTGTCTGTTGCAAAGTGGCAAGATTAGAGTCAAAGCAACTCAATAGAGGATGTTTTAACAATCAAGCAAGAGATGGTAGTGGGCTGAATTAAGGCAGAGAAGTAGAAGTGGAGAGAAGGAATGGTTTGAGGAAGTACCATTGGAGAACTAGGCCACTGATGAGATGAGAAAGCAATAGAGGAGTGGAAAAACCTTGTCAGGGTGTAAGTCCGTGTTTGGGGGATAACTGGGTATGACATTGGGCAATAAAACTGATGTCCTGGTTCCAGTTAAGGCAAGAAGTGGAGAAGTTCAAGGATCTATAGGAGTTTGCTTACTATCCTATAGGGCAATCTTTCCACAATGGATCAGGCCCCAGTAGTGGATCAAGAAATCGATCTAGTGAGTTTTAACCAGCATCAATTAAAATATTTAAAGCAGCTTTAATAATTTATACACCATAACATGCATCTGTTATAAATGTACAATTTAATGTTTTTTAGTAAATTTAAAGTTCTAATGTCATCACCACAATCCAGTATTAGAACATGTCCAACATCACAAGTTCCCTCATGCCATTTGCTGTTCATCTCTGCTTCCATTCTCAGCCTTTGGCAATCACTGATCAGCTTTCTGTCTCCTTTTATTTGCCTTTCTTGAATAGTTCACTGCCGGGAGCCGGTCCATCCTTGCTGTTTCAAGGGACCTGGCATATATGGCATATTGTTCTTAATATGTTTGCTCACCTTCTTGGCACTATGTGTTTTAACCAAGGTCTCCTCTCTGAGAAAGGTTGTTTCCCCAGGTAGGGATTTTCCCCTGAAGTTAGGGAGGGAATAAAACCCCTCAACTAAGTGCCAGGTGGGTAATTAATCACTTTAAATACGAATAATCATGCTTAAGCTACATAATCTTTACTCCCTGGAATGGAGATAAGAAACACCCTAACCTTTGTAATAGAGATTGATAGGATTGGAATCAACTGGTATAAATACAGATGTAACAAGACAGAACTTAGAAGACAGAACCTACACAGAACCTAGAGACAGAAGAACTTTGCTGGAGAGAACATGGCAAAAGATCCTGGACAGAAACTGGCAACAGAACCTAGAGACAGAACCTAGCGAGAGAACATGGCAAAAGATCCTGGACTGAACCTGACTACAGAAATTGGCAAGAGAACCTGACTGGAACCTGGTGACTGAACTTGGCTGGAGAACCTGGGGAACCTGGCTGGAGAACCTAGCAAGAGAACATGGACACAGAACCTGGCAAGAGGTCCTAACCAGAACTTGGCTGGAGATCCTGACCAGAACTTGGCTGGAGATCCTGGCTAGGCGGCTGATCAACTGAACGCTATCTCCATGTCATTCCTTCTTCGCCGACTCTGTCCACACCTTTGGGGACCCCTGGACCTGCTGGGGTTGGACCCCAGCAGTTCACATGTGTGGAATCATACAATTTGTAGTCTTTTGGGTCTGGCTTCTTTCACTTAACGTAGTGTTTTTGAGAGTCATCATGCTGAGCTTGTATCAATAGTTTGTTCCTTTTTTTTTTATTGCTGAATGGTCCATTGTTTGGCTATACCACATTGGGTTATCCATTTACCAGATGATGGACATTTGAATTGTTTCCACTTTGGAGCTAATATAAATAATGCTGCTATAAACATTTGTGTGTTAGTCTTTGGGTAGACAAGTCTTCATTCCTCTTGGATATATCTCTAGGAGTGGACTGGCTATGTCATATGAAAAGTTTATGTTTTACTTTTTAGAAAATGCTTAATTATTTTCAAAATGGCTGCCATTTTACATTCCCAGCAGCAACGTATGAGTGTTTCAGCTGCTCCACACTCTCCAGGTGGTAGTGTGTCTTTCTAATTATAACTTTTCTAGTGAGTGTGTACCAGTATTTCATTGTGGTTTCCAATTTTCCTAATGACTAATGTGGTTGAGCACATTTTCATGTGCTTATTGACCATTCATATATCCTCAACTCTTGTGTGCATTTTAATTGGGTTGTTTATCTTCTCATTATTGGATTATGAGGGTCCTTGATATATTCCTTTATCAGATATAAGATCAGCAGATATTTTTTTTCCAGTCTATGACTTGTCTTTTCATTTAGTTAATGGTGTCTTTAGAAGCACAGCAGTTTCAAATGAAATCCAATTTACCCATTTTTCTTTTATGGATTTTGCTTACAGTAGTTTATCTAACAATTCTTTGCCCAACCCAAGGTCATAAAGATTTGTGCCTGCTTTCTTCAAGAAGTGTTATAGTTTTAGCTGTTATATTTAGGTCTATGATTCATTCTGAATTAAATGCTGTGCATAGTATCAAGTAAGGATATATCTTTATTTTTTGCATGTGGATATGCAATTGTCACACAATCCGTTGTTTTAAAAAGAGAATGGAGTAAATGGGGTGAAGGGTGGAGAATGGGAGATATCTGTAATACTATCTATATGTATAAAAAGCCAGGGGCCGTTACATCCAAAACAACTGAATGGATGACCAAACAGGCTGAGTAGGGTGCAAGGCTGGCAGGGGGGTTAGTGAGGGACGACCAAATGACTGAGCAGCAGGCTGCGTGGGGTGACCAGGCCGGTTGGGGGGGGGGCAGTTGGGGGCGACCAGGCTGGCAGGGGGGCCATTTGGGGGCAATCAGGCAGGCAGGCAGGTGAGCAGTTAGGAGCCCTTGGTCCTGGATTGTGAGCGGCATGTCCGACTGCCGGTCTAGGCCCTATCCTCAGGATCGGGGCTAAACTGGCAGTCGGACATCCCCCAAGGGGTCCCAGATTGGAGAGGGTGCAGGCTGGGCTGAGGGACCCCCCCACACACACACATGAATTTCATGTACCAGGCCTCTAGTCAACAATAAAAAATAAATAAATAAATAAATAAATAAAAAAGAGAATGGAAAATACCAGAATGCAGTGCACATAGTTTTGTAAAACATGTATATATTTCATGTGTTTTCTGAAAATAAAAGGATTTATTTTGTTGGTTCATGATCAAAATATCTTCAAAGTTCCTGCAGTATGGCCTCCAGAGTACACAGCACACAGATCTGGGAAGAAGGAGCAGAGAGGTAAAAAGCAATTGGGAGTGATGCCTGTGAGAAGGGAAGCCCAGAGCCTGGCCTTACATCATCTTACATCCAAGCTTAGAGTGAGAGGAGCTGGTGAGGGTTTTACAGAGTGGGGGATTCAGGCTGAAGATAACAGCCAGCCAGGAGCGTAAGAAATCTGTGGAAGTACAATGAAGGAAGTGTAATGCTTACACGGAGGATTAGGGAACATTCCCCAAGGGAGAGAGCATTCGAGGTGGACTTGAAGGATTAATAGGCTTTATCAGGCATCCCAGAAAAGGAGGCACAGTACTCCAGGAAAGAGCAGAGGTCCGAAAACGAATAGATTAACTAGAAATAAAGGAGCCACAGCCCACTGTGGGGAGAGAGGATAGAAAAGTAAGTCAACCGTGATGAAAATTGCACTAATGAAGAAATCAGGGATTTAGGTTTTTAAAACCAAAAGCTTAATTGTGTTTCAGCTCCTTACAAAATAAGGACAAATGTCTGTGTGTTTTTTTAAAAGTGTGACTAAAATAATTAAATTAAAGTTTGTTATATATAATATAGAAAAGTCTTTTATCCGTTCACTATTCAGTCATTCAAAATTTGTATATTTTAATTCTTTAGGACTCACTTTTTCCTAAGTGATAAGCTTTTTAAAAATTGACATTGCCTGAATGACCTGTTCATTCTTTTAATTTTTTTAATTAAAAAATACTACAGCATTATGAAAAATTAAATACCATGACCATCCCTTTATGTTGTCCTTCTTCCCCAACCTCAATAATCTATGTCAATATTTTGTACTAGAACATTTTTCACAAAATTAGGCTAATGACATATTTACATAGGATCTTTAACCTCTCAAGATATATTCTAAATTGTTTTCTGAAAGTTAATTTAGCATAGAGGCCAAAAAATCAGAGGTGTGGGCAGGCGCATGCATTTTTACAGCTTCACAGGCATATTTCAAAATTCCTATTTGACATCTGTCGCAGATGTAGATGCCTGAGATAAATGGTTTTTGACCTTGAACGTATATAACTGCAAGGCCTAGATTGCCCTACCTGTAAGTTAAATATTCTAAGTTTCTCTTGATAGATTAGAAACATGACTATTTTAGGCATTCCTATAGACATTTTCAGTGTAAATGATATTCTCTAACATAAGCCAAGATACAAAAGCAATAAAAAAATTGATCAACTGAACAAAAAAGTATGATTAATAAGAATAATGTCCATTTATACACATTTTTAAGAAATCATTTCTTTCCTACTAATCTTTTAAATTCTTAACTACATCAAATATGTTGTATTTTCTTTTGCAACTAGTTTGTAACAAATATGATTCCTCATCTTAGGCAGCATGCATTTAGTCATTTATTCATCAAATATTTCTGGGCCACATGCAGAGCACTGCCCTGAGTCCTGTAATGGGCACAAACTCCTGAAAATGGTCATTTTAAGATCTTAATGAGGGAGCTAAGAGAGCAACGTAGGGAAGGATGATACTGGTCAGTATGTGCAATCAGTAGGGTAGGGGAGTCAAACTAATAGGTACTCTAAAGTACAAGAGAGTGAGAACTCATTTTCGGGTGTGACAAGGAAGACCCCAGATGACAGGATTTGAGAAAAGTCCTTTGCAGCCTAATAAAGACCTGCTCCCAAGAATGATGCAGACTCGCTGAAGGTTAGATGACTCGACAGAAGAGCAGCCATGCAGTTTGTGTCAGTGTGAGCCCGTGAACCATAACGGATCTAACTCCGGGTCCATAATACATGACAATGTCCCCTCAGAACATTTTAGGGCATTTTCTGTAAGTGACCCTGACGTCGGCACTGCATTTACTGCCCCGTATTTTCTTTGTCAGCTGTCAGTTTAGAGGCAGAGCTACATCGTAGACGTACAGGAACTACATGTAGAGGTTTAAAAATATTTACTCTAAGTTGGCACAAAACTTAGGAAATCGATGATATTTTAGTATGCTATTTTAAATATCACATTTCCTCTTTTTGAAGCTGGCAGAAGTTATCTGAATGCCTTTGAAGACTAAGACACAGGTTTTTCCTGATTTATTTTTAGTCTTAAAAAAACATTGCTTATTCTTAAAAAAACAAAATCCAATTTTAGAGGCAAGTGGAGACAATTTATAACCAGTATACGTATGGACTTACACATTCTGGGTATAGTAGAAAGTGGTGCTGTAGGGAGAGGCCAGGCCTTGAAGTTAATTAACGTCTACTTCTGTCATTAACTAATTGTGAAGCCTTGGCTAAATCTCTTAATTGTACTAAGCTGGGGTGTTCTCAGCCACAAAATCAGGGGATTGGAATAAATGATCTCTAAATCCCCTTCCAGTTCTAATGATTTTTTAAATATTTATAATTTATTCTGTGTGGAGGCAAATACCCAAGTTTTATTATGATTGACTCATTAGTGCAAATACTGAGAAAGTCTCCTTAAGTTGAAGCAGATCTGCACGGGAGGACTGCCTGGGTAAACAGGTGTGAAATGCTGTGTGTGTTTGTGTGGCGGAGCTGCAGACTGCAGCCCAGCGAGTCGTGTTTGCTCTGTGTCAGCATCAGTGCTAATCAAATGGCTGGAATAGCTATGACCCTTGGCAAATCAATGCAAACTCATTTGCAAATGGGGGAATTCTAAGGGAGCAATTGCTGGCATTTAGTCTGAGAACTGTAACTAGCATATGACTTAATTGCTCAATAATACAAAATAATTTATCTCACAATAATAGAGTGGAACGATTAGGCAGTCAAAAGAAAAACACCCCAAAGGCGACAAAGTACTCTCACCAAGGACATTTTCCTGGGTGTCCTGAAATCATCCCAGAGACAGCTGTCTGCTCTGCCTACATTCAGTCTCCTCCTATTTGTGGGTTTCAAAAGAAGCAACGCAAATGTTTCACAATGTGTTTGGCTTGCGATAGGCCTGTACTCCAGGATTATTTTGCCATGAGTCCTAGTTGCCAGGAATGTGCTCAACTCAGAAGAGGTATTTCTAGGCCACAGTGCCTAAGGATAGCAGGCATTCCTACAGCGACTGCCTCAAACCAAGGTTCCCAGTCCCTGAGCACTGCATTGCTTTTGGTGATGCCTGGAGCACCTCAAGGTGGGACAATAACATCCAAGGAAACTGCCCAAGCAAATGCCCTATTGTTGTTACTGAGAATGTTCTTTCTAATCTAAAGGTTATTAGGAAACATGGAGACTTTGGGTTACTCTAGGACAGTGGTTCTCAACCTTCCTAATGCCGCGAACCTTTAATACAGTTCCTCATGTTGTGGTGACCCCCAATTTCATTGTTACAAATTGAACATAATTAAAGCACAGTGATTAATCACAAAAACAATATTTAATTATATATGTGTTTTCTGATGGCCTTAGGCAATCCCTGTGAAAGGGTCGTTCGACCCCCAAAGGGGTTGCGACCCACAGGTTGAGAACCGCTGCTCTAGGACAAGAGCCTGTTCCTCATTCTAATGACAAGTCATCTTTATTTCCCCAAATCTGGTGATTGATTGATAATCTGGGCTGGGGAGTAGGCAATGGTACCAAAAGGACAAGTCACTCAGTAGAGGGACTAAAAGGGGCAGGACACAGAGGAGTGAAGGGTTTCAGACGTAAAGCAAAGATCAGCAATGTGATATGGTGGACTGAGCATGGACTTTGGAGCTAGACAGAGCCAGGTATTCATCTCGGCTCTCTCACTTCCAGACTGCCTGACTTTACATTTCAGTCTCCTAAATCAGAAATAGTGTCTCTAAATCAGAAATAGTAACTTCTACTTCATAAGACTTTGTGAGGATGAGATAATGTGTGTAAAGTGCCTCGAGTACAGTGAGCATTAAAAAAAATGGTCTTTCTGTCCTCACCGTTTGGCTCAGTGGATAGAGTGTTGGCCTGTGGATGGAAGGGTCCCAGGTTCACTTACCTCAGTTGCAGGCTCCTCCCCGGTCAGGGTGTGTGCAGGAGGCAACCAATGAATGTGTTTCTCTCACATCGATGTTTCTCTCTGTTTTTCCCTCTCTCTTCCACTCTCTTTAAAATCAATGGAAAAATATCCTCGGGTGAGGATTAAAAAAAAAATCTTTCCTTGCTTCTAGCACTGCTACGTGTCCCCCAACATTCATATGTTGAAGTACTAAGCCCTAACACTTCCGAATGTGACTATATTTGGATATAGGGTCTTTATAGAGGTAATTAAGTTAAAATGATATCGTTAAGGTGGGCCCTGAGCCAACATGTTTGGTGTCCTAATAGGAACAGGGGATTAGGGCACAGACACACACACAGTAGGAAAAACCACGTGGAGATACAAAAAGAAGATGGTTATCTACAAGCCAAGGAGAGAGGTCTCAGAAAAAACCAACTCTTGATCTCGTACTTCTAGCCTCTAGAATTGTGAGAAAACATTTTTCTACTGTTTACGCCACGCAGTCTGTGCTATTTTGTTACAATAGCCCCAGCAAACTAATACAGGTACCAGCCCAAACCCTACCTCCAGCAGAAGGGCATTGGCCAAACGTGGCCACGGTAGGGAGACAATCCAATATGCAGGAGCAGTTAGCTGTAGCTGGTAGGTAACAGTACACTAGCGACACCTAAACTCATGCCAAACCATTTGAGATACACTATGTGAAGGACAAACAAATACTGTGAATATGAAGTTAGTCAACAAGATCTTAGCACGTATAAATCTCTGATAAAACATAAACTTTTTCTTCTGACTAAGAAAAAATAAAAAAATTTAATAGTGAGCCCGTTATACTATTTATACATGAAACTGGACATTATTGGAATTGCTAAAGAGACGAAAGTATTTATTGCTGCTATTATCGTGATGACTAATAATGATAGCAGAAATCTTAACTTAAAAATCCACACGTGTTGACTTAATAAGGTGCTTCAGTTTGAACCCTGTGTGGACATGAGCGGTCATCTGAGGGCTTTCTACCAGTCTCACTGATTGAAAACTCTCATTAACCTTCTTCTTGGAGAGAAGGCAGGTAAATAGGTTAACAGGGAATGGTTCCCATCCAGAACACAGTTCAGGGTTAGCTACTGCAATGCTTTAAAATGCCTTCCCACTGTGCCAAAGGACTAGTAGTGAGCCCGGGAGCTCTGTGTGCTTCCTTGATGATTGGTCTAGTGTGGACCTTTTTATAGACACTGAAGCTCATTTTAATTTAACGACTGAAAAGTGAGGCTGGAATGTAAATGAATAGGATGGCCTCCTCAAGGAATGTTAACACTGTTGCCTCTAACCTGAATTTAGGGGAATACGTATCACTGAGGTTAAACAGATATTAACATTTTGCCATATTTGCTTCAGAAAGAAAGGAGGGAAGAAGGGAGGAAGGGAGAGAGGAAAGAAAGGAAGAAAGAAACTTCCAGTTTCAGCTCCAATATGTAAAGAGCTTAGAAGTCATCATTCCTATTCTCACAAGAAAAATGGGGCCAGGCCTGTGGGGCTCAGTGGTTGAGCATCGACCTATGAACCAGGAGTTCATGGTTCAATTCCTGGTGAAGGCATATGCCCGGGTTGGGTGTGCAAGAGGTAGCCGATCAATAATTCTCTCTCATCATTGATGTTTCTATCTCTCCCTCTCCCTCCAGTGCTGAAATCAATAAAAAATACATTTAAAAAGAAGAAGAAGAAGAACAAAGGTGAACAAACTAAGAATCAATGACTTTTTTTAGATTGGTCAGAGAGTTGAGATTACAGGGCAAACTGTCTCCACAAAACTGGATAGGCAAATAAAGAAAAGTCACTGCCAAGATTGGGTTACTGGGAGTAGAAGCGGCTGGAGTCAGTATTAGTAGGAACGATAATTTTTAACATATTGCTAGAGGCTGAGTATGGACTAGCTTGAGAGTTTAAAAATCCTGGGGGGTGGGGGGGAGGGGGCGGTTCCGTTTTAGTGGTTGTGGGGAGTACACTTTTGTGGGGTTTGCCTCCAGGAGTCCCACCAGGTTCTCCTGATAAAGATCCGAGGAAAATCCCTTCCTATTTTAGGAAGGAGGAGGGGAAAAGTAAACCTTCGAATTATGCCCAGAGGAAAAGTAATCATTTAGAAATACACACAGATTGTTATCCATGACAAAGACCAATCCTCCAGGACAAACCACTTTAACACAAAGGACAATGCCACAGCTGAAGGACCCTCCAGCCTTCTTGTATCACCAAAATGAGGGAAAAGGCTAGAAAGCACTGCCCAGGGACTTTGGCCCATGAAAAGATTGAGATTTAATGGTGGGATTATAGCATGCTTCTCCTCCCCAACTTCTTAATATCAACAGGGATCCACTATAATCATGGTGGATTGCAACTAAGAGAGCTGTAAAACACAAACTCTATGTAAGAAGGAATTCACAGGGAAGCCCAAAGGCAACGGGGGGCGGGGGGAGGGGGGGGGGAACAAACCAGGGAACTGGATGAAACGGAAGCACTGGCACCAAGAGCTGAAGAAAACATGATGCACAGCCCGGCGCCTAGCCTTCTGCCATTAGGTAGATAGACATATGTTCAGTACCGTCCTTAGGATAATCCATTAAAAGAATATGCCCAATGTTTCCAAGGGCTGTTTTGAAATGACTCCTTTAATTAGAGGCTCTTTGCTTTTGGCTTCTTTAAACCTTTCTAGTCCATTACTTTACACGCAAATCAAGAAGCTTTTATAGTTTTCTGGAGCTTCAGGCTATTGTGCTTCTACCACTGCCGCTTGAAGAGCAGAATAAAAGTAGATCAAAACAGAAATTCCTAATTTTTACTTTTTGGTTTTCAAATGAATGACCTGTATACCACTAGGTGGGCAGCAAAGTGGGCACCGGTTAGTGCCTGCCTTCGCTGTCTGGTAACTCATGCTCCCGTGCCATCTGGCAGGCTGGAGCCTGCATGATTTTCCATTAATGACCCAATTTGGCCCATGTGAATGTCACCTCCTGTCCACATCCATCACAGCTTCGGCCTGGGAAGACTTCACATTTTCTTCATGACCGGAGATCACAGAGGGCACTATTACTAAGACATCTGTAGAAAAATGAAGTAACAGGCCTGCCAATATTCTTAATGGCCTTAGTAATATTGAAAATTAATGTGTTTAATGCTCATCTCATTCATAGTTGCCTTTGCATTACGGATGGCAGGACCATGCATTATGCTGAGACAAAAATGGCCCAAATGTCATGAAAGTGTGGAGTAGGAGAGTGAGAGAGAAATATTACAGCAGCATTATAAAACTTCAACTCAAATTCATCTTTATAGGAGAGAATTACAGGATATGAGGAAAAGGCAGTCAACCAGGAGGCTGTCACTGGCTAAAGGAATTGAGCTCGGGTGCAGAAAGGAAGAAATCCCGAAAGGCTGTGTGGAGTGAATGATCTGTGAGCCAGACCAATAATATGGGAGGCAGAGATGCTCCGGACAATCAGGGAATTTTTCATGGGGGACATCACCCTTTCCTTTCGTGGTTAGAGGGTTTTCTCCTCCCATAACTGGCTGTGTTCCAGACTTTCCAGACCTCCCCTTCTTTGTTCTATACCATAATCCTTAAGGCACCATTTATCATAAGTAATCAGACTAATGGGTTCAGATCCTATTTCATGAACTAGCCCTAGTCACAGAGTCACTCAGGGCCATTTGAAATATCTTCTCAAATGAAATATCTTCATCTCTGGAGAAAAGCCTCAACAATCATGGACAGTTGGGATATTTGGTGTCATTGCAGGCCCTTGCAAAGTCCTTGATCATTTAGGCAATGAGCCATGCCACGGTGCTCGTATTGTGCAGGAGTGGTTTCAAGAACATGAGGGAGACTTTCCCTTGCTTAGGTGGCCCCCACAATCACCAGATCTCATTCCAATTGAGTATTTGTGGGACGAAGTTAAAAGAGCCACAAGGCAGCTGGTTCCACAACCATCAAATCTCACAGAACTGGGCAGTGCTATTCATCAGGCATGGTGTCCGATTCCTCGCATCACCTTTCAACATCTCGTGGAGTCAAAGCCAAGAATAATCGCCGCAGTATTGAAGGCAAAAGGTGGTCCAACGAAGTACTGATGGTCATAATAATCTGGCCACTCAGTGTATATATGTTATATATGCACCTAAGTCCCAAATGGAGTCTTTTTTTTTTTTTTTCAAAGATAGCAGGGTCTCACTTGAGACAGAGCTATGACTAAACTGCACAGGGGTCCAGACAGAATATATAGAGAGAAGCAAAACAGGAAATACTCAGAATTAAAGAAATGAAGTACGGGTGATGTTAGCACTCTTTACTGACCCAGACCTCAGTGTGAGATAACCTATAAACTGACCTAACTCCTGTGGGGAATCTGCACAGCAAGGCTTTGTGGGGGCTGGGCACTCACAATCGCAGGTGGACACTTGTCTCACTAAAACAAGAATTACACATGAAGCTATACAACTTGCAGACAGGAACATCCCTCCTACCTAGAAAAAGAGGTTGTGAGAGAGAGAGAGCAGGCAATTGTCAAGGATTAAGTTACCCTTGTAAGCTCAAAACATCCTATTGCAGAGGCTGGCAGTGTAGATTTGCTCATTTATATAATTTAGAGTGTTTTGTTCAACCATGATTTTGCAGGTTGGGCAGGGGTAGGGTTGAAAGATAATGCTATTCATTGTTGCATCCCCTCTGAAGATATCCTATTTCTCTAAGACACCTCAAATTCAATTCATCCCAATGGTACATCTTAGATGGGACTGAGAAATATGTGCTTGGAAAAGACTTATATAACTTATAGGAATCAGAGTATTAAAAGGAGTTGTCCTTTGCTCTGGTTCTGTTTTTCTTCCAGAAAAAAAAAGTATATAAAAACTCCAGCTGTCCCTTAGCACTAATTGCTCGAGCCTGAGCATTATGTAAATAAAGCCACATTACTGTTCCAGAAAGTGATGTAAGGCCCTGTCAACTTCGTCATCTTTAACTATGAGTCTTGCTACAGTGAAGATCCCTCACTCCTTAGCTCTGGCATTACAGGAGAACCTGGAGATCTTTTGTGAATTAGAAGGGTAAATTCATTGTCATTAACAAATTCTTTAACTAAGCATACGTTATGAAAAATAAACCTTCTTAATCAAAATTGTTTTCCTGAAATTTTACTTAGAGCTTGAGAATGTAGAATTTAATTTCATGTTATCAGACTAATGTATTTTATCTTGGGGTTATTTTGAGGAAATACTTTTCCTTCCTTTTTTTAAAAAAAATATTTTTATTGATTTCAGAGAGGAAGGGAGATGGGGAGAGAGAGAGAAACATCAATGGTGAGAGAGAAAATCACTGATTGGCTGCCTCCTGCATGTCCCCCATTGGGGATCGAACCTGCATGTGCTCTAATGGAATCGAACCATGACCTCCTGATTCATAGGTCGACACTCAACTACTGAGCCACTGAGCCGGGCAAATATTCCTTCTTAATTATCGGAGAGGCAGTGGTAGTTCCTAGATAGATATTGTGAATCTGGTTGAGATATCTCTGACTCTCAAAGGCTTATTCCTGGGAGGTTGAGGGAGATGGGAGGCAGCACAGTCAAACCCCTTCTTAAAATCAGATTCCAGTCGACATGGGCCAGCATACACAAACTAGTAGTTACACACTACTTGAAACACTAGGGTGATTTCTCATTTTTATTCATATTTTCTTTAAACAAAAATCTCCTCTTCTTCTATCCTTCCCTTTCCCTTTCAAGTTTGTCTCTTCTATCTTTTTTATTTTGTTTTCATTCTTATTTTAGCTACTCTAAATAGGCCACTTTAAGATGTGATGAAATCACAGGCTTTAAAAATGTTATGACCCAACTTTCAGGAAAGTTGTTTCATGATGCCATCAAAAGCCTCGAATACTCAGCCCTTGAATGGCAGTTCTGCCTCTAGAAATTTATTTTAAGGAAATAACCAGAGATGTTAAAAAACACACACAACAGAATAGTATTTATTGAGTTGATACCATGGGCCAGGCACTGCCTTTACACAGAATAATTCATTTTATCCAGCCTCCAGAATTGTGAGAAAATAAATTTCTGTTTTTTAGGCCAGAAAAGAAAAAGCGAGGCACAGTGAAGTTAAGTAACTTGCTCAAGATCACACAGCTAATAAAGGCAGATCTGAGACCCAGGCCCAGATAGTGGCTGTAGTATCCACGGACTTAACCACTACACCAAGCTGTGTCTACAGACACAAACAATGTGTCCTTCCAAAGTCATTGCCAAACCAGAAGCTATCGTTTCTCTCTATAGATACATTGTCAAAGAGAAATGTTGACATCCACTCATCTTTAAACAATTTCACATCCATACATATTTCATTAGGGGCTATTTTTTTCAGTACTCTAAAATTTATGGGGCAGTGCTACTTTGAATAAAATAATCACATTGGGAATGTCAGCAGAGTGTACTAAAACAGAAATAAAACTGGCAATGTCTTTCAAAGACTGTTCAAATGCATTTTGTCATTGCACAGACTATCTCTTTTCATGGCAGTAGAGAAATGAGGTTTCTTTCCTTCATGTTGACTGACTTTTCTGATAAAAATGTGAAAAATAAGAAAAGATCAAGGTTTTTCAATGACCTTTTAACAGATGGGCAAAGATGTTTTGTGTTTTGAAGCTGTTAGCAATGGCTTCAGGTCCTTTCCCATCTATCCACATTTCTCGTGACTTCTACATTGCACAGAGGTATTCTCATTATCTAAACATTTATTTTTGAATCCCTGATGTTATGAGATTGCAAAACATGTCACAACCTGACATTTTTAAACAATAAACTGACCACATTTATAAAAGAATTCCTACTCAGTTTTAAACACGTTTCACAGTCGTTGGTTATCTCAATATTGATGATGGTTTCATTTTATTAAGGTTCTACAATACCAGGCAAATGAACTCGAAAGAAAGATAATTCATCTTGCCAAATGTGTAGAATTTGATAAGGTCATTGAAAAGAATGCCCAGGGAGGGTATAAGGAGCGTAAATGGTGAGGGAAAGCAACTTGACTTAAGGTGGTGAACACACAATACGATATATAGATGGTATATGATAGAATTGTACTCCTGAAACCTATATAATTTTATTAACCAGTATCGGTTGTTTGGTTCGTCTACTGTTCAGTCTATTTGCATACTAGGGTTTTATATACATGGATTAATATAGAGAGACTAGAGTCCCGGTACACAAAATTCATGCATGGGTGGGATCCCCTCTGCCTGGCCTGCACCCTTTCCAATCCAGGACACCTGAGGGGATCGGGCCTAAACTGGCAGTCGGAAATCCCTCTCGCAATCCAGGCCTGCTGGCTCCTAATCGCTCACCTGCCTGCCAGCCTAATTGCCCCTAACTTCCCTCCCCTGCCAGCCTGATTTCCCTAACTGCTCTCCCTGCCGGCCTGCTCACCCCTAATCGCCTCTGCCTCGGCCCCCACCACTGAGGCTTTATCCGGAAGGACGTCCAGAAGATGTCTGGTCTAATTAGCATATTACCCTTTTATTAGTATAGATCATTCCAAGAAATTCAATTAAAAAATAGAAAATAATGCTAAAGAACCACTCTACTCACTCACAAAGCCACCAGCAAATAAGGATTTGGCAGCGAGTAGACTTGACAACTGAAGAAGAGAAATTTGACAAGGATGATGATGCTTTGAAAAGAGTGACTTGAATATGACATGATTAAGAACAAGTCTTGTAAAATATGAGGAAATCCTTGAACTTATTGGCACAGAATAATGACCCTTTTCTAGTGTGCGGTGAAAGTCAATGTGAAGAATGTCACATTATGCTATCAGATAATTTGGTTGGGAAAAATGACAACCTCTTCCACCCAAAGCAAGCAATGCTTAATTCCTCACTTATCCTGAAAATGATCACATAGATGTAATTGTAGCCTAATTTTTTTTAATGTAATATAAAACTAATTTTCATTGTTTGAGCTTCATTTTTCAAAATAAGCTCCTCATCAAACCTTTTAATTTTCTATTTACTATTAAGTGTTGGTTCCCATTTGTGCAGATCACTTTGAAGTGACTCTTTTCTGGTCCCAATTATTCTTGGATAATGAGGACTTTCTGTACTTTATGCTGACATGGCAGAAGCTAAATGGGGTCAGCAAAGCTAGATTGCTTACTCATCCTCAACTTCAATAAAAAAACTCCTCTAAGGACCCACAGAGTCTGTAATGCAGCAAGTTGAATCGCTTTCACCTTGCTTCACACCCCAGGTTTATCTCCTCGTGACCAGTGTTGAAGAAAGCCAGAAAGCCCTGCAGAAACCATCCTAGATTTAGAGGAGACTCAGTAAAGAACAGCTCTTAAGAGTAGCCCTGGCCAAAGTCAGGGGTCCTCAGTTATAAAGTTCCCCTCAGAATATTCTTCTAATTACATAGTTTGCATTGCCATACACAGAGAAATGTTAATATTTTTCTTGGCCCCAGCAATACTCCTATTATATTCTTACATACTGTGGGTATTAATGAAAATGTGGATGAACTGGCCCTCTTGCATAGGTCAGATATTTTAAGTACTTATGGCTGCATTAAGGTGTCATCTTCTTGCAAATAACATAATAACAAGCAATTTTTTTATTAAAAAAAATTTCTCAGAAATGATTTATGACAGATGCATCCAGTTACCAAGAACTCTGCATTTCTCTCAAGAATTAAACCTTCCACTAAATTTTAGTCATCTTCTGCACAATAATGTTAGTTGATGAGGAAGCATAGTGAAAGTGACCAATGTTCAGAATTAATCCTCAATTTTGGGTAATTTCTTACTTGGAGAAATCCTATTGAAACTGAGCAAAAATATATCTTTTTAAAAAAGAAAAAGTTTATATTTAGTCTAGAGGCCTGGTGCACAAATTTGTAAACGGGTGGGGTCTGGCCGGCCCGCCCTGATTGGGGCCAGGACCGGCCCCCTGGTTGAACTCCTGGTAGAACTCCTGGTCAAGGGGACAATTTGCATATTAGCCTTTTATTATATAGGACGTTTAACACACTAATAGGAAAATGGAAGTCTTTCATATGGGCATGGATGAGCAGCCTGTTTCTTCGTCAAATTTTTTTTCCTCCTTGGCTGCTAAAGTGACATGTGACTAAATGTCCATAGCTCCTTTCCTAAAAGGTTATTACAAAAAAATATAATCTTTATCTCTGCTGAACATGAATGGTTTGAGTTGCTTGTTGACAAGCCATGCTACCTTCACATCTAGTTAGAAACTCTATATTCCATGGTAAAAAAAAGTTATAAGGGGCCTTGCATTAATAGTACTTAAAACAACATCAATTAAAAAGGATCCTTAATTTAGAAAACAAATATTTTTTTTAAAAAGTCCATTCAGAGGTAGAGCTATGGCTAAATGGTCACTAGTTCCTAATGCAGTGGTTCTCAACCTGTGGGTCGCGACCCCTTTGGGGGTCGAACGACCCTTTCACAGGGGTCGCCTAAGACCATCGGAAAACACACATATAATTACATATTGTTTTTGTGATTAATCACTATGCTTTAATTATGTTCAATTTGTAACAATGAAATTGGGGGTCACCACAACATGAGGAACTGTATTAAAGAGTCATGGCATTAGGAAGGTTGAGAACCACTGTCCTAATGGATTACAAGTAGTGCTAGCATTAGAACATCTTACTCTTAGCCTCCTCTCAGCAGTTTAGATGTGGGCTTGCTAATCGGCCAATTGTCTTGTCTCGTTGTCTGTGGGCTTTACTCTTGGTTTCCGTCCTTCCTAAACACATGGCTCATTAGAAGATCCATTAGCAGGAGGATAGAATAAATAAGAACCAAAACTTCATCATTTCAATCCTTGTTTCCAATTCTAATTCAAAGAGCTGAATTTCAAATGTTAATAAATTTGGGACCTTTTCTATGCACTTCAATTATTTGTACCATTCCTGGTGAATTCCTTTTGTGTGTGTGATGGATGTCTACCTTCCCATACCAAGTATTATGAAATAAAATATATCATTAATTTTATATTTCCAAAGTTAATAGCAGTCATTGCTGGGACTCAGTTCTCTGTTACTCACTCTCTTCCCACTTGACACCAGGTTCTTTATATACATATATACATATATTTATTTCAGAAAGAAAGGGAGAGGGAGAGAGAGATAGAAACATCAATGATAAAAGAGAATCATTGATTTGCTGCCTGCTGCACAGCTTCCTCCTGCACACCCCCTATTGGGGACCGAGCCTGCAACTCGGGCATGTGCCCTTGACTGGAATTGAACCCAGGACCCTTTGATCCGCAGGCCACCGCTCTATCCTCTGAGCCAAACCAGCTAGGGTGACACCATGTTCTTTTGAGGACTCCTGAGGTCTCACAACAAAGGGCATTTGGGAAATCCCGAGGTTCCGTGGCCCATTCATTCTGTCCACTCTGGATATTACAGCATCTATGATGTCACAGGCTTTGGAAATTGCTCCACAGTTTTAGTGCCACCCTAGGGCAGGGGACTCAGTGCCCAGGAGCTATGCTAGAGGTGGTTCCTCACTCATGCTCTGCTGAGGTTCTGAACCCTCCCTTAGTCATTAAAAGTTAAAATCTAACTACTGTTGCCTTCTAGAATTTATTATTCTCCTTTACTCTCAATCTGGATACCTATCTTTTTTCCACTGTAAAAATCTCTTAATTTCTTTTCAAAAACAAAGGCCAGAAAGAGAATTTGTCTTCAGGCAACTGCTACTTGACTTTGAAACTTAAACTTCCCTTTGAGAAGAAAAAAATCCCAAAGTCCATCTCTCTTCTTGGAAAAGGGTTAAAAAAATAAACAGGAAAAGCCTGCTATAATGCATCTTAATAATGATCACTCATGTGTTTGTAATTATATAAAAAATAAGAAACATAAAAATGCATAATAAATGCAATGAGTAACATGATGAGTGAAGGGTATAAGATGGAGATGGAAAAAAGTTGTTGGCAACTATTAAAAACTAAGTTGTTTTGATTTAACCTGACCTCAGATTGCTGACAAAGATTGCTTGTGTCAGTGTTGATTGTTGGGTTCCCACCCCCTCCCCCCACCCCCCATTCAAAAGAGACTCTCCAGCATTGGTATTTCATTTTTGGCCTCAACACTCAATTCCAGCAACACTGATTGTTCCTCCACGGGTGGGCATGTCGAGCAAATGTCCTGCCGGATTTACCAAGTGCAGATCCGTGGGCCCTCTCCAAAACTATTGCTTCCTGCAATATTGATGCTTTTTTAAAACCGGGATTTATTGGAATGACATTGGTTGATAAAATTGTACAGGTTTTAGGTGTACAGTTCTATGACGCAACATCTGCATGTTGTACTTTGTGTTCACCACTCCAAGGCAGGTCTCCTTCCATCACCATTTAGCTCCTCTTTACCCTCTTCTACCTCCCCCCACCTCTCTTTCCCTTTGGTGATCACCAGACTGGTGTCTGTTGAATTGTTTTTGTGTTGTTGTGTTTTTTTTCTTAATCCCTTCACCTTTTTCATCCAGGTCCCCCACCCTCTCTGACAGTTGTCAGTCTGTTCAGTCCCCACACGGGAGCTAGTCAAAGACAAATATTTTTCCGTCCTTTCAGTCACTGGCCAGTTAAAATTTCCCTCTCAGGACATCCATCCTCTTCACAAGCCTATCGCACCCCCTCTCTCTGGTTCTCTAATTCTGGGAGCTCTCTCCTTGCCTTGTATCTATCCCAGGGCAGAGTTGGGAGGACCAGGTGAGTTGCTTACCTCATTGGCCCCTGACTGTCTTTCAGGAGCTCCGGTTATTGCCAGAAGCATCATTCTGTCATATTCACCTCATGGGTAAGTGTTTGCATCCCTGGAAAAAATAAAGAAAAAAAACACCCATAGAATTGTTAACTTTAAATATTTATTGCAGTCTGTTGAACTCACCCCAGGCTATGTGCTAACAAAGCTCTTCCCCAGCATCTCTCCAGGAGATACCATAGCTCTTTGTTTTCCTCATTTCTCTGGCCTCCAAGAGTTCCCTTCTGTGAGGCACCCCATTTCTCAAAGGCTCAGCTTCATTTTGATATTTAGGGCTAATTGTTATTTAGGTGCAAACCTGTATAATAGCTTTTGAAAATTCTGGACAAAGCCTTTAAAATTGAGCAGGTTCTGATTAGGGTGCCCTTGTAATTCACCCAAGTTGGAATCCTGTTGAGAGTGAAATGGTGATCACCTTAGTGGCAACAGGCCCTGAGAAGTGCTAGAATGCCCATTTTTTTTTCTTGATTTTAAAAAATAACTCATCTCAACTGTTCTTCAAGCTTCTATGTCTGCTGACAATTGAAAAAAAAAAACACCTTAATTTTTCCATTTAAGAACTCGATGTAGATGTAAACCTTTACCTAGTCTCTCCAGGACCAAGTGCTCTGGCTGTCAGAGACTCTCACCATCTTCCCTTCCCCTCTCCTGGTAACATCTGGGTGTTGGGGAAGTTCCCTGAACGTTGCCCATCCAAGTGAGGATCCTCTGGTTCAAGGACTATTCAGCAGTCCTTGCTGTCCCTGTTGTCCTCTGATTGATGAGCAGCTCAACCCTAGGTCATTAGGCATAGAACTCTGTCGTCGCTGCATCTGCTGCCCAAATGGCTGTAGGGGAGTGCCTCCCTGCTTGTTTTCAGCATTCTCAAGGCCCTGGGGTCACCTGCCCTGCTATCTCGGCCCCATTCTGGCTCCCACGATATGCAGTTCCTCTGAGGCCCACCTGTATTTAGAATCAGGACAGCTTGAGAGGGTACGTCTCTCAGCCCTCTGCTGGGGTCCCCTCGACTTCTTTTGGAGCATTTCTTGGCATATCTACTTCCCAGTTCAAGCCTGCATGCCCTGCCAGGGCAGAGGAGACTGTATGAACACCCTGAGGCACCCCTCATGGACTCTGGGTGGAAAGGGTGGGGAGAGGGTAAGTTGCTTCTTAAGTTGTTAAATCCATGATACACTACTCATCAGTTACTTGTTTCACGGTTTTAAGGGAGTTTCCTATTTTAACTATTTTATCTTCACAACAACCTTCTAGCGTAGGTACTGCTAATACCTCTAAGTTATGGATGAAGAAACAGGTCAGAGAATAAGTAGTTTGCCTGAGATCACCCAGGAAATAGCGGCCATGCAGCCTGACATCAGGGTCTGTACCCTGAACCACTATGCCAGGAGAAGTTTGGGGATTGTAAAATGTGACTATTAAAAAGTTTCTCTTCTATATAAATTATTTAGGTGTTAAAAATTCTTCTGATATCAACAGATTCTGTGGCACTCAATCTTTTGGAGAATCTAGGTCAGCCCTTTTACTTAGCCTAACTCTTCTTTAAAAAGCAGCTACTACTATCATTATTACTGGTAATTAAAATAATAACATTATTGACTTTCTGCTTATAAACCCCAGTGATATGATAGCTAAATAAGTCAATGTGATTTCTTCAGAATTAGGTATGCTGACCTTGGTGACTTCCGCCTTATGATTTTAATTAATGGGATGCAGCAAATCTTAGGATAGCTTTTAGTACTTTCAGTATATATATATTTTTTTAAATTTATTTTATTGATTTTTTACAGAGAGGAAAGGAGAGAGATAGAGAGTTAGAAACATCGATGAGAGAGAAACATCGATCAGCTGCCTCCTGCACATCTCCTACTGGGGATGTGCCCGCAACCCAGGTACATGCCCCTGACCGGAATCGAAGCTGGGACCTTTCAGTCCACAGGCCGACGCTCTATCCACTGAGCCAAACCGGTTTCGGCTTTCAGTATATTTTTTAAAAATGAAAATTCTTCTTGAAAATTCTTCTCTTTACATCTCTAATTTAACCGTGTACTAATTCCAAAGAACAATTGTGCAATTTCTGGATCTTCTGAAATATGTCCCATTCATTTCCTGACGACTTGGAAACTTGAATTCTACACAGTGCTCTCCTCCACACGCCTTATTCATTTTGTAATTCCCTTTCTGCTTTTCACCAAAACTTTCCTCAAACCTCTATATTTGTAAATCTTTCAGTTATTGGGTGAGTTGTATTTCTACCATTTTTTTCCTCTGTATTCTTTCTCCCCTCTGGATTGTTTTGGTGATGCAATTTCTGGGTTTCAAATATATAATTGCCAAATTTTTACTGCTACTGACCATAAAATTCTGCCCAGTCACTAGGCTATGAAAAAGCAGGTACAAAATTGCTTCTAGTGCCTGTCACCCACTGTGAGGCACCAGAGCCAGAATCCAAGAAAGCGTGCTTTTCTCCCTGCATTCCTTCCATTCAGGAGCCTGTTCAATATGCATTATCTATGGGACCACCCAATAAGGGCCTATGGATAACCACCTGCAGCCTTTTACTTGTTTAAATAAAGTTTCATTTTTATTCAACCTGCACATTGCTGCTATGTAGAGAATATTTATCTTTTCCCGTTAAGTTTGAAATAGTTATTCTCCTAACACTGCAGGTCCAGAGAAGCTCTATTGGTTCATCGGAACTTTCAAATAAGCAACATTAGCTTGCTGAGCCTTGGCTGGAATTTGGAGATCCAGAACTTGAGCAGGAGACAGAAGTAGGGCTCTATGGAAGACTTCCAGTTTACAGCCTACGGATAGGTCATTATCTGTCCTAGGCTGTACCCACTAATACATTGGAATACAGGCGTCAACATTCTCTGTCTGTCTCCAGAGCTTTCTACACCCTCAGGATTCTACTGAGATTGGAACAGAGACTCAGTTTGAGCATTTTTGCATCTGTGATGGTGAGAAATATTGGTCTATAGTTTTCTTCTTTGCAATGTCATTGTCTGGTTTTGGTATTAGGGCTATGCTGGTCCTGTAGAAATAGGAAGTGTTCCCTCTGTTTCTATTTTCTCTTCTGTTTACTTCTAGTGTTTTCCATATGCCAAAAAGAAGCCACTAATCCTAAATTTATGTGTCAAACATGGGCCGGCCCATCCCTTATGTTGCCTCATTCCTTAGGTATAAGAACAGAGACAGATATTCATTTTTAATCATTTTGTAGCTTTAGCTTTCAATACTGTGACTTCTTTTAATAAAACTTCTCTTCAGGCCAGAAATATCTTATTATCAGCAATAGCATAAATAAAAATTTTCTGAAAGTCATCCTTGCTTGGCCAATGGTCCTGAGATTAATCATCAATAAATATCTGTCTATTTGTTTGGCATCACTGTAAATCAAGCAAAGTCGCTTTCAGAAAGTTTCCCTTTATAAGGATCATGCCAGACCGAAGAGATGTATGCTCAGAAAATAAGCAGCCTTTTGTAAGGAAAATTCCTCTGAATAAAACTGCCTTCAAACTACTTTGCAACAACAACAAAAAAGAGCTTCTGCAGGAAAAAAACAAAACTCTGACTCTAATTCCAAGGCCAATGACACCACACTGCATATAATACAGTTTCTTTGTGCAAAAGTGAGAGCATGGGTACAAAGGGAACATTTATGAGAGCCAACGTGATCAATTTGAAGAAAACAGCAGCTCGAAACTGCAATCCAATTTTTTTCTGTGTAGAAAATCAATGAACCACAGACATCTAATAAATTGGTCAATTATACACAGATGCTAGGCTCTACAAAAGATGTAATATTAGGTTTTGCAAATCATTACTGTCTCACAGAGGTTTTATGACAGTAAGTTCCACTGATTAAAATGTCAATATAAAACATTCCTTTCATTCAGATAGGCAGTAGGCTTCCCTCTCTGTAAGGGCGGAATGTAATAATTAGATAGTGGGCAAAGCCCACATAATAGTAAATAACAACAAGAAAGAATGAGACTGCCCAAAGAAAATTAAAGGCTGGGGACGCACAACTGAGGTGGTTTCAGGCTCTTTCCCCAACAGAAACACCCAGATACCTCAGATGGCAGGTACTGAGTACGTTTCCATAGCAACTCCAAGGGCGTGGCTAAGGACTTATCATTGGAGTTGCAGAGTTAGGATTTCTCTAAAAGGGAAATTAAAGTTCATTTTTAACTAAAATTTTATCCCTAGTTTGAAAATTGGGGATCATTTTTAAAGTGTGAGAGATCTTCCTCCGCCGCACTGCATGGGTACCATTGCGGGACAAGGCAAGTTCTTCTTCGTATTCCGTAGCCAGATCCTTCAGAACCCTGGCAGAGCCTTTGGCTGTACAGCAGAGCTGGCTTTAGTTTTCAGTCACTAGTCCCGGGGCTCTGAGAGGGACTCTGGGCCTGAGTGAAAAGTCCCTTTGGTTGGAGGGGAAGTCATCACTCCCACAATGATGGAGCAGATAAAAATGGTTTCAGAGGCTTTGCCCTGGCTCCACTTTTGGACCAGAGGCCTTGGTCATGTCTCCTACCATTTTCCTCAGTTCTGACTACCCAGGAAACAAAAGGGAAATGGCTCTCTTCAGTCTCTTTTCTCCTTCCAAGGGAAAACTCAACTGAAATGCTATCATAAGACTGAATTTCAATAATGAGAGTATTATGCTAAGCCCAGTGCTTGACTTCAGTTCATGAGTGATCCCTTGTTCCAGACTGTGTGGACAGTGGTGATTAAGGACTAAATATTTGTGTCTCTCCAAGATTCTTGTATTAAAGCCCTAATTCTCAGTCTGATTGTGTTTGGAGATGGGATCTCTAAGGAAGTAATTAAAGCTAAATTAAATCATAAGGGTTGGGCCCTGATCCGATAGGATTAATCCTATATAATAAAAGCCTAATATGCAAATCAACCAAACAGTGGAACGTCCAGTGGAATGATTGGTCGCTATGACGTGCACTAACCATCAAGGAACAGATGCTCAGTGCAGGAGCTACCCTCAGCCTGCAGGCCCCAGGCTGGCCAAGGCGGGTGCCAGTGGGGGGCCCCACTGATCACCCTGCTGTCACCCCACAGATCAGCCCTGATTGACGGCCAGGCCTAGGGACCCTACCCATGCACAAATTTCATGCATTGGGCCTCTAGTTTTCTTATAAGAGACACCAGATGGAGAAAAGGAACCCTAATACACTGCTGGTGGGAATGCAGACTGGTACAGCCACTAGGGAAAACAGTATAGAGTTTCCTCAAAAAATCAAAACTGGAACTACCATTTAATCCAGTGATCCCACTTTTAGGAATATATCCTAAGAAACCCAAAACACCAATCAGAAAGAATGTATGCACCCCTATGTTCATAGCAGCACAATTTATAATAGCTAATATCTGGAAACAGCCCAAGTGTCCATCAGTAGATGAGTGGATAAAAAAGCTGTGTGTGGGGAGCCGATATAGGGTGAAGCCTTGGACTGACCTGTTGGCAAAGTCATAAACAAGTCCCAGCTTAGAGGGCACAGTCCTCTTAGCATAATTAGGCTTGACCTTATAACACTCCCTAGATCTTATCTGGGAAGCTAATGAGCTGAGGGAAGTGCAGGAAGTGTAACTATGGTCAAAACAAGTGAAACTCACAAGAACAGTGTAACTATGGTAACCACTACCTTGTTTACCTCTGACTATAAAATGGTTGGTGCGGCCTGAGCACCGGTGGAAGTCCTTCCTCTTGAGTTGGACTTACCCGCCTGGTCCCCTAATATTCCCAAGTTATCTCTTGTCGTTTCTCTTTCATTTGTGTGCGGCTCCTCTTCCAGATCCTGAACCCTGAACCACGCAGGACGTGGAGGGAAACATTCACAACAGCTGTGGTACCTTTACATAATGGAATTCTATGCAGCAGTAAAAAAGAAGCATCTCTTACCCTTTGAGACAGCATGGAGGGACCTGGAGAGTATTATACTAAGCAAAATAAGGCAGTCAGAGAAAGACAAGTATCACATGATCTCACTCATATGTGTAATGTAATGAATAAAATAAAGTGACAAACAAAATAGATCCAGAGATGTGGAAGCATGGAACAGACTTAAATCTCAGAGGAAAGGTGAGGGGGTAGGGTGGAGAGGGAGAGATTAACCAAAGAACTTGTATGCACATATGCATAACCCATGGGCATACAATAATGTAGTGAAAACTTAGGAGGGGGCAGGAGCAGGGCGGAGGGAGTCAATGGGGGAAAAAAGGGGGAATAGTAATATTTTCAACAATAAAGATAAATTAAGAAAAAAAGACACCTGATCTCTCTCCCTCCCCTCCACCCTATTCTCTCTCTCTCTTCCTCTCTCTCTCTTTCTCTCCCTGTCCCTCCATGCATGAGGACATAGCAAGAAAGTAGTTATCTCTGAGCCAGGAGGGCTCAGCAGACACTAAATCATCTGGAACCTTGATTTTTAACTTCTCTCCTCAGAAATTGTGAGAAAATAAATTGCTGCTGTTTAAGCCAGTCTAAGGTGTTTGGTTATGGCAGCGCCAGCAGACCAATATAATGACATAACGTTCCCTCAGAAATGGAGATAATCATCACAGAAGACTCTCCCTGTCGGTCACAGATGGTATCAGCCTTGGCAGTCCTAGAATCTTGCAATAAAAAACCACTATATCGTTAACCTTCATGTTTGGAGTGATGGGTAAAATGTGTCTGGAAATCCTAAGATAGCATTTTCAATGTGACTCTGGGTAATGACTGCCCTTGTGTCTGCTTAGCTTGTGTTATGTCGGGTACTCATGACACAAATGGTACATTGAGCATTGTCATAACATCTCACAGATGGGACGCAGATGGTCAGTTACTTTCACCAAGGCTAGGAAACCCGTGGGTGATCAGGAGAGAGACCACAAGGAATAGGAAATTGAAACTCTGTTTTTCCGCTTGATCTTTGGGTGCCACTATTGTCAACAAAGTAGAGAATTTACTTAGACACCTTTACCCCCATCAAAGTCTGTGGTTCTCCCTGACACTCCTCACCACCTCATTTGTTCACCTACAGCCTGTGCTAAGGGTGTGATTGAATGACCCCATCCCATTAGGAGCAGTTCAGGGGGAGTTGATGCAGGTTGTAGAGAGACTTGCATACAGTAACATCCCGGTTGACTTATTCTATTTTAGTGCTCTGGTTGTTACAGATTTCTGAGAATATTCATTTCTTTCATTTTTGCCTCTTTCCTTTTTCCATCCCCTCAAATGAACATTCTCAAAGAGATCATTGACCCCAAATATGTTTGAGCTTGTTAGGTATTGTTAATGAAATACAATACATTGAAATCTAATTACTTGTATTGTTAAAGTATATTGATGGGGACACCATTCTAGTTATTCATTTAAAAATTCTAAGGAGCTTGAGATTCATTTTCCTCCATGACCTTCAAATGTTAAGTGAATAAGCACAGTAGGTATCCTGTTTTTGGAATACAGTGTTAGGTTTTATATAATGGAAATACTGTGTATGAACCCCTCCATTTCCATGCTAATAATTCTAGGTAGATAGTACCTCTGCCTAATGAGCAAATGTTTAGCAATTGGTGTCCTGGAGGTATTTGCCAATTTCCATGGTGTAAACACCTCTCATGACCTATTTCAAGCCCCGATCATATTGTCACTGAATGTGGAGTTGGATGCATACAGTTGACTTTCATGCTCCTGCATAGTATGGTTACCAGGCCTAAATATTTCATAGAAAAGAAGGATTAACCCTCTGCAGCTGATCTTTGATTAGAACCCTGCCCCTAGGGTTCCTTGTCCCTCAAAATTAGCCTTTGTTACCCTAACCTTACATCTCTGATTCATGCACCAGCTCTCCAAACATGATGGGGAAAATATAACAAGGCTTTAAAAACACAGCAAAATCTGACAGTCATCCTGTGGCTACATTTCTCACCTCTTTAGTTCAAAAACAATATTTCACTATAGAGAACCATTCCCACCATGGCTGTGTGACCCAGTTTATTCACTAAACGCTGATAAGTACAACTTTCTGCGTCAGTGGAAAATGGAATGACATTGGTGAATATGATACATCGTAAATTTGTTTTATACAAAATAAAAAGAGAGACTTTCAGTTGCTTGATCATGTAAAAAAAAGAAAGAAAAAGGTTCAGTGCACCTAGCCTAGGACATAGCCAGTGGCAGGAGCTGATTTTCTCACCAGAGCAGCTCTGCACTGTGGTGTCAGAGATAGTTCCTGGCTCTTGGGCCTCATGCCTACTTCTCAGCATTCCCCAAAGTTCTGCGGGCTGCCCACTCACCTTTGAATAGCGGTCTTTTCTGCTGTGTTAAACAAAGTTGGCTTTTGCTCGCAACTAAGGAGAGCTCAGGTTCTAAAGTTAAACAGCTTTGGTTCAAACCCCAGGTGTCCCACCTACTAGCTGTGTCCTTAAGGGAATTTCTCTCCATGATTCAGGTTCCTCGTCAGTAAAGGTGGAATAATACTTCTCATGGAGTAATTATGCAGCTTAAATGAATTCATGCACATGAAGCCCTCAGAATCATACCTAGCATATAGGAGGCCCTCAGTAACTGTTAGCCATTATCACTGTACTGAGTACATTTTAGCAAGAACTGGTTGACGTCAACCAACTGCAAAAACAAAGGAGGAACAAACAGTCTTTAAACCATGCTTTTTATAGCACATATTTTACATTTTCTCAAACATAAGAAACCTCGTCATAGTATAATAGCTTCAAACTTGATACCAAACAGAGAATATGTATTTAGTTTTTCTGTGGTAATCAGCAGTTTAGAAGTTGATCACTCTTTAAATCCAGCATCTGTTAATGTTTAAAGCAATTCATTGTTTTCCTCAGAGCACATGATTTTGGACAAAGACAACAACAAACAAAAGTGCCAAAATGGGCTCACTAGCTGGTTTGGATAAAATGAAATGATTTGAACAAAGTCTCTATCTGAACTGTGCATGCACTTATTCAGTTCTGTATTAACAAAACCTTTTATTATCCTTCTCAGAAATTCCTCTGCTATTTGTCTTTTCAAAGTCTGGAATGGCTATGCTAATTTTAATGTCACATTCTTGTTTCCTTCTTGGCAAAACTCATTGTTTTGCTTTAGGGTTTAAAAAAATTTTTTTTAAAAATATTTCCAACACTTTTAACACATGGACACTTTTTAAAACTTTGGCCTTTTACTTTAGTTTCTGTTTGTTTGGATTTTAAAAATAGGAAGGAGAGAACCCCTGACATTTTAAAAAGTATATTATACAATTATCATGTTGGCAATTTATTTATTCATTGAAAAAACAGATACAGAGTTTTTATCTGGAACAGGATTGGGATAGATGCACATATTTTAAAAGTGTATTATACAATTATCAGAGATGTGTTGTTGAACAAGACATGACCCCATCCTCAAAGAGTTTGCTGTTTAGTAGAACGAGAGACAGGGAAGCAGAGGTAAGTGACTTCATGGTGCTGGGAATGTACAAGAGAGAGCATCTGGCCTGAACTCGGGGTTCAGGAAAGGGTTTCCACAGGAAATGACATTTAGCTGAGACTTGTACAATAAATGTGAGTTAGCCTAGTGAATAATAGTATTTTTCTTTAATCTTCTTGTGGAAAGGTAAATCATTAAACTATGTGATGCTATAAATATATTTTATAAATCTTTTCTTTAAAAAAAAGAGACAATCACAGCTTTTAATGCCCTATAAACATTCAATTTCTTTTTATGAGCAAGATGTAAACATAGCTGATTCCAAAATCGAGAACTTTACATATATTTGCAGCACAAATTGTACTTCTCGTTCAAAATAGAAAGTTGCCTTAGGCATCTTGGGCTGTTATAACAAATACTGTACATACTGGGTGCCTTAAATAACAGACGTTTGCTTGTCACAGTTCTGGAGGGTGGCAGTCCAAGATTAGGGTGCCAGTGTGGGTGCGCTGTTGGTGAAGGCCCTCTTCCTGGCTTGCTGTGTCCTCACATGGTGGAGACAGAGAGCTCTAATCTTCTCAATCACCAGTCTCATCATGGGGGCTTCACTCTCCTGTCCTTGCTTAAACATAATCACCTCCCAAAGGGCCAACCTCCAAAAGACCATCACCTCGGGGATTAGTGCTTCAACATTAGATTTGGGGAGGACACACACATTTAGTACATGGTGATATTTTAGTGTGGTTATCCTTATATTTTATTTTTCCTACGTGAGAAATAGATGTTCCCTTTTATCCTATGGTTCCCTAGGAATAACCCAAAGTCATCAAGAACAAAACAAGAAATGTTAAACCTAATAAGCATAATAAACCAAAAAGCAGATTCTTTGAACCCCTTTGAAAGTTCCTACATAAAATTAAAACTGATTGCTTTTTAATGACAAATTAGAGGTAACACAATTATTTTCTATTTCTGCACAAGATATTTCTGCAATGTATCCAGTGGTTATTTTGAAAGGATAACATCCATAATTAAATATTTTATTCTTATCTTATATTTATGTTGGAAGATTATATTGCATTTTTCAATGCTAGTGTGCTAAAACATGATCTATCAAAATTGTTGGCTGTCATCAACCTTGCCTCTCTCTCCTTCCCATCATACAGTGCTTTACTGGCTAAAGCCCAACCTAGATCAACCTTTTCACCTGAAAATTGTTGAAAATATTATTTCCACCGGATTGACTATCAACACTTTATTCATAGGCACTCTCAGTAACCCTAAGTTTCCCTACAAATTTTATTATTTTCCTCTGTTATGGTTATTTTAAATCTCCCCTCTGCCTAAGCAACCCATAATCCCTTCCTGTCCCATTCTCAGCTGATGGCCTTACCTCATTTTTCATCGAAGTAACAGAAAAATGGCAGAAAAAAACCTCATAACCATAGATGCAGGTGTGAGAAAATACTTATTTTTCTATAACTGAAGGACTTTTCACGCTGGTACTGGCAGTGCTGCTGTCAGACAGCCTCCTGTGGTCAGCTCTCTTTAGGAAAGTGACTCAGCTGAAAAGAGCTGTCTTTTTATACTCCCTTTCTAGGAAAATAACTGGTCATTGGGAGCATCTAACGGTCCAGCCCCACTTATCTCCTTGGAACAAGTTTGAAGGGCCATGCCAGGCTTAAAGATAGCCCATCCATTCCCTTTGCCCAATCTATAGGTGTTGGTTCCAAGGGCATGCCCTAATAATCTTCCCACATGAAGAGCACTGTTTTTCAGTCTGCTTCCAGGAAACCCAATCAGAGTTGCTCTTGGCTTCATATGACAGAAACCCTATCACCATGGCTACACCAAGCAACCATTTATATATTTCTAAATAAGTGAAGCATTGTCTCCATGCTGGCATCAAGGAACTAGTTTCCTCCTAGCTTCCTGCTACATCACTAATACACATGACATTCATGTCCACAGAAGAAGATGGTTGCTCCACATCCAGGCATCACTTTCATGTTCTAGGTGAGAAGAAGAGGAGTGGAAAGTGAAGAGCAAAAGGCAAAGAAGCATGTTTTTCAAAAGTTTTAAAGAAGTCCTACCTAGTAATTTATAATTGTTTTTTAATGGCCAAAAAAGAGTCACTTTGCCATCCTTAGCTTCACGGAAGACTAGGCAGATATTTTTAACTGAGTACATTGTTGCTCTGAATTAAATCAGATTTCTGTCACTTAAGAGTAAGGCAGAATGAGGTTACTGGACAAGCAACTAATGGTGTTCTTCTTCCCTCATAGGATCAGAACTCCCAAAGGGCAGATACTTTATCTGTCTTCTCCACCTCCATATCCACAATGTCTAGAATAATGCTTGGCCTATGATAATAAACTGGTAGTTGACGAATGAATGATTGAATCACTTTTACTTCGATTAGAATGTATTTTCTATTACCACACCTTGATGAAAATATAATGATCAGAAGAATGTGTGTTTTGACAAGGGAAGAAAAGCAGAATAGCTTAAACAGAAATTAAATTTTAAAATTTCCTTGCAGAAATGAAAATACTAAGATTAAGTAATTTAATTTTCCTTTGTTGTTTTTAAATGAAAAGCATATCAAGATGTCAAATTAAAAACAGACAGTATACAAAGCCTTCAAGCAACTTATGAGGAGCCAGGATTATTTGACCTTGTATTCCTGGCACTGGCATAAGAGGGATCCCATGAACGTTTGTGGCGAGCACTGATAGAAGTGAGTGCTTAAGGAATAAAACAGAAGTAGTCTGGCAATTCTCACGTTTTTATGGAAAATAATCTCTCAAATATTTGAGAGAATGCATGTACAGTTTAGTCTTATGAATGTTAATACTAACATGGATATAGTCCTAAGAATATAGGGAATGGATGGCAAGTTATTCAAATAACTTTTTATTAATACAATATTTTAAAATTTGAATAGGAATGTATTTTTATAAAAACTATTAAGATTTCTTCAAACTTATTGCATCTTATTCTAGTGACATAAAAACCAGAGTTAGGAAAAGGGAAAAATGAGGACAGCAGATTAGGGAACTAGAGTCTCTTTTTCTTTCTTTCTCTTTAATACCTCAAAACAATTTTGACAAGAAATACAAACATTGAGAAAATCAGATTTATAACATCATTGATAATTCATCAAAATGCAACTTTGCAACTTATAAATCCTTTAACTGGGTTTGTGCTTAGAAAAAAACTGAAAGAGACATGGGGAAACTTGAAAATATTTTATACCAAACAATGCACTTAATTTAACTTTAAAAACATTCTAGTTAATGCTTTTCATTAAAAAATTCTATATATTTCAGTGAGAATTAAAGTTTTCATTTGTTAAATAATTGAAACATCATTCATCAAAATACAGCTTTAAGATTTAGTTCCCATCCAAAGAGAATTCCATTTTATAAGCAGTTTACATTGAATAATAGGTTATTTAATCTACATTTTGGGAGCCTAAACCTAGAAGGCGTTTTTTGATCAGGTTTAAATTTTGAAACCACAAAATTAATGTGTGTTAACAACTTTGGGAAATGTCTGCTTTTTCTGTTAATAACTTTCTAAAGTTGTACTTGAAAGCAGATGCCCAAGGTATTCAAAACAGCTACATAATGTACTTAAAGTCATGAACCTTAGACACAGATGCAGCTCCACTTCAAACCGTGGGCCTGAAAGGTGTAGATTTAGAAGTCCTCATTTGCCCACACATGTGCAAAGGGCTGGTGGGCTGGACTTCCAGAAATAGATTGGCACGAAGACCCAAGGCACATCATGTGTGAAGGAAAAAGGACTCTGTGAACCAAGACTTCTAAGACCCCTCAGCCTCTGTGAAACCAGGGACATCCTTTTATCCTCTGTGCTTCTGGCCAACGAATGGCTGTAGATCAGAGGTTCCCATACACCCTCCTTGGGTTTGATTCATTTGGGAGAGAGCTAGCAGGACTGGGGAAATCAGTTTGCTCATTAGATTACCAGCTCTTACAAACAATATTAAAATATATGATTCACTAGCCAGATGAAGAGTGCATACATTGGACAAGGTATATTCTCCAAGTGTGCCACTCTCCCTCAGATCTCCTCACCTTCACCCTGGAAGCTCTCCAAATCTGTCCTTTAAAGTTTTTTTGTTTGTTTGTTTGTTTTGTGAGGCTTCATTATTTAGTCACAAGTGATTAAATCATTGGCCATTAGCAATAAATTCATCCTCCAGCCCCTCCCTCCTCCCTGGAGGTCAGATGTGGGATTGAAAATTCTACCCCTCCAATCACTTGGCACGGAGCCCTCATTCTTAGAAGACTTAGGGGCTTTCCAAAAGTCATCTCATTAACATAACAAAAGACATTCATTGTTCTCCTCATTCAGGAAATTCAGTTTTAGGAGCTCTGTGCCAGACACTGGGACAAAGACCAAATACATATTCTTATAATTAATCACAATGTCACAAACACAATAAAAATGGTTACAATGGCAAATTTATGATTAAATGGTATGTTTTATCCCAATAAGAAATTAAGTACAAAACTACTACATGCAATAACATGGGTAAATCTCAAAAACCCTCTGGAACAAGGAAAGGAACAAGGATAGAGAGTACATTGTATGATTCTATTTGTACATCTATGAAAGCAAAACTTGATGATAGAAAGCAAATAACTGGTTGCCTGGTGCTGAGGTGGGTGGCAGCAGGGGTTAGTAACATTTTGGGGATAATGGAATTGGTCTAACTCTAATACATTACTATATAAATGCCAGACTATATGCCAGACTACATAAATGTACTAACTAAATGCACAAACTAGGTGAATTTTATGATATGTAAATTATACCTCAATTGAACTGAAAACAATTTTTTGGCTTCCCACCTATTCTGTTAGCATGGCAAATGAACACTGATTAAGCCACTTTCCAGACTATATGACTTTCTCAAGGTAGTCTTTGTTCTAAATAATATATTAGTAAGGAAGGAATATAATTGTCCATTTTCCGAGGGATAATTGGGGTGAGAGGGAACCTTTCTTTTTATTTGGTCGTATACTTTAGTTTCTACTGTCTAGTGTTTCTACACATGCTAATTAGGCAGTGGGGGATTTTAGGTTTGTCTCCCCCTTGCCCGCCCCACCGCCAGATACAAGAAAAATGTAATTTAAATGATGCTTTACCTTAACTGAGTTGCTTAAATTTTCAAATTAAATTTTTTTCTCTTACGTTCCTAATTTAATAAGTAATATTCCTTCCCAAGTGTTTTGATTTTGTTTTGGGGATGCAACAAAATTATACTCAGAGACTGATTCTGTATTTGCCAGCAATTTATTTAGCACAGGTTCACTGTGGGAATTATAATAATTTCACAAGATAATAGCATATGAGATGTTATCTCTTCTTAATAAGCCAAACAAAGAAATAACATACTCCAAACAAATGATAGCTTAATCAGGCTATTCTTCTAGGAAAGGGGAAGTGAAGGAACAAATTCCAAATTTAATACGAGATGTACCTCTGTAGTGGGGAGGCCCTCAGGAGAGCAGGCCCTCAGGAAGGTCTGTGTTCAACCAAGAGCTGGTTTCCAGCTGCCTGCAAAAGTGAAATTTCCCGTTGCTATAGCACGTTGCCTGGGAACGAGAAGTCAGGGTTGGTGGGTGGGCAGATCTCTTTCACTGAGTCTTTGGGTGGCTCCTCACCAATGTCTATTGTCAATGCCCCCAGGGTTTTTAGAAAATTGTTAGGTTAGCGAAGAGTCACCTGGTGCAAACTGCAACTCCCAAATAGTCTCCACAAATGCTCAATATTTATAGTCTAGATGCCCTTTGCCATAGTTGTTTCTCCACGACGTTCTTATTGTGAGGCCCCTAGCAGGGCCCCTCCGCAGCTGGGCAGCTGACTACTTTACAAAGAACAAACGTAGAAGGATGGCATCCTGGCAAGACTTACTTCATGCATATGTCGAAGCAACATTGTTTGGGTCCTAAAAAGTGGATTAAAACGTCACTTAGGTCATGAGCAAGCGGAGGTGAAATCATATGAAACCGATACCCAGCACCCCAGCAGGTAACAGGACGATATGAGAAGATAAAGGTTCACATTTCAATCTAGGTTAAATTGTGAAAGGTGATTGGTTTTCTGCTCTTCTTGACACCCTCCTATCACCTCACTGCCCTTGGCTTTCTAGACTGTTAGCATCAAAACCTACCTGTCTTTTTCTCACATTTCATCAGTACTGTAAGTAGACTGCCAAATTGACTTTAGACGCTAAACCTGGTTAATGGTCTGTTCCAGAGAAACAGTTACATTTTAACCAGTCATCTGAAAGGACTTAAGGGAAGATTCCAATGGGGGAGAGGGGAGGGGGAGGGTTTCAAATCTACCTGTGATGCTGACATTTCTCAAGAAGCAGATTTTTGAACATTCTCATAAAGCAAAAGGGAATGGCTGTCCACTTAGAGACAGACAACTAAGGCAGTAAGGGAGGCCCGCAGCACTCGCTGCTATGTAGGGCTGTTCGCCTTGGGAGAAATCTAATACCCATGAGCTATTTTAATTCCTTTGTTCAGCTGTTCAGGATGCCATTGTAAAGTGTTAGTATAGTGTTCTTTTCCTATAGGTATTTCTCTTCTCATTCATACCCTGCAGAGGGAACTCCAAGACCATAATGAAGCAGAAATCAAGTCTCAAAGAAATCTTCAGCCCAAGTGTCAGACCTAGAGGTCTGGATTTGTCTTTTCTAGTCAATCCCAAAGTGCCCTCCTCCATCCCTACCCACCACACAAGCCACAGTGTAATACTGGGACCAGAAGGGAAAGATAAGGGACAACTGGGGAAGCAAAAGGGAGCTATGGAGGGACTGATTTCTCACTAACAGCAATCTCTTAAAATTTCATCAGAACCTCTGTTCTCTTGGTCTGAGCCAGAGACAAATTTCTCAAAAGGCTAATGAAGCCTGTTTCAGGCCCCACCCCAGCACAGCCCTTGGCAAGTTCTGGAAACTGCTCTAGCAAAGTACTCACATGGTCACATGCTTTTGTGGTGAGTAAGTTCTCAGAGTGACTTTTGGACCATTCTACACGTCTTAAAATATAACAAGCCAAAGTGTTAAGATTGATAATACTTAAAAAAATCAATAGGGAAAATGACAGTCACTTCTAGAGAAAAATGAACAAAGGCCATAACTGAGACACTTGAAGAGAAGCTGTTAGATGTTTAACAATAGCGAAAAAAGTGACCTCCCGCTCACTCTGTCTTGCCTGCTATCACACTTCCCTTTCAGTTACATGGTGTTGAGTGGCTGTGGGTATTTTTAGGACACAGCTACGGGAAAGCTTTTGGGAGAAGTACATTTATATTGGATTTTGTTGGGATACAGGGTTTACAATCAACTCTGAGTGGAGTCACATAATCGCTAGCTGTGCTAGTGTAGTAATGGCTTCAGTATTCCTCCTACTGCCTGCAACATCATCTCCTCTTGGGTCATGACAAGGGGACAATCGTTGCATGACCTTGTGGCACCAAATGTGAACCCTGAGAAAGAAGACACATACTAAGAAGGGCTTCTGGTGGCTAAATGGGCTAAAATAAAATAAAATAAAAACAAAACAGAGCCTAGCAGCCATTTCTGCACAGGGCCCTCTCATACAAACTGCACTTCGGGAAGAAGGCTGCACTGAACTGCCTGCCTGCACTGTGTTCTGCCATTGAGCCAGCCCTTATAAAGGAGTTCCTGGAATCCTATTTCAACCCATAGGACTGAGGCTTTCCCCATCCAATTGGGGCTGCACAGCTCAGACCACTCAGAGTGGCTCTATTTTGTCCAATCAGGACAGTGCCTTTTGGACCAATCAAACTGTAAGGATTTGGAGTCCTCATTTACATGAAGACAGGCCAATCAGGGACCAGAGGCAGGGACTTCTATCCATATAAACCAGCTTTCTAACTCTGGGGGCACACTTTTCCTTTCACTGAAGACTGTGCTTCCCTAGTGGAGCTGAAACACCAGAGGTGTCTAGCTAGAACAGCACAGGCCTGAGATGACTGGCACAGAGTGAAGGAAACCAAAGCAGAGAGAGGCAGTCCAGCGCAGCACATAGCAGACAGGCAAGGAGCAGAGCAGAGCAGACTATTGAGGAGAGGAGCAGAGCTGTCTAGCAGGAGAGGGGCCCGGCCACAGGGCTGCTTCACAGCTGTGCTGTTTTCACAGCTGAGCTGAATCACTATTTACACAGAATAAAGTGTCCTTCACTGCACCACAAATTGGGGGTTCCTGTTGGCATTGAGTTGGCACCAATGATCATCGGTTGACAACCTTGTGCCACAGGGCCCATACCTGCATCCTGCAGGCAGTAAGAACCCCTGTAGGGAAGCCTGGTGAATAAAATTGTGTCAGTGCTGCCTTTGACTCTCACTTATGCCTGACCAAATTGGAGTTCTCACCTGTCATGAATATTCTTGATAATGCAATGCATAGAAGAAAAGCCTGCAGAGTTTTTTCTTTTATGATAGGAATTATATAAACTAGAATTTATCAAAATTCTTGCAGTAGTAGAGGAGAAACCTATAGCTGTACTACAAAGAGTCAGGGTGTCTGTGTGTGATGTCAAATGATTTTTGTATCTCAGATACCAAAAAACACTTTTCAATCATTCATGTTAGAGAGGGCTGAATTATCTTTCTATTTTCTGTACAGAAAGAAAAGTATTACAAAATTGTAGTCACATGAAGAGGTGATTAAAGGTTATGCAACTAACATATGTAAGAAATATAATATCGTGGAGAACAGCATGGAGTTTCCTCAAAAAACTAAAAATGGAACTCCCATTTGACCCAGTGATCCCACTTCTAGGAATATATCCCAAGAAACTAGAAATACCAATTAGAAAGGATATATGCACCCCTATGTTCATAGCAGCACAATTCACCATAGCTAAGATTTGGAAACAGCCTAAGTGCCCATCAGCAGATGAGTGGATTAAAAAACTGTGGTACATCTACACAATGGAATACTACACTGCAGTAAAAAAGAAGGAGTTCTTACCATTTGCAATAGCATGGATGGAACTGGAGAGCATTATGCTAAGTGAAATAAGCCATTCAGAGAAAGATAAATATCACATGATCTCACTCATTTATTGAATATAATGAACAACATAAACTGATGAACAAAAACAGATCCAGAGACAGAGAAGCATCGTTCAGACCATCAAACCTCAGAGGGAAGGTAGGGGAGGGAAGGGGTAAGGGGGAGAGATCAACCAAAGGACTTATATGCAAGTATACAGTGGGGCCTTGACTTACGAGTTTAATTCGTTCCGAGACTGAGCTCATTAAGGAGCTTGTTAAGGAGCTCGTTAACTCAAATTACTCTGTCAACTCAATGCAAAAAATCGGCTGAGAGACAGCTGGTATCTCAAAAAACTCGTTAGTTGGGACACTCATAAGTCAAGGCCCCACTGTATAGGCCTAACCAATGGACACAGACAACAGGGAGGTGAGGGCATGAGTGTGTAGAGGGGGTGTGATGTGGGGATAAGGACACATATGTAATAACTTAATGAATAAAGAAATTAAAAAAAGAAATATAATATCATGGTGGTATTTCAGGTGGTGAATTCATAAAAATATTGTGTAAATTCTCTGGATGTTATGTTTATGGAATTACCAGTATATAAGTCAGGGTTAGCTAGAGATATAGAACGAATATGCCATATGCCACACACACACACACACACACACACACACACACACACACACATGAAGGACAAGATGCTCTCTCACTTCAAGCAGAGAGATAGTGAATTTGCCCTTTCTCCACCTTTTTGTTCTATTCAGTTCCTCCACAAATTGGATGGAGAGAGTCACTGCTTTACTCAGTTCACCAATTAAAATGCTAATCTCATCAGGAAACACCTTTAGACATTTTGCCTGCTTGGCATCCTTTAGCCAATAAAGTTGACACATAAAATTAATCAACACAATAAGCTTTATAAAATTCATAATTTCGTATAATTACTTTTGTCACTTTAAATATGAACTCTCCTACCTAATTCTGCGGTCCTAACTTTGTATTCTTGTCTTTAAGAGGGACCCCCAAGTTGTATCAATTTTAGGCCCACAAAACCTGCATTAGAGTTCTCCTCATTTGATTATTTTTCTTCTCACTCGGTTTAGATTCCAGGGTCCAACATCATACACCTCCTTTGCAAAGACACTAACACCACTGCCTTCTCTCCATGTCTTTAGTAAATCTCCAGCTAAGATTAAGCACAACTAAACACCTACTCAGCGCCTCCATACAAATAACTGAACTGGGCCACAGGAAAACACAGCACTGGTGCTGACTAGACTCACTTTAAATTCAGAACCATCCATTCCAATGATCTCAAAGACACTCAGCAATCCTATTGCAGTTCTTCAATGTGTGTTTTTCACTCTCTGAAACAATCATGCCACAGCATGCTCTCTTTTTTCAAACCTCCTACCTCTCCTCTTGCCCACATCTTCACTCTCAGCTGCCTCATATTTCATTGATAAATAGATACTATCACACAAGACTTTCTTTATTTCTTCATTAGTAAATTTCAAACATGTGCCCTCTTTCTTCATGGTCAAAGTGTCTTTGCTCCTATTACAAATCAAACTCTCCACTTAATTCTGGATCCATCCTGTCTTTCTTGCATCACCATTTATCCCTTTCTACTGGAGTGTCCCCATCACCACACTAACTCTAATATCTCCTACCTTTAAAAAAGAGAGAGGGGGAAATGGAGAAAGACAGTGACAGAGAGACAGATCATCTCAAAAATGTTTCTATGGCCATTCTGTAGCCAACCCAGCACACGCACATGCACACACACTCCCCATTAGACCACTTCTCATCACCTCCACCGTTGCTGAAAGCTAAGCCACCATCATTTATCAATTGATACCATCCCTAAATCTATATTAAGTTCTTCAAATAGCAGCAAGATCAATATTTTAAAATGCAATATTTAAAAATAATCAGAGAGGTTAAACCCTCTATAATTCTTCTGAAGGCTTCCCATCACGCCTACAATAACATTAAAATCTTTTACCTTGGAAGGACATTCATGACCTGGCATTTTTCTCTCCAGTTTCATCTCCTGCTTCTTTCTATCTCATTCACTGTGCTTTAAAAAGAATCTTTTGTTTTCCAACTTACATGTATCCGGCACTGTAAAAATGGATTTAATTTCATCATTGAACGCTAGGTACTTTACTCCATCTTACGGATATGACAGTGAGACTCAGAGCATACTCATATGACTTGCCAAAGATGACATACTTCCCAGGTAAGTCCAAGACCCATGCTTCTTCCTCCAAATTGTCTGCTCTTTAAAAATTTTCCCCCTACTATAAATTCTGAAGTCCAGTTTCCCTAGGTAGGATAATTTCTTAGATCACTTCACTGCAAGTACCACGGAGAGAAAGGCAGCTAGCTGGTGATGTTTGTCTCCTACCAGGTAAATCTCACCCAAGAGCCATGTGAGCCCAGGAGTGTAGTCCTTATTATCCATTCTTTACAGAAGTGAAACTGAGGTGCTAAGAGGATAAGTAATTGACCTTAGGTCAGAAAGCTAGTAATTTGCAGAGCTGGAATATTATATTTCCAGCTCTATTATTTTCTTAAACAATCTATTAAAATGACCTTGACAATCTTTATTCTATAAAGATTTTTGACTGGAGAGCTGACTCTCCAGTTTCACAGTTCAGTTTTTGGCTGTTGATCAAAAAATTGTTTTAAAGTACTTTGCAAAGCTTGAGCAATATTTTTCTCTAAGAAGACAGGAAGGTATGTGACATGCCCAGTGAACAAGAACTAATGACATGATTAAGAAGGGAGAAAAAAAGGATATCACGTCTCTATCAATTTCGGCTGTTACACATTAACACCAAACACTGACCTTTAAAATGAGGAAAGCACCAGCTTAGCATTGTGAATTGACAAGGATCTTGGAGATGAGGAATTAAGGTTGGCCAGAAATTCAATTCTGTGGGTACATGGCTAAGTAAAAGGCAACTAAAAATAACATCAAAGCAACTGGTGAGCATTTTCCCTTTCACTCTATCTATACCAGAGGTATATTACAATTTGTAAAAAATAGAGAAAATACTAAGACAATTTCCAATAGAGCCTTTAGGTGGCCAATGATATCATAGTGGCCAGTCCTAGGGAACAACCGTGAAGGGCAACTTTTGAGTTTAAATACAGATGTCCTTTAATATAAGTTAAAAGTTTTTATAAGTCATGTCATTGCATAGAGTTTAAATATAAGCAACAACTTGTTGGTCACTGAATGTCTGGTTTGTACTGTCCTTCCATGCAAATGTAACTCTAGCTTGCATAATTTAGTCAGGTAGGCTTTCAAGAGACTGTTAAGGAAAGACAAATGTTACCAGCTCCTGACTATTTTCAGTTCACTTCTGCCACATATACTAGGGTAACTCCCCAATTGCTCTTCCTTCTCCTTCCTTCCTTCCTTCCTTCCTTCCTTCCTTCCTTCCTTCCTTCCTTCCTTCCTTCCTTCCTCCCTTCCTTCCTTCCTTCTTTTCTTTTGCTTCCCTTTGTTCTCTTCTATCAATGCCTTAGTGTATTGACCAACTATTACATCCACTTTATTCAATAGATTTGCCTTGAAACACTCTTTGGCTATCTCTAAAAATCAAATCAGTCTTGGAAGGATGGAGGTAGTTTTCATCATTGAAACTGCCAACACAAAAATAAATTCAGAAATAAAAGGCCCAAGGTGAATAATGTGGATGATGTGGTTTGAAATATTTCCCTGGCCTTCCAGTTTCTTTTCCTGAGGCTCTTTTGTTAACATGGACACAGAAAGCACTTCAGGTTTGTGGGGATTGAGGAGGAAGGTAGAAAATAAGAGAGAATAAAGGCAAGTCATGAGAAACAGTGATCATGGCTGTCTCACTCCAAATTCAAATACTACTATTCAGGGAAGTTTGAAAAAACCCCACAAAAAACAAAACAGATAATTTGGAGCTTCTGTGGGCTGAATGTTTGTCCATAGATGGAAACCCTAATCTCCAATGTGTAGATCTTTGGTAGTGGAGCTTTTCGGAGGTGATTAGTCAATCTCATGAATGGGATTAGTGCCCTTACAAGAAGAGATTGGACACATACCCTCTCCTCCTCCTGCTCCCTTTCTCTGCTATGTGAAAATACAAACCAGGGAGTAGGCTCTCACCAGACACTGGATCTGCTGAGGCCTTGATCTTGGACTTTCAGTAGGCTCTCACCAGACACTGGATCTGCTGAGGCCTTGATCTTGGACTTTCAGTCTCCAGAACTGTGAGAAGTAAATGTTTGTGATTTAAGCCATCCAGCCTATAGAGTTTTGTTATAGCAGCTAGCACTGACTAAGACAGAGGCACCCCCCAGGATGCGGGGCTTGTTTTCATTTCCTGAAACCAATGCATGATATATTAATCCTCCTGGAAAATCTGTGGGCTGGCATAGTGCCAGGTAGCAGAGGTCAGAAGTGGTTGAGAAAGCATTCTAAGCACAAAGGCCTAAGATGGTCCTTCAGGTCTGTCTTGGGCACGTAGGACACAGTGAGGTCCAGAAAAGTTCCTGGGGTGACAGAAGGTGACCACTCCCAGGTGTCAGGCCAGGGAGATGGAGGGGTTTGCAAGGGGTCTGCAATATTAAGAAGGTCTTGTCTTTATCAGAGCTGGTGGTCACTTTGTACATGGTGAGGAGACTGTAGCAGAGGCAGTTTGTCCCATGGTGGGGCAAATGGCCACTCTAAGGAGAAGGTAGCAAGACTGACAAGTGAAGCGGGAAACTCCATGGAATATAACAGAGTTTATTATAGAGAATTTATTTATGGGAATGTAAGGTCAGAGCAGAAGAGTTAACCCAGAAATTCTGTGCAGACTATTCTCCGCTACAGATTCCAGTTACTGTACTTTTTCATAGTATAACTCAGGTACTAGTGACTGAGAAGACAAAGGGACAAAGAATGCAGCAGTGTCAGGGCCATACCTCTTGGCGGTCCTGTGGTAGATGAGATGCCGGGGTTCTTATTCCAGCATCAAGAAGGGTTCAGGAATCTGGAGAAGGCTGTGCGTAGATTAAGTAAGAGTCCAGAGACTAATAAAGAGTCATGAGATGAAATATAATTTTGAAAGGCACTTGGGGGTCAGAGGAGCTTAGCTAAAGGAGCTAAGATCCAAGATCTAAGTTCTCAGGTCTCCTCATCCCAGGACCCCATGCTTTTTATTAACACCACTTGTCCTGAGGCAAGGCAGAGATATACACTTCAAAGGGTCAGGGTTTCGTACAGAGTCCATTGTCAGAACGGGGAATTAGCCTACCATGACAGCAGGGCTGAATCTGGGAATGGCTGGTGGCAATGAGATTGTTTATAATCCATACTATTGCCAGTTTGATATACAACTGACATTGCCAGTTGTAATGACACTCTGGCCATTACTAACAAAAAAATTTATGGCTACATTTTAAGGAACTCAGATAATCAGCTACTGGAAGGCTGATACACTTGCTAAGGGCAGTGAGGTTGTTCAAAGGTCAAGCATGACACTTAAAAATGAAATCCAGGACACAGAGATGGAGTTGGTTGTGTTCACATCCAGCTCCATCCAGGCCCTAAGCTAGGAGCCACAGCAATGAGAAGCAGAGAGCAGATGGAGATGTCACCTGCTGGGGCTGCAGCAATCGAAGTCACAGGCACTGGAGACAGTCTGTGAGCCACAGCACCTGCGCTTCCCTCTGGAAGCACTACAGGTTCCCAACATGAAACCCTCTTAGCCGGGAAGAGGGGGGCCTTTGCAGGGAGTTTGCACCTTGAATTTGACTGAGTACTGATCCCAAAATGACTAATTTCACCTAGTGTAACCGGAAAGAGATTGTTTCCAACCAGAACAGGCTGAGCCAGATCAATTCCCACCATCTCTAACCCACTCACTTGAGGGAATGGGACACTGGAGTGAGATGTGGTCAATTATAGGAAATAAAGAAAGTGTCATTTTTAATTTTATTTTAAGCAATACACTGGGATTTAAATATCAATTTGAAGGTGACAACACTCATTTGGATTAATAATTAAAAAAACATTCTATTACTTTCTTTTCATCCCTTTTAAGCAAGGCAGATGAGTCAATCAAATCACTGATCTGATTAAAAGCAAAAATGTATTTTGTGATAAATGAATATATTGGAATTTATATTTGTGCTTAGCAGCATGAAAAGCAACAGGCATATTTTATAACAGACCAGTAACATAGCATTACACGAAGTTCATTTAAAAAAGCATTATTCAACTAGTTATAGAAATAATGACTTTAGAGGCCTCATGTAAATTTCCACTTTCCCAGGCTGTTCCTGCCCCTTGCAGACCCCGCTATCTCCCTGGCCTGACACCTGGCTTCCTACCCACCGATAATGTGCATTAGATACAATCAACTTAAAGTACAAGAAAATCATCACCATGACTTCAGTCACACCACTCTTGGACCAAAAATAATTACCAATTTCATCGTCTACTTTATTCATCATACTTGCTTATGAGTAACTCACAAATCTAAAAATCACTTCCACACTCAAAGGACAAAGATTTGGAAGATAGCTTTATAAATTAAAGAAAGGCATTTCTTTTACAGATGCCTCGAATATTTGGTTTCTCTAAAGATTGGAGCGGCTTTATTTTGTTAGTGTGTAACAAACAAGTTAGCATTTAATTACATACTGCCTCGCATTGTCGTCGAATTTATTCACTATGACAACCCTGGCAAAGAGCAAACTCTTTGAGGGCTGAACAGCTGGTCCTACACTTCTCTGTTCTGCTTTGGGGCAATTAGCAGAGTGGTAGGCGCCTAACAGTGCTAAATGCATACTTATTGCATGATTGAAAGGATATATTGAATTTAAACTCTATTAACATAGATTAAGAGTATAGTCAAGAATTTTTATGTGAAAAATATAAGCAGATAATTAGATGCAATTTAGAACCTCATAAGAGCATGGTGAAAAATAAATCAGACAATCGACTCTAAAGTTAGTGCTCATTTCTACTTGCCAAGAGCTTTAAAAGTACGCACCAAACAGCAATCTACGCGGTAAAAGTGACATAGTTGCCAAAACCGGTTTGGCTCAGTGGATAGAGCGTCGGCCTGCGGACTCAAGGGTCCCAGGTTCGATTCCGGTCAAGGGCATGTGCCTGGGTTGCGGGCACACCCACAGTAGGAGATGTGCAGGAGGCAGCTGATTGATGTTTCTCTCTCATCGATGTTTTTAGCTCTCTATCTCTCTCCCTTCCTCTCTGTAAAAAATCAATAAAAAAAAAAGTGACATAGTTCTTATTTATGAAGTTAGACATTCAATATTAAGAAGGCTTTTGTCTTTAGTTGTAAACCAACTGAATGTTTTTATAGACTTTTTATGTAGACTAAACAAAGACTTTTAAAGAAAATACACTGTGGAAAGAAAAATACCTGTTGTAGGCCCTCGCTTTTCTCAGGGTTGGAAGATTCCACCACGTTGCAGCAATTAAACTTGCTCTGTGTTACATTAGGACTATGAAAGAGTGTCTGCACTTAACGGTATCATTTTGGATCAGTGGCTTTTCCCTGCAAAAATCTAAGCCATGCCTGTCTTTTGTGCTCTCCCTATATTAATATTGTTTTCTCTGCAACATCCATTTAATTAAAATAGAATCAAGGATTTCTGCTTAACCCTTGCCTAAGAGCTAAGAGGCTGACAGGCACTGGCACAAAGGGGCGAATCTTTAAAGAACCTTTGGGGAAACTACAGTTGGTTCCTGTGGTTGGAACCCCCCCCCCCCCCCCCCCCCATTCTTAGCAATGATGCATCTCTGGGCAGGCTCAACCATTGTCTACCAGACACGTATTTGCACTCTTTCTCAGTCAGTTCAAATTACTTGGCATTCCCCTTAGGCAACTAAATCCTACTCATCCTACAATCCAGCTCATGTACCATCTCTTCTGGGAAACCTTCCCCCGATAGGTTTCCCATAGTTGATATATCCATTATTCTCATAGTCTGTTTCCTCATGTGTAAAATGAGGAAAATAATAGTGCCTACAGCATGAGGTTGTTGTGGGGATTAAAAGGCTTAATTCATGTAAAGTGATTAGATGCTAGGAACATAGTAATTTTAACTAATAGTTTAGTAATTGTCATTTATTACAAAACATTTAAGATTTAAAAGCCCTTTGTTAATGCTTTCTTTATTTGCTTGCTTGCTTATTTATACATCTTGCCTCCTTAAGAGAGGGGGCAGGGTAATGCGGGTGCATGGGTGGAGAGCACCTCTTGTTCTTCATGTGCGGGTAGGTCTGTTTAGGATGCACTCTGGGGAGCGTACAGAGAACCTAAGACCAAGTTCCCATAGACACAATGACCAGGGATCCACAAGACTGGAAACAAGTGATGTTTTAATCTTTACATTAAAACCCATGCTCTCACCTGACTCGCAATTCCAAGGCAGAGAAACAGATCAGGGTGGTTTGTGATTTACCATCATTGCAATATGGGCATCCAACTGAAACATTTTCCCGAAAGAGCCCTACTTTTAGCCACGCAGTAAAAGAAGAGGGTAGAACACAGCCTTGGTGATCTCCCACAGCTGAGCGAGCTTGGTTTTCCAGGAGCATGAGCGCCTCCATCCCTGAAATGAGCAACAATCCCGACGATAAGGACACTTCTGCAAAGGTGAATGGTAACAGCAGGCAAACCCCTGGATTCATATTCCTTTTACAATTTTGAGGCTTTTATAACACAGGGATTAGCTGAGTTTCTAATTAGACTAGGGTTCATGGAGTGGGTGAAGGATTCATTCATTCATGTTCTTTTAACAAATATATATTTTAACGTCAAACAATCCCTTTGATGATCATTGAACGTTCTAGCAAGATGCATGGCCACCCTAAATTGTAAGGTCCCAAGACCCCCGGTGAGTCCGACGGAGGGGGCGACGACCCCAAGTCAAATGCAGAGACCAAAGCTTGATGCAAAAGCAAGAGGTTCTTTATTACAAGCGCAGCGCAGGGGCTCTCAGGCAGACAGACAGCAACACAAGGGAAGTGCTGGCTGACTGGAGCCCCGAGCAATGGCAAAGCATGAGCTTATAAAGGCAAAAACCACACGCAGGTGGCCTGGGGTACAGGAATTTGGGGTAACAGTTAACTCATAACTCATCTCCTGCAAGGACAGGCCTGGGTTTGTAGTTGACTCATTTCCTGAGGGGCAGAGTGGTCTGTCTTTACACAACCCGATCCCAGGAGGAGATAAGATAGCTATGCTATGACCAGACCAGAGCACCAGAGCTTACAGGAAAGGTCAGTTAAAACACAGGAGGAGGGGGGGTTTTCTCTTTGATCTTACATTAACCAGGGCTTACTGGAAAAGTTAGTTAAGAGGGGGAAGGGAGGCCTCAGCGGCCTTACATTCCCCCCTTTTCTTTTGGGGAGTTTCAATCATGGAACTAGAGACCTTCGTCTAGGGACACAGGTTGATACTGTTGCTGAAGGACCATTACCTGGACCGCACTGATCCGGTCCCGGATGAAGGTGACTAGACGATTTAATATACATGGCCCGAAGGTTAGGAGTAGAAAGAGAATAATTAAGGGCCCTGCTAGTGAGGATATTAAGGTTGTAAACCAAGGTGAGCTGCTAAACCAACTTTCGAACCAGCCTTGTTTGGCTTCTCGCTCTCTTTTGCGAGTTTCTAACCTCTCCCTAAGTTTTGACATGGAATCCTTTATCACCCCTGAATGATCAGCATAGAAACAGCATTGTTCCTTGAGAGCTGCACACAGCCCTCCCTCCTTTAAGAATAGGAGATCAAGCCCTCTCCTATTTTGTAGGACTACCTCAGACAAGGAAGTCAGAGACTCCTCAAGCTTAGTAATGGAGTGTTCTATATGTTTGAGGTCTTCGTCTATAGCAGCTCTGAGTTCTTCAGTATAGATAGGGCCTTTAATGAGGGATGTTGCCCCTGTGCCTACTCCTGCTGCGACCCCTAGCCCTAGGAGAGTGGCCAAGGTCAGCGAGACAAGTTCCCGTTTATCTCGATGGGAAGGAGAATAAGAGTCAAATTCTTGAGGGAAAATGGCGGCGGTATAAACGGACGTGTCCTGTGCCTTGTCCTGGAGCAGATAAGGGTGAGCAGCTGAAACGGGTAACATGCAGCCTGAATAGGCAGAGGATTTTCAGCTGAGAGACTGTCTGCAGCTAGGAGAGACCGAGAACCCCCAGGAAAAAAAGGACGGTTGGAGACTGTGGCTGAAGCCTCTCCTGGTGCGCCAGCTAAGCAGCGGAGACTGCGCCATCTTGGGTGGTTGTTGCCAGCATCCAGAGACCAGCTACTAACCTGGAAACAAGGGATCGCAAGCAGCGTGACTGCCTGAACTCAGACGAGCACTGCTTCTTCTCACGGAAAGGTTGGACATCCCCTAAAGGTGCGGTTAGCAGTTCGGGTTGGAGGGAGGACCGAGCTCGCGCGCGCGGCGCGGAATCTGCGCCCCACAGAGTCTGCAGCCGTTGGGACCAGTGTGACCCGCGAGTGGGGAAGGGGCCCCACAGGGCTGCTGGCAGAAGGGAACGCGAAAAATGAGCCCATAGCTGGACTGGATGTAAAGGAGCAGCCTTGGACTTTGCCAATCTGCTGGCTGCTTGGTGCCAGGGGCGAGTGGGCGCGCGGAGACTGTGCACGGAGACGGTGCGCAGACCTGGAAGGTGGAGGCTTTCGAATTCGCACAACTATCAGGCTCTTGTTACAGTTCCCCTTAGATCCGTGCATTTGATTATTAAACCCAGTGCATGGGATTCCCCAGTTGGGGTCATTCGCAGAGCCTGTAGGGGAAAGTTCTTTTTGGGGAGCCTGGGAAACAGCGGGCAGTGGCAAGGAACCAGCTCTGGGCAGTGGTCTTTCCCGAATCATTTCCAAATACCATAGAGGAAAACAAAAACAAAACAAAAAAAACCCTACTGATAGAGAAGACTTATAGCCTCGGAGGTCAATCCAGACACGCTGCCACCCAGAGGCAGAGCCACGAACTGTCTCTTCTGCGATCACAAATAAAGGCAGTCTGGTAAACAAATACAAGCTGCCTTAAAATCAGGTCTGTGGTTTACTGCACGGAGGGACAGTGTATTGCAGGGAAGTTCAACACTCCCCTGAATGCCTGGCAGGACTGAGGCGTGCCAAAAAGAAGAGTGGAAGATCTGAAGCACCTTCACTTCCGAATATTTTTATATATATATATTTTTTTAAATTCTTTTTTCACCATTTCATTAAGAACCTATTTTATTTTTTTATTTTATTTTTTATTTTTTTCATCACTTGATTTTACCTTTTTAATTACTACATTTTTTTAACCAGTATTATTGCTATCCTTTTACCATTTTTTCAAGTGTCATTTTATTTTTTATTATTTTTTTTTATTTTTCTTTATTTTATTTTGGGATTAGTGTTATACACACTATTTTCATCGTTCCTTTAGCATCATTTCTCTCTAGCTCACATTTACCCTTAAGCCAAAACTCTCTTCCTCACTTTTCCCCTTTTGTTGTCCTGTTTCTCTTACCCTATTCCTGCTTTAGATTTTACCTATTCCTTCTTTCTACCCACTGTCTAAATTTCACCCTACTTATATATCTAATTTCCAATCCCTCGCTCTCCCCATACAAATAGCCTCTTCCCCACCTCTATTTCATTCTCTTACTTTTTTTTTTTTTGTCTTTTTGTTTTTTTCTTCTCTCCCTTTTCCCAATCTCATTTCGGCACTCCTTTTTGTTTTTTATTTTTCTCTTTAATCTTTTTCTCTTTTTTCTTCTTTATCCCCTACTTCTCTTCGCTCGGGGGGTCACCTTTATTTGGGGTTATTAATATCGTGAATGCATTTGGTTTGTTGCCTTGTACGTTGTGCCTTGTTGTGTTGTATTTTGTGCCTTTGAATCAGCGCAGCAGAGAGAGAACTACATAACCAAACACCTTGAGAAGAGAAATCATGGTGAAACAAAGAACCAACACAAATATGAAAGAAAAACTGGCATCATCAGAAAAGGAAGTAAACGAAATGGAGGCAATGGAGGCAAGCAACCTGTCAGAGAAAGAATTCAGAGTAATGGCCATAAGGTGGATGAAAAGAATGGAAGACCAATTCAACAATATGTGTAGGAACCAAGAGGAAATGAAGAAGAACCAAGAGGAAATGAAGAGAAACCAAGAAGAAATGAAAAACGACATCACTGCCATAAAGAACTCAATAGAAAGCATCAACAGTAGACTAGAAGAAGCAGAGGACCGCATCAGCGAGCTAGAAGACAAGGTAGAAAAAAATACCCAAACAGAACAGCTTCTAGAAAAAAAAATTAAAAAGCAGGAGGAGAGCCTAAGAGAACTAAGGGACAATGCTAAACGAAACAACATCCGAATAATAGAGGTGCCAGAAGGAGAGGAAACTGAGCAAGGAATAGAAAACCTGTTTGAAAAAATAGTAACAGAAAATTTCCCTGATATAGGGAGGAAAAAACTCACACAAATCCAAGAAGCCCACAGAGTCCCAAACAAAATGAACCCAAAAAGACCGACACCAAGGCACATAATAATTAAATTGGCAAACACCAACGACAAAGCAAGAATCTTAAAAGCAGCCAGAGAGAGACAGAAAGTTACCTACAAAGGATCCCCCATCAGACTAGCGACCGATTTCTCAACAGAAACACATCAGGCAAGAAGGGAATGGAATGAAATATACAAAGTCATGCAAAGGAAGGGTCTGAATCCAAGAATACTATACCCAGCGAGGCTATCAATCAAAATTGAGGGTCAAATCAGGAGCTTCACAGACAAAAACGGTCTACGGGAGTTTATTACAACCAAACCAGCAATGCAAGAAATGCTAAAGGGTCTGCTGTAAATAGAAAAACAGGAAACAAAGAAGGAATGCAGTGGTAAAGAACAAAAATGGCGACTAACAGGTTTCTATCAATAATAACTTTAAATGTAAATGGATTAAATTCCCCAGTCAAATGGCATAGGGTAAATGACTGGATAAGAAAACATGACCCATATATCTGCTGTCTACAGGAAACCCACCTCAGAAAAAAAGACGCACACAGACTGATGGTGAAGGGATGGAAAAAGGTTTTTCAGGCCAATGGAAGTGAAAAAAAAAGCCGGGGTAGCAATACTTATATCTGACAAATTAGATCTCAAAGTGAAGGACATAAAAAGAGATCAAGAAGGCCACTTCATAATACTAAAGGGAGCAGTCCAACAAGAAGAAATAACTCTGGTAAATATATATGCACCCAATATAGGAGCACCCAAATATGTAAGAAATCTTCTGGAGAAGATCAAGGGAGAGATTGACAGCAATACAATCATAGTAGGGGATCTTAACACCCCATTATCTCCACTGGACAAATCCTCTAAACAGAAACTCAGCAAAGAAACATCAATCCTAAATGACTCACTAGATCAGATGGAATTAATTGACATCTTCAGAACATTTCACCCCAAAGTCACAGAATATACATTCTCCTCGGGTGCACATTTGTCATCTTCAAAGATAGACCATATATTGGGTCACAGACAAAGTCTCTTCAAATTCAAGAAAATTGAAATCATATCAAGTATCTTCTCAGACCACAAAGGCATAAAACTGGAAATCAACTACAACAAAAACAATCCAAAAAAATCAAACACATGGAGACTAAATAGCATGCTATTAAACAATGACTGGGTCACCAGTGAGATCAAAGAAGAAATAAAAAAACATCATGGCAACAAATGACAATGAAAACACAACAATCCAAAACCTATGGGACACAGCAAAAGCAGTCTTGAGAGGGAAGTTCATAGCTCTACAAGCCTACTGCAAGAAACAAGAAACAATGAGAATAAATGACCTAACTCTACAACTCGAAGAATTAGAAAGAGAGCAACAAAAAAAGCCCACTGTAAGCAGAAGGAAGGAAATAACAAAGATCAGAGCGGAGATAAACGACATAGAGACCAAAAAAACAATACAAAAGATCAACAAAACCAAGAGCTGGTTCTTTGAAAGGATAAACAAGATTGACACACCTCTAGCCAGGCTCACCAAGAAACAAAGAGAGAGGACCCAAATAAACAAAATCAGAAATGAAAGAGGAGAAATAACAACAGACCCCATAGAAATAAAAAGGATTGTTAGAAAATACTATGAACAACTCTACTCCAACACACTAGACAACCTGGAGGAAATGGATATATTCCTAGGTAAATACAACCTTCCAAAACTTAACCAGGAAGAATCTAAAAATCTCAATAGGCCAATAACTATGGAGGAAATAGAAGCAGTAATCAAAAAGCTTCCAGCAAACAAAAGCCCGGGGCCAGATGGCTTCACAGGGGAGTTTTACCAAACATTCAAGGAAGACCTAAAACCTATCCTCCTCAGACTATATCAAAAGATCCAAGAGGAAGGAGCACTTCCCAGCTCATTCTATGAAGCCAACATCACCCTAATCCCAGAACCAGATAAAGACAATACAATGAAAGAGAATTATAGGCCAATATCCCTTATGAACATAGGTGCCAAAATCCTCAACAAAATCCTAGCAAATCGGATCCAGCAGTACATCAAAAAGATCATACACCATGACCAAGTAGGATTTATCCCAGGGATGCAAGGATGGTACAATATCCGCAAATCAATAAATGTGATACATCACATAAACAAATTGAGAGAGAAAAACCACATAGTCATATCAATTGATGCGGAAAAAGCATTTGACAAAATCCAACACCCTTTCTTTATAAAAACCTCAGCCAGATAGGAATCGGGGGAGCATACCTCAACATAATAAAAGCCATATATGACAAACCCACAGCCAACATCATAGTCAATGGGCAAAAACTAAAACCGTTCCCCCTAAAAACAGGAACAAGACAGGGATGCCCCCTCTCACCACTCCTGTTCAACATAGTACTGGAAGTACTAGCCGTTGCGATCAGACACGAAGAAGAAATAAAAGGCATCCAGATTGGAAAAGAAGAAGTAAAAATGTCCTTATTTGCAGATGACATGATACTGTACATACAGAACCCTAAAGACTCCATCAAAAAATTATTAGACTTAATAAATGAATTTGGCAATGTAGCAGGATACAAAATTAATGCTAAGAAATCCATGGCATTTCTTTACACCAATAGTGAACTTACAGAAAGTGAAACTACAGAAGCAATCCCATTTACCATTGCACCAAAAAAATTAAAATACCTAGGAATAAACTTAACTAAGGAGGTAAAAGACTTATATGCTGAAAACTACAGGACACTGAAAAAAGAGATAGAGGAAGACATAAACAGATGGAAGAATATACCGTGTTCATGGATTGGTAGAATCAACATCATCAAAATGTCCATACTACCCAAAGCAATTTATAGATTCAATGCAATCCCCATTAAATTACCAACAGCATATTTTACAGATCTAGAACGAACGTTCCAAAAATTCATCTGGAATAAAAAAAGACCCCGAATAGCTGCAGCAATCCTGAGAAAGAACAAAGTAGGTGGGATCTCAATACCAGATATCAAACTGTATTACAAAGCCACTGTTCTTAAAACAGCCTGGTACTGGCACAAGAACAGACATATAGATCAATGGAATAGAATAGAGACCCCAGAAATCAACCCAAACCACTATGCCCAATTAATATTCGACAAAGGAGGCAAGAGCATACAATGGAGTCAAGACAGTCTTTTCAATAAATGGTGATGGGAAAATTGGACAGATACATGCAAAAGGATGAAACTAGATCACCAACTCACACCATACACAAAAATAAACTCAAAATGGATAAAAGACTTAAACGTAAGACGGGAAACCATAAAAATACTAGAGGAATCCACAGGCAGCGAAATCGCAAACATATGCCGAAGAAATTTCTTCTCTGATAATGCTCCTAGGGCAATGGAAACTAAAGAGAAAATAAACAAATGGGACTACATCAAAATGAAAAGCTTTTGCACAGCAAAGGAAACCATCAACAAAACAACAAGAAGACCCACTACATGGGAGAACATATTTGCCAATGATACCACCGATAAGGGTTTAATTTCCAACATTTACAGGGATCTCATGAAACTTAACAAAAGGAAGATAAACAATCCAATAAAAAAATGGGCAACGGACCTAGATAGACACTTTTCGAAAGAGGACATACAGAAGACCGAAAGACATATGAAAACCTGCTCAAAGTCACTAATTATACGAGAGATGCAAATCAAAACGACAATGCGTTATCATCTCACACCTGTCAGAATGGCTATCATCAACAAATCAACAAACAACAAGTGTTGGAGAGGATGTGGAGAAAAAGGAACCCTTCTGCACTGCTGGTGGGAGTGCAGACTGGTGCAGCCACTGTGGAGAACAGTATGCAGCTACCTCAGAAGACTAAAAATGGAACTCCCATTTGACCCAGTGATCCCACTACTAGGAATATATCCCAAGAAACCAGAAACGCCAATCAGAAAGGATATATGCACCACTATGTTCATAGCAGCACAATTCACCATAGCTAAGATTTGGAAACAGCCTAAGTGCCCATCAGCAGATGAGTGGATTAGAAAACTGTGGTACATATACACAATGGAATATTATGCTGCGGTAAAAAAAAAGGAACTCTTGCCTTTTGCAACAGCATGGATGGAACTGGAGAGCATTATGCTAAGTGAAATAAGCCAGTCAGAGAAAGATAAATACCACATGATCTCACTCATTTGTGGATTATAGAGAACAACATAGACTGATGAAAAGGGACAGACCCAAAGACTGAGAAACAGCAATCAGGCTATCAATCCCCAGAAGGAAAGTAGGGGAGGGCGGGGGTAAGGGGAAGAGATCAACCGAAGGACTTGTATACATGTATATAAGCCAAACCAATGGACATGGACAACAGGGGGATGGGAGCATGAGTTTGTGTGTGTGGGGGAGGCTGGGGGTTAATGGGGGGGATGAGGACACATTTGTAATACCTTAACTAATAAAAAAAAAAAAAGAGTCAAATTCTTTTTCAAATACCTTAGCTTGATAATACATGATCCTGGGGACTAACTGGACAAGGATACAATAATCTTGAGAGCGGTTGAAGGCCTGGGCTGCTAAACATGGAGTAAGCCCTGTATTACAGGCCCACCATCCCCCTATTGGGGGTACTAAGTAAAAGCTTGCAGAGGAGGGATTTGCTAAGATCTCATTGCAGAGATGCTGGCGATCTTTTGGCACTTGTCCTATACATGTGCCCTGCCCCGAGACCTCAGTAAGGGTCAGCTTCCCCTGCTGTCCCCACGAACAATGGTCATGGCTGGTGGTGTTGGTATAGTTTCCCCGGAAGGCTATTCCTTCATAGTAGGGAGGCCCCGTTGTTAGACAAAGCCAGCAAGACTCAGTCAGGTCAGATTTGGACATGTTCAGGAAACTGTAGGCCCCCTCTACTAAACCTAACAGTCTTTGACCAGTGCTAGACTCTGAGTTTATGGGGTCTGCCGGTTCTTCTCTGGGAGCTGGGCTGGTCGTTACCGGCACTGAGGTTGTGGGGAGGAGCCTCTTTCTCTCAGGGAACTGCCGGCCGGACAAGGCGGGATTTGGTCCCACCGCTACTGGTGGCCTGTATTCTTGTACATTCAATATTATTTTAAAAAGGAGGCCATCATCATGTTGGTTCTTGTACAGTCGGAGCCCCCAAGTTATTCCCCGGCGCCATTTGTTTAATTCATATGACCTCCCGGCCAGGGTAAAGGAGATATTCAGGGTGTTGACCCAACCCCCCCAGCCCCCAGTCCTGTAGCTACCTTCCCTTGGTCTCTTAACCTGGATGAGGTCCCACGCAGGGGGCCCTTCGATCCAGTATCCAGTACCAGTTGTCTCACATCCCCATCTGGCACAGAAATACTCTTGTTCAGACCCACAATTCTTTCTGTATCCCTGCCTGTCTTTAGGGCACACATAGAACGAGGTTCTCGAAAGACGCTCACGGGTCTGTTGGTTTCGGCATAGACCTGCATCGGCAACCCAGCTCCCCTCCCGCGCGCCAGTTGGCCTTCTTGGTCCCTGAATTGTTTTCTTGGTGTCGTCTATGCTAAGCTTTGGTATGTCCCACCGTATATGCCCTGCAGCCATGGCACAGAGATCTGGTGTTAGATCCGGCCACCAGGTCCCTGGCGGGGCTACGCTGGTGGTTGACCAAACAGTCTGTCCAGTGTGGGGGGACATTACCCTCCAAGTTAGTCTTTTTGGGGCATGGGGGGTGCTACTTATCAGCGGCAGGCTCAGCAGGAGGAGGGCAGCGGCGAATCCGTAGCTTGAGAGGGTTGTCTGTCTTCTCTGCAGCCCATCCATGGTAGGTGTCATCTGAAGGGGGTGCTCGCTTGACGTGGGAGGCGTGGATCCAAGCAGCTACGCCATCTACCTTGACCGCTGTCGGGGTTGTCAGCAATACCAGGTGGGGTCCCTTCCACCTCGGCTCGAGGTTGGCAGCTCGATGGCGTCTGATGTAGACGAAGTCCCCAACCTGGAACTGATGGGGAATCTGTAGTTCTCCTGGTTGGTAGAGGGCAGCCAGGGGGGTCCACACCTCCTTTTGGACAGTCTCGAGAGCCTTCAGCCTGGCAAGCAGGGATTGAGGGGTATGAGTGTCTGTGGGCACAGACCATGGGTCAGCGGATAGGGGCGGAGGGGCCCCAAACAGAATCTCGAACGGAGTTACTCCTAAGGGACCTGGAGTATTTCGCGCGCGGAAAAGAGCAAAGGGAAGGAGGACCGTCCAGTCTGCCACGCCAGTCTCTAAGGACAATTTAGTCATAGCCTCTTTTAACGTTCTGTTCATCCTTTCTACCTGACCTGAACTCTGGGGCCTGTAAGCACAATGTAATTTCCAATCCGCCCCCAGTATCTTGGCCATTCCCTGACTTACCTGGGCAACGAAGGCCGGACCGTTGTCTGATCCGATTACCTTTGGAACTCCAAACCGAGGGAAGATATCTTCCAAGATCTTCTTGGCGACTACGGTTGCAGTCTCCCTCTTGGTGGGAAAGGCTTCTACCCACCCTGAGAAGGTATCTATGAAGACTAAGAGATATTTATAACCGTAGCGGGCAGGTTTCACCTCTGTGAAATCTACCTCCCAGTAACTTCCTGGCCGATCTCCCCTCAGTCTTTGTCCCGCCCCGACCTGGGATGGGTGTATGTTTACTAGCTGGCATGCCTTGCATTGTTTGACTACTTCCTCTGAGAGGCGATCAAGTCCTTTGACATAATGTCCAGTGGCCTGGCTGGTGGAGCTGAGGTGTTTGGCCCCCAGGTGGGTGAGGCGATGTAGCTGTTGGAGGTAGGCAGTGGCCGCTTCCCTTGGTACTACCATCTTCTCCCCCGTGGTCCTCCAAACCCCGAGTTCATCCTTGTGGTATTTTCCTGGTTTTTTAAACAGGTCTTCCTCTTCCTCTGGGGTGTAGTGGGGGGCTTCTGGCTGGGATACCGTGGGACCGACAGCGAGGGCAAGTAGCCGGGGCCCGAGAGCGGCTTGTCTCGCTTGGGCGTCCGCCCTCCTGTTTCCCACTGCTATCTCTGAGGTCCCCTTTTGATGGCCGGGACAGTGGATGATAGCTACTTCCCGTGGGGCATGGACAGCCTCTAGGAGGTCAAGAATCTCTTGTTTATTCTTAATTTCTTTTCCTGCCGAAGTGAGGAGACCTCTCTGACGGTATATGGCCCCATGCACATGAGCAGTGGCAAAGGCATAACGGCTGTCAGTGTAAATATTGGCTCGGCTGCCCTCTGCAAGTCTGAGGGCCTGGGTCAAAGCAATTAATTCAGCCTTCTGGGCTGAAGTCCCTTCAGGTAGGCTACTAGCCCAAATAGTCCGGTCCCGATCAACTACAGCTGCACCTGCTACCCTCTTACCTTCATAGAGGTAGCTGCTGCCATCTGTGAATCAGGTGAGCTGAGGTCCTGACAGGGGAGAATTCTTAAGGTCCTTCCTTGGCCCTGTTTCTTCTGCTAGAATGTCACGGCACGAGTGTAGAACTTCTTTCCCCTCAGGATCTACTTCCGGCAATAGGGTTGCCGGGTTGAGGACCACCGGAGCCCCGAAGTGGACTCGATCTTCATTTAGCAGGAGACTCTGGTAGTGGGTCATCCGGGCATTGGACATCCACTGGTCCGGTGGTTGCCGGATAATACTCTCGAGGGTATGTGGGGCCACTACAGTCAGTTTCTGCCCCAAGGTAAGCTTGTCTGCATCCTTCACAAGCAGGGCAGTGGCTGCGATTGCTCTCAAACAGCCTGGCCACCCTCTAGCCACGGGGTCTAACCTCTTGGATAAGTAGGCCACTGGCCTCTTCCATGGGCCTAAAGTCTGAGTTAGGACCCCCCTGGCTATCCCTTTCCTCTCGTCTATGAACAGAGTAAAAGGCTTGGCCACATCTGGTAAGGCCAATGCCGGAGCAGAGAGGAGGGCCTTCTTGATGTTGTCAAAGGCCTTTTGATGAGTCTCCCCCCATTCGAAGGGATTCCCTTGTTTTGTCAGCGGGTAGAGGGGCTCTGCCAGGGTTGCAAAACCCGGAATCCAGAGGCGGCAGAATCCAGCTGTTCCCAAGAACTCGCGGACCTGTCGGGGGGTCTGTGGCCTGGGAATCTGGGTAACCGTGCTCTTCCGGGCCTCAGTGAGCCATCTCTTCCCCTCCTCTAGAGCATATCCCAAATAGGTTACCCTCCGCTGACATATCTGTGCTTTCTTGGCCGAGACCCGGTATCCTAGGCGAGAGAGCTCTAAGAGCAAAGCCCCGGTACCTGCTTCACAGTCCTCTTTAGTGGCTCCTGTGAGGAGGAGGTCATCTACGTACTGGAGAAGAGTGACGTGCGGGTGGTCAGCGCGGAAAGCAGCCAGGTCTTGGTGAAGGGCCTCATCGAAGATGGTGGGAGAATTCTTAAATCCTTGGGGAAGCCGGGTCCAGGTCAGCTGCCCCGTTATCCCCGAGTCTGGGTCTCTCCATTCAAAGGCGAAGATGTTTTGACTGGCGGGATGTAACCGTAGACAGAAGAAGGCATCCTTTAGGTCTAAAACTGAATACCACACGTGAGACGGAGGGATGGAACTTAGGAGATTGTAAGGATTGGGAACCGTGGGATGAATGTCTTGCACCCTCTGTTGACCTCTTTTAAGTCCTGCACTGGTCGGTAGTCATTAGTTCCAGGTTTCTTTACTGGAAGGAGTGGGGTGTTCCATGGGGAGTGGCATTTGACCAAGACCCCTAGGTGCAAGAGGCGTTGAATATGGACCTTGATCCCCCTCCAGGCCTCTTTTGCCATGGGATACTGTCGCACTGCAATCGGGGTTGCAGAGGACTTGAGTTCTATTATTACAGGGGGCCGTTTGACAGCCAGGCCCATCCCCGCAGTCTCAGCCCAGGCCTTAGGGTATTTATGTAACCACTCCGCTAACCCCTCACTCTGTTGGATTCTGTCCTCAAACAGCCGGTGCTCATCTTCGAGTTGAAGTGTCAAGAGGGTAATTGGTTCCCCATGCTGGGTCAGGGTCGGCCCCCGTGGGGTGAAAGTGATCTGGGCCCCCATTTTGGTTAGCAGATCCCTCCCAAGCAGAGGTGCAGGGTACTCGGGGATGACCAGAAACGAGTGGGTTACCCGTCCCGCTCCTAAGTCTACTGTTCTTCGGGTAGTCCATGAGTATTGTTCATTCCCCGTTGCCCCTATTACCCAGGAGGTCTTCTGGGAGACCGGCCCTAGTGGTTTCTTAAGAACTGAATACTGGGCTCCTGTGTCCACTAGGAAGTTGACAGGCTTCCCCTCCACCTTAAGAGTTACCCTAGGCTCGGGGAGGGGGTCCGAGCCCCGACCTCTTCAATCACTATCTTCCTGGAGTGCCAGCGCCTTTTTCGCTAGCTTCTTCGGGCATTCCCGCTTCCAATGTCCTTCTTCCTTGCAGTAGGCACATTGGTTTTTCCCTAACGGTGGCCTGTTGCCCAGGTTACCTACCTGCCTTCCCTTTCCTTTCTCCTGTGGTTTACTTCCTTCTATTGCTGCGGCCAAGATACGGGTTAGCCTTTTCTCTTCCCTTTTTTCCTTTTTCTCTTCCCTCTCTTCTCTCTCTCTCTCTTTCCGCTGCTCCTTCTCCGCCTCAGTCTCCCTCTTATGGTATACCTTCTCTGCCTCTTTAACTAAGTCCTGGAGGGTAAAATCCTGCAGTCCCTCAAGCCTCTGTAACTTTTTCTTAATATCTAATGCTGACTGCCCTATGAAGGCCATGGCTACCGAGGCCTTCTGTCCCTCCGAGGCGGGGTCAAAGGGGGTGTACCATCTGAACGCCTCCATCAGCCGCTCAAGAAAAACAGAGGGCGGTTCAGTGGGCCCCTAGATGACCTCTCTTACCTTAGCCAAATTCGTGGGGCGCCGGGCTGCCCCTCTGAGGCCAGCCACTAGAGTCTGGCGGTAGACCTTCAGGTGCTCCCTACCTTCTGCTGTGTTGAAGTCCCAGTCCGGTCTGGCCAAAGGAAAGGCCGCATCCACCAGATGGGGGAGTTGGGTCGGCCGGCTGTCAGGGCCGGGAGCGTTCTTTCGGGCCTCCAAAAGAATCCGCTCCCGTTCTTCTGTAGTAAAGAGAGTCTGGAGAAGCTGCTGACAGTCGTCCCAAGTGGGCTGGTGAGAGAACATAAGGGACTCGACTAATCCTGTTAGGCGTTGGGGATCCTCTGAAAAGGGAGGGTGGTTAGTTTTCCAGTTATAGAGGTCTGCCGAGGAGAAGGGCCAGTATTGGAGTGGCTGGAGCGGGGCCGACTCGTCATCATCCCCGCGAGGGGGTGGAGGTCCGTACAGCCGGAGAGGACAGGCCACAGTCAAATCTGGGGACGCGGGGTGTCTCCTCTGACTCCGGGTTCTTTGGGCCGGTCCCTCCGCTGGAGGAGCACGGGGTGCCGAAGGCTCTGGTCTCTCTGGTGGCTCTGGCTGGAGAGGAGAGGGGTAAGGGGGTGGGGAGTCCAAGAGGAGGAGGTCGGCCTGAGGGTCAACCAGAGGACGTTTCGCCTGATCTGCAGGAGGGGTCTGGGCCACGAGAACCCGGGAGGCTCCAGACGCCAGCCAGGGCTTGAGCCAAGGGGGAGGGTTTTGGACCAGGTCCTGCCATACGACGATATATGGCTGCTGGTCCGGATGGCCTGCCGTCCCTGACTGGAACACCTTATTCTTTACTGCAAAAATAATAGATAGGTCAAAAGTCCCATCCGCTGGCCACCCTACGCCTAGGGCTGGCCAGTCAGATGAACAGAAAGTCTGCCAAGGACCCTTCTTGACACTGACGGAGAGGTTGAATCCCCGACTCCGGACATCTTTCCAATGCGCCACTGTAAGAGAAAGAGGGGTGCTGTTTCCTTGGCCCATGTTTCCTAGATCAGAGAGAAAAAGCAGAAGACAAGAACAAAGAACAAAAAGTGACACGACGAGACACCGAACCCACACGAATTTGGACAGATACAAAACGGCCGCTGAGGGACGATATCCCTCCCTGACGCTGGTCTGGCCGGACACACGAGTGCCCGTTGCCGGACAGCCAGAAGTGACCAAGACCTCTTGGTCACTGCTCGTCCCTGGGGCGTCCCCCAGGGTGACAGTTTTTCTGGTCGAAGACCCTTCAACCAGAGAAGCCGACTCCTTACGGAGCCGACAACCTGTCATTCCGAAAAACCGAAACTGAGGACGAACAGAGGACAGAAAAAACACTGAACGACTCCGGAGTCTGCTTACCTCCAAGACCGATCTGGGCGCTTGAGGGGTGGTCGCCCCAAATCCCGGACGAGCCCCCAAATGTAAGGTCCCAAGACCCCCGGTGAGTCCGACGGAGGGGGCGACGACCCCAAGTCAAACGCAGAGACCGAAGCTTGATGCAAAAGCAAGAGGTTCTTTATTACAAGCGCAGCGCAGGGGCTCTCAGGCAGACAGACAGCAATACAAGGGAAGTGCTGGCTGACTGGAGCCCCGAGCAATGGCAAAGCATGAGCTTATAAAGGCAAAAACCACACGCAGGTGGCCTGGGGTACAGGAATTTGGGGTAACAGTTAACTCATAACTCATCTCCTGCAAGGACAGGCCTGGGTTTGTAGTTGACTCATTTCCTGAGGGGCAGAGTGGTCTGTCTTTACACAACCCGATCCCAGGAGGAGATAAGATAGCTATGCTATGACCAGACCAGAGCACCAGAGCTTACAGGAAAGGTCAGTTAAAACACAGGAGGAGGGGGGGTTTTCTCTTTGATCTTACATTAACCAGGGCTTACTGGAAAAGTTAGTTAAGAGGGGGAAGGGAGGCCTCAGCGGCCTTACAAAATCACAGAGCAATGAGAGTTGATCCACTGAGTGATAACTACCTTTCAGCATTGTCCTTGGTGCTGGGGAAAAAGCAGTGAAGGAATGAGACAAAATCATGGCTCTCATGATGCTTGTTTCCTAGTGAGGAGAGATACACATTAAATAAAACATGCTAATATTTCAGGTGGTGGTAGGTTCTATGGAGAATATTAAAGAAGGCCAAGGGCATAAAGAGCGTAGGTGCGGGCATGCACTATGTATGGGGTAGTCCGGGGAGAGTCCTTTGGTGAGATAACATTGTACAGAAACTGGAAGGAAGTCACAGGACAAACCCTGTGGAAATATGGGAAAAGAAAGTCCTAGGCAGAGGAGACCACAAATGCAAAGGCCCTGATAGAGGGGCCAGTTTTGTCTGTCTGATGTGCAATGGGCAGGAGGAGAAGGGAAAAGAGATAGGAGATGAGGTCAGATTGACAGTGGAGCCAGATCACAAAGGGCCTCGAAGGGCACCAGAAGGACTTTGGCTTTTACTTTAGGTATGTCAAGAGCCATTGACAAGTTGTGAGCAGAGGAATTACATTCTGGCTGCTGTGAGAGGAATGGAATGTAGAGGGAAAGGCTGGGAGCAGGAAGGAGGACTGGCAGGGACTGCTGATGGCCACGTGACAGTTGCCGGTCCTTTCTTACTTTAGTAATAGCACCCTGATTTTTTGGGTGGCAGCAATGTACCCAGCTGAAGTCTCTATTTCCTGGTCCTCCCTTACAACTGAACATAGTCCGGTGACTATCGTTTGGCCAAAGACTTCTAAGAAGACAATGGAGGCATTTTTGTAACACAGTTTAAAAAGGACCTATGCTGCTGGGAGGAAGTTTTCTTTCCCTCTTTTGCTTTCCCCTGTTGCCAACTGGAACATAAACATAATGACTGGAGCTCCAAGGGCCACCTTGAATCATGAGGGTGACCTTTACAATGGAAGCCACATGCTGGGTAGAACAAAACACTCCAATAGGTCCCTGATGGGAGCCAAGATGGCTCATGAACTCTGGATTGCCTATTTCTGGACTTGTTTGCACTTTCATTTTGTTTAAGCCATTGTTATTTTGAGTTCTGGGTCAGGGCACAAGCCTGGGTTTCAGGCTTGATCCTCAGTGGGGGTGCATGCAGGAGGCAACCTAGCCATATGTCTCTCTCTCTCTCTCCCTCTCACTTCCTCTCTCTCTAGAATCAATGAAAAAAATAAATAAAAACATCATATCCTAGGGTGAGGATAAAAAAATAGCAAACTTTCATTCCCATACATTTATTTTGAGATGTTTATTTCCTTTCTTCTTGTTATAACCTCATGGTTGCTCAGATTTCTGTCCTTAGGAGAATGAACAGGAGGTTTCTCAGTGCATTCTGTGAGAGAAGTCTCTAGACCTGGGGTGGTCCTTGTGAGCCCAGAGGATCTTGCACATTTTTTTCTAATGAAAAACACTCACATTATGGGGCCAGGCCTCAGGTACAGGTCCAATTTGTCAAAGGTGGTCTTAAAATATTATGAAAATTGCTTTGATCCTACCATCTTGTAGCCCCTCTTCATTAACTCAAAAATTATTAATGGTTAGGAGCCTTTTCTGGCTACTCAGTGTTTTAATTCACATTAATGAGCAATGACTGATTGCCTCAGGGGCATTCACATTTCTACAATGTGTGTATTAATCTAAATCTCTGATTCATGCAATAAATGTGAGATAAATCATTAACACTCTAGGATTTTCAGTGAGAAAGTGGGCGAGGGCAACATGAAACTGGGAAGTAGAATTTGTGCACCTGCACTTGTGAATATGTGTGTGACACTGCCCACTTCATTTACAAGTCTCTGCAGCTTACTATCTATGTGTCTCTTTACTGCTTTCAAATCAGGAACTAGAGATACTCACATATAGGTTTTGGTTCAACCAAATTATTCTTAAATTCTAAGCTGTTGATCTCAGGATCCTATTCCCTAATTTTCCGTTGAAAATGTTTCAGCTACCCCGACTTTATAAAGGTTTTCAGGACAGTCATAGAGTTATCGTGGTCCCTGACTCCTGGCTCTTCTTTCAATCTGGTTGTCAGCTTCTGGAGTGTACAGTACAGCGTGAGTAGGGAGAGAGAGATGACAAGCATCAAAAGCTGAGGTTTCCGTTTCTCACTGTGGCCGGGGCTAAATGAGCTCTATCTCACCCTCTAATCACCCTGCAAATCGTGAGACAAAGGGCCCTGGCTGGGTGACAGTTCCGTGTAGTGGTTAGTATAGTGAGCTCCAGGCTCAAACAGGTTTGAATGCAGCTCCCAACCCGATTGCTAGTAGCCCTTGTGGCCTTGGACAAGTCACTAAAGCCTCAGGTGTTACAGCTTCTATACAGAGCAGTAAATGATTCTTACAAAAAGGGTGGCTGATGAGGGCAGCCCTTTCCTGCATCGCCCATCCATTCCCATCAGCTGGTCTGTATTTGCTGCAGCCTTTCTGCCCAGGTCCAGGAGTTACCTTCCCTTGGAAGGGAGGGAGGCAGGATGAAGTGGGAGTGTAGGGTCTTTCCCTTTGCATCTGCTAGCGGCATGACCTCCTTGAGTCTCTCCGTACCCCGCACCCTTGTCTCTCTCTGGTCGCTACCGTGGATGAGAAGCTGCAGCACGAGGAACAAGCGAGAAGAAAGCTGTTTCTGCTCAGGAGTCCGGGCGAAAGCCTGGCCCTACGGGGCGCGTTGAATTCTAATTTACACCACTTGCTCTTTCACCATCGCAGCCAAGTCTTGAATCTCTATCCCAGTGCCTGTGATCGGCCGTCGGCGAACAGTTCGGGACGCAGAAGGAGAACCGAGCTTCTGCAATGAAATGCACAGTAAAAGAAGTCGTGCTTCTTCCTGCCCGTGACTGTTTACGAGAGGGAAGTCCGCGGGGCCCCCAAGAGGTCGCTGGTGGCGCAGGCACGGAGGCCAGATTGTAGCGAAAGGGGGAAGGAAAAAACACCCAGAAACTTTCTTCCTCATTGCGAATCATCGCCGCGCCCCCCGCCCCTCCCCAGGCAGAGGCAGTAACGTGACACCGGAGAGAAGCCCGGAGACCCGAGTGGAGAGAGGGAGGGGTGAGGGAGGAGAGAGGGCCGGGAGAGCCGGAGGGAGAAAGGGGAGGAGAAGGAGGAAACCCCTGTCAAGGAGGTGGAGCGAGGGGCTGGTGTCCGCCTCTCGTTCCTCCCTGCCGTTTTTCAGAGGAGCCTGAACCGGGACAAAACACGCCGACACCGACAGACACAAAGCCGGGGGGTCCACGCTGGCGCTGGAGGCGAGCCCCGGCGGCCGCGAGCGAGCCCGAGGCGCGGCGGGACCCGGGGCGCGGGGGCGCTAGCGGGCCGGGCGCGGGCAGTGCCCCCGAGCCGGGGCCGGGCACCTCGGCCGCTCGGGCCGCGGCGGCGGGGACCATGCCGAGCAAAGTCTCCTGAGCCCGGCAACTTCGGCCCCTCCCCGCCCCCACCCGGGCTGCCCTCCGCGCGGCCCTGCCCATGTGCAGCCGGCCGGCCGGGCTCTCCTCCCCGCAGGCGGATGGGTGACCTTTTCCCGGCGCGGGCAGACTGTGCGAGGCGGCGGAGCAGGCGATGAAGAAGAAGCAGCAGCATCCCGGCGGCGGCGCGGATCCCTGGCCCCATGGGGCCCCTCTGGGGGGCGCCCCTCCCGGCCTGGGCAGCTGGAAGCGCTGGGTCTCCCAGCTGCCTTTCCTGCGCCTCTCCCTCCGGGACTACGGTTTCTGCATGGCCACCCTGCTGGTCTTCTGCCTGGGCTCCCTCTTCTACCAGCTCAGCGGGGGACCCCCGCGCTTCCTGCTCGACCTGCGGCAGTATTTGGGTAAGGAACCGAGGCAGGCACGAGGATCGCCAGGCCGCGCGAAGTTGTGCCGGGGTGGGGGGCAGGGGGTTACAGAGGGGGGATTGGGACGCGCCGGGGACTTTGGATGCTCCCCCCCGCCCGCCCCCGCGAGGCTCTCCAGGTGGGACCCGCGAGGCTCTCCAGGTGGGACGCACCGGGCATTGGCGCTGCGGCCCGGGGCGCCCGCTCCCTCCTGCGCGGCTGTCCGTGTGGGTTGCCGGGCGGGCAGGTACCCCAGGGCGGGGCGCTGCATACCTTCCCACGCCTCCGCCGCCACCTCAGGGGCGGAGTGCAGCGCGTGTTTGTGGGTGTGGACCGGCGAGCGTAGATTCTGTCCTGGCTGTGCAGGGAGACGCGAGGGGAAGGCACAGCCCACCCCTGGCATTGTGGTGACCATAGTCCTATCCTGATCACAGTTCTCTCCTCCAGGTGGTGCGGGTGGGGGTAGCTCCAGGGGGTGGGGTTCTGCGAATTCTGCCCGCAAATTCTTCTCCTGCCGCTGGTCTGGGTGACCCGGGGGCAGTTTCAGGCTCAGAGCTGTCCCTGAACTGGCTTGTCCTTTGGCAGCCCCTTCTCACCCACCCCGTGGCCCGCAGCGACTGGGGCGTGGGGAGCGGGCTGTGCCCGGAGGTCTGGGCTGTCCGAGGGCGCGGGTCAGCCAGGCCAGCGATGCCGATCCTATCCGCTGAGCCGCGTGTTTCAAGCCCAACTTGTGTGTGTGTGTGTGCGTGTGTGTGTGTGTGTGTGTGTGTGTGTCTGTGTGCGTGTGTGTGTGTGTGTGTGTGTGTGTGTGTGTGTGTTTGGTGTATCAGGAGCGAGGTGAGGAAGGGGGGCGGGTGCAGAGAGAGAAAAGAGCGGCTCCAGAGAGAGGGCGTGACCCGCAGCACCGTGTCCCGCGCGGACCAGTGCACCGCTGGCTGCGTGCTTTGGCCCAGGCAGGATGCAAATCTCTCCCAAGTCTGTGGCCAGGGAGGGCTTGCGGGGAAGAGGGGAGAGGCTGGTAGGGCTCCGGCTTCCCCGCAGACCTGCAAGATGATAAACCGGAGCCACCCGCAAACATCCGGCATCTGCCTGAAGCGAGCGAGCGCGCAAGGGGAAACCGCTAATGGCCCAAAGGACTCCGGCTCCCACACTCATCCACCAAAGTCACCTGGTCGCCGAAGCCACATGTCCCGATAGTACACCGTTTTTGAAGGAAA